>NC_048439.1:13145903-13745903 GCF_004353265.1 Vitis riparia
CATATATGATTTATGGACTTATTACAGCAACTACAGTTACGTTCACAATCATATGTGTCACAATTCAAAGACGGCATTTGATGGTAATAGAAACCCTTTGCCATATATTTTCATACCATCATACCATTCTCTGAATATTAGGCAAGCAAATGAGAATTTTTATTACTTAATTTCCTTGCAGGTGTGGGGTTTATTTGCTCCAAAATTTGTTTTTGATGTGGTGGGCCTGATCCTTTCAGATTTCGTAATTGTTTTAGTATCCCTTTACTATTTTGGTTGAGTGGAGGATGACAAGATGATGGACTACTCCTTAAACATGAACATCAGAGCCCATCCCAGAAGGTTTTTTGTTTTCTTTTTTTTCTCCAGAAAAAATTTTGTTGGATGCTCATTTGCAAAATTACAAGGCAGAAAATCATCAGTGATGTTTCATGAATTTTTTGGTCAATATCATTGAGCTCATGCTATAAGTTACTTGGTTCCAAAAGTAACCAATATTTGAAGTGTTTTTAGTTTATTGTTTTTGGGAAAATCACCTATGAAGTATTTCTCCAATAAATATTTCAAATAATTTTTCAATTTTTTTAAAGTGTAGTGTATTGTAGTGCTGCATAGGTTGTTTGATCTGAGAAAAAGTAGCAAGAATTAGGGCATTCGTCTCAGATTTAACCGTAGTATAGAAGGTTTGGTTGTTTACAAGAGGCTGCTGTTTTATCTTTTGTGTTGATAGCCTTCATATGATCTCAACTGGACCGCAAATGATGTGTTTTCCTCTTTTAATTGCAAACTCTTCTGAGTACATCAAAATTTGCTCAAGATAATAATGTCTTCTTTGAATTTCATGCTAATTCATGCTTTGTCAAGGATCAGGTTTCTAAAACAATTCTAGTGGAAGGGAAAGCTTAAAGATGGGACCATATGTGTTTGGCCAATCTCAAATAGATCCCTCAAAAGAATGGTTGTCTTATTTTTCTGTTTCAGTTGCTCCATTCAATACACACTTGGCCATCTCTCACATCCAGGAGCACAAACCTTTAGTTTTTGCTTCTTCTATAATCATACATTCATGTGTGTCAGTGTATGAACTTTGGCACGATAGATTAGGCTATCATTATAAAATTGTAAAATTCGTTTTGTCAAATTGTAATTTTTCCAGTTTCAATTTCAATAAAGATTGTTCCCATCTTAAAAACGTAACATACGTGCAATTATTCCCTTCAGATTTGCAGGGTCCTTCACCCACCCGATCTTCTAGTGGATATAGATATTATATACTCTTCTAGAATCACTTGAATCCATTTAGATTTCTAAGGTCCTTTACAGACTTTTATTTAATTTCAAAAATCAGGTTGAACTTCTGTTAGGATGTAAGATTAAAAATAGGGACAATTATGTTTTCAACCCATATAGGCTTGATAATTAAGGTAAGGTCATCCGACCACCCATAATTGATTATAAGGATATGAGATAGTAATTGATTAAAAAAAACTCATTTGACTCGTTTTTGTCTTTATTCTACCACTTTTCACATGCTACTATTCTTTCTTATTTAACCATTTTTGGATTTTTCATTTTTTTTTAAACTCTTTTATAAATAAATGAAAATTCAATATTATTTTTTATTTTTAAATTATAAATAAATAAAAATATATATTAATGATTCAAAAACTATTTTAGAAAATACTTTCTAAAAAAATATTAATTTAAATAAATAAAAATTATCTTTTATATTTATTTTTATCTTTTACATTTTAGAAGTAAATAATTTAATGATTAAAATACTATTTAAAATAAATATATTCACTATTTTAATTTTTTTTTTATACTAAAATATTTTAAAGTTTTTCTTTTTACTATTATAAAATAAAAAGTTAATTTTTTTTTTAATCTTCTTTCTTCCTTATTTTAATAACTTTTTGAACAAAACTTTTAGTAATAAGTTATATGAAATGTTACAAATTTGTTTATTAAGGATTTTTTTTAATGATTTGAATTAACTGAAAATTTATGAAAATAAGAAAAAGAAAAAGAAAAAGAAAAAGAAAGAAAAAGGATGGATGGAGAGTTTTTATTTTAAGTACTCAATTAAAATGTTTTCATATGATTTAACTTTAGAAGTGAATTATATTAATACATAGTAGAGATTGAATTTTTCTTATATAAAAGGGTTGAAATTTATATTTACTTATTTTAGATGAAAACAAGTGGTTAAAAATTATATAGGTTATATTTGAGTTTGGTTTTAAAATATTTTTCTAGTTTTTATTTTTTATTTTTAAAAATAATTTTTATTTTCTATATTGTCTCTTTTTGAAAATATGTTTAATTAAAAAATAAAAATTATTTTTTAAAATGAAAATTAAAGACCTTGTTTAGTACTATTTTTTTTATATGAAAATAAAAAAAATAATAAATTTTATTTATTCATTTATTACGCCACTGTACAATTGTATTACACTAACTGTACAAGGGAAATGTACTAAGCGTACAAAGGTGTACAATGCTACCTTTTGTGAAATATTATACTCGATTATGAGTCATTCCTTTATTTTTCTTATCACTCACGAATTTTACACATATGTCATGCACTTTATTTAATTACAACATGGAAATTCTAATATTTTCCCCAATAATAATATTTGGAGAAAAAAAAAAAATTTGACCTTAAATCATCTACCATCTTCTCAACTAAATCATTGGAAATATGGTTAAACACTTCCACGTGGACACATAACTTAGGAGGGATATAAAATTTGTGCCATTGTACAAGGGTATTACACTAATTATATAAGGGAAATGTACTAATTATACAAATGTATACAATATTACCCTTTGTAAATGATTTTAATTGATTCTAAACTACTTTTTTATTTTCCTTGTCACCCAAGGATTGATGTACTTTATTTAACTTTCACATGAAAATTCCAATATTTTCCCCAATAATGATATTTGGGGAAAAAAAAATTAACCCTAAGTCATCCACCATTTTCTCAACAAAACCATTGAAAATATGATTAATACACCTACATGGACATATAACTTAGGAGATATATGAAATTTGTGTCATTGTACAAAGATATTACACTAATTGTACAAGGGAAATGTTCTAAGTGTACAAGGCTATGCAAGGCTTCTAATAGGTTTTATATGATTTTTAAACAATTTGAGTTTGATATTAAGACGATTATTGATAGTTTTTTTTTTTTTTTTTACCAAACTATGTCATTAAGACATTCCCTATAAAAATTAACACATAGGAAATAAAATTAAAATCAATCATATTTGAATTGTTCATTATAAGTAATCTAAATGAAATATATATTTTGACTATTTTGCCTTTATAAATATAATTTCATTGTTATCAATAGAGATTAAAAAAATCATATTTAAATGGAATTAAAAATAAACAAAAATTATTTTTATAACATTTTTATTTTTTTAAATCATTAATTTAAATTATGAAATTAGTTTTAAAATTAAAAATATTTGTTGTAATTATAGTTTTGAAGATTTCATGATTTTTATCTTATTACTTTGAAAAAATTGCTTTAATAAGAAAGTATTTATTTTAATGGTTTTAAATATTTAAATCTTTATTAAAAAATATTTAGGATTAGTGTGGAGGGCAATTAGGTAATTTTGGAATGGAGAAATTTTGAATATTTTTGAAGACTTTAATTCGGCCAATTACCCTATTTACACTTTCAAAATTATTGGAAGGTTGGTAAATTAGTCTTAGAAATATTGTCTTCTTGATTAATATTATATATATGCATGAGAGTGTTTACATTATTTTTGAAAAAATAATAAACACCATGTGTCTAATTTGCAAGTTAGAAAAAAAAAATTAATAATATTTTATGAGGTATTTAAAAAGTATTTATTATATGTTTTATAAATTTGAAAAAATATAATATTTGATGATATCTAATTTACAAGTTAAAGTAAACAAATAATATTAATATTTTATGAGGTGTTTAAAAATTATTTAATATATATGAGAAATAATATAAGTTTGAAATAAAGAATGATATTTATTATATATTATGTAAGTGTGGACCTCGCATTTCGGCTCATGCGTTTCCCACTCGAAGGCGAGCTCGATTCTTATTTGAAAAAAATGATTTTTATTTATTAAGAAATGACTTAGAGTCGCCACTTATTTTTGTTTTATTTTTAAAGGGTAAACAAAATAAGAAAGAAAAAAAAACCCTAAGTGTGACTCTTTATTTTGGAAAAGGCGATCTGCGAAAAACCGGATCGGGTTCGGGGGTCAGGTTACTTATCGGGAAGGTACGGTACAGACCGTAGCACCCCTTTAAGTCCCTAAAGTCGGGTCTCTACTAATAAAATGAAGCAATCATGACAATTGATGAGAAAAATCAATGAATGCTCAAAGTGATCATGCACACGTAAGAGTCGAGACATGCATAGACAATGATTAGAGGGAAAATAAGTACATACCTGGGCAACAAACCGTCATGCGCTATCAATAGAGAGAGTTAGTACACCATATAGAGCACAAAACATACCACATGCATCACTAAGCAGGGATTAAAATTGTTCAAAGGAAAGCTAGATTTTTTAAATTCATTTGAGAATCGAAATCTTAGAGATTATTTGAAAATTAGATTCTTAGGAATTATATGTAAGAAATGAGAACTTTTAGAAATTAAATTTGAAAGAAAATTGAGATTTTGAAGAATTATTTGAAGGTTTGGGATTTTTAAGAAAAATTAAGTTACGAAAATTGGGATTATGGGAGTTAAATTTCGAAAGGGATCAGAGTCGTAAGTTATTTGAGGCGTAGAAATTATGAAAGTTGATGCGTAAAAATGGAAAATCTTAGAAATCATTCGAAGGCAGAATTTATAGAAATAATGAATAAGATGTTAATAATAATGATAATAATAAGTAGCGGGGTAAATACGGGAATTGGAGCATGGGAAACGGGAAATTAAGTTCGGAGATAGGACAATTGGAATTTCAAATAGCTAAATTTAGGAATCGGAATTTTGAAGAATTAGACTCTAATGATTGAAATTTTTAAGAGAAATAAATGGATAAGTATGGAGTAATGTTACTGATTAATCAAAACGATATTTGGGCGGATGAATAGTGAATAGTGGGATTTTGAAAATTAAATTTTGAAAGTCGGGCCTTTGAATAATTGAACTCTAATTATTGGGATTTTCAGAAGAAAGAAACAAGTAAACGTGAAGTTTATAACAATGATAACAAAAATGATATTTGAATGAATGATAGTGAATGGTGGAATTTTTGAGTCTCAAGGTTAAATTTGGAAATCCAGTTTTGAAGAATTGAATTTTAATGATTGAAATAAATAAATAAATAAATACGGAATAATGATACTAATTAACAAAAATAATGTTTAGACGAATAAAAAAGAGAATAGTGGAATTTTTCTAATTGAGAATTTGAATTAGGGCGTTGGATTTTTAAAGGATATGACTTTGAATAAATAGGTAGGTATGAGATTATAATACTAATTAACGAGAATAACATTTAGGCGAATAAAAATGGATAGTAGAATTTTTGGGATTGAAGTTTTAATTAAGGCATGGGGTTTTCGGAAGATTGGACTTTGAATAGACATGAATAATGATTCTAATTGATGAGGGTAAAATTTAGATGAACTGTAGGATTTTTAGGATTGAAAAATTGAGTTAAGACAAGAGATTTTTGAAGAACTAGGTTTTAAATAAATAGACAAATATGAGATAATAGTCCCAATGAATGAAAATAAGATTCAAACAAATTGCTGAGAAACTAAATTAAGACAGGGGATTTTTGAAGGATTAGATTTTAAATAACTAAAAATACGGGATGATGATTCGATTTATGAAAATAAGATTTAAACAAGTATTTGAAGAATTAATTTAAAGCATGAGATTTTTGAAGGATTGGTATAGATAAATAAATGAATATATAGGATAATAATTCTAGTGGATGAATATGAGATTTAAAAGAGTATTTGAGAAATTAGATTAAAACATGTGATTTTTTTGATGGATTGGACTTTGAATAAATAATAATACGGGATAATGATTTGATTTATGAAAATATGATTTAAACAAATATTTTGAAGAATTAGAATTAGGTTTTAACGAATGAGATTTTAAAATGTGATAAATAGATACATACGGAATAATAATAATAATTAATAATCATAACGTTTAAGCTGGTGAAGTTGAGTAGTATAAATTTTGAGATAAAAATATAATTAATAATTTGTCTTTAAGTATGAGTTAACTAAATTGGTAGAAATAAAGTAATAAATAAAAGAGAATGATTTGGTTAATTAATTATGGATATTAGAGATTTTGTTTTCTTTTTAAAAAAGGATTATTTAGGAATGAAGTGGCCAAATGCGCTATCCTGGAATGGGTATGGGCCATGAGAGTGAATAGTACAGGGGGCATGAGGCCCTTCATTAATGCAACTGGGCTCAGGCTTCCAACCAGGCCCATATCCATTATCTTGGACAGGCCTCTAACTCTAACTCCATCACAAGCTGGCTTGGTGCTCCAAACCAAGCCCAAATCCAATACTAACATGGGCGGGCTCAAAAAATACCATCTTCCTCACCGGCTACCCTTTGTAGCTGCATCAAACGCTGATTCCTGGAGGTGGCCTGCAGCATCACTGAAGCATCGCATATGATCGACAGGATTGCCAATAACTTCAGAGAGAGCCAAACGCAGCAAAGCAAAGAGAGAAGTGGAGCACTCGGCGATGGCTACGGAGTCTCTTTCCGCGACATGCAGAGCTCTAAGAAGCTCAGTTGGTTTCGATTCAGCGCGGCGGGCAGCAGGATGCTCCGGCGAACCTTGGGGACACGCGGACGTGGATCGGAGTCTGATTCTGAGATTGGGGTTTCGGAGATGATCGGTAGGTCCTCCATGGATGCGAAGGAATGAGCAGTGAGCTTGAGGAGATGGGTATGAAAGGTGAAAGGATATAGAAGTGCCCCTGTGCATGAGGCTAGGAGGATACGTCTGCTAAGTGCAATGGGTAGGGCATGAGAAAGGCCTGGAAGCACATGGAGAATGGGTTAATTATTTCCCATGCATGGTGCCCACGTCCGCATGAGAAATGAGTAGTGGGTTTGGTTAGGCAGGCATGAATGAGGTTGAAGGTAGAGAGAGAGAGAGAGAATGAGTATGGCGGGTGTAAGTAAGCTCAGATTCCAGAAAAAATAAATAAATTACAAGGATCCACAATATGCATGTTCAGACATCAAAAATGAAAATCCTCATGCCTAGAAACTATCATAACATGGCATCAAAAACAAACAAAAAAACAAATAAATAAATGAATGAATCCAGTTTTCAGAATCCATACCTGTGTTATCCCCTTTTTTCTGCTCGTTTTCACGGTATGTCCCCCTTTGTCAATCTCTATCTTCATCAGCATAAAAGAATTCTCTACCCTATTGGTCCTCCCTTCCTCTGTAACTAGTAACCTTCCCCAAAGAATCCTCTCAAACTCCTCAGCAAAAATAGCCTCCTTGTTCATCAGAAAACCACACCAGTAAAGTCCAAAAAAGTCTCTTTAGATCCCCTCAAGTCACTCACCATTCTTTTTTCTTACCTTTAGAAAAGATACAATGCTCAAAAAATATATCTCCAGCAGCTCTGCCCCCCCCCCCCCCCCCCCCGGAACCCTTCTCTTCTCCCCTTTTCTATCTCCTCCCCTGTTCCTATCTTCTTTGGCAAGCCACTACTTGCCCTACTGTTCCTCGCATCAGTAGCATGGCCCTCTAATCACCAGCATGGCCCCTACCATCTCGACTTGCTGCACATCCCATCTCTCATAGCTGCTTTCATGCCGAAAGGGAGGTCCCCCCCCTCCTCACTAAATCCCACTCCGGGATCATCCTTGAAATGCCACCTTGCTTCAACTTATAAAAATAATAAAAGAAGGCAATAATAATAAAAATTGAACCAATACACTTGGTTTAAAACAGGGGGGTCTACAGTAAGTTTTCAATATATTTAAAAAATATTTATTATATATTATGTAAGTTTGAAAAAAAGAATAATATTTGATGAGGTATTTAAAAGTTATTCACTTCAACAATACATTTGGTAATAATAATTTTTAACCATTATTTATATTTGACGAAGAAAAATGATTCAAGTTGGTTCCACTATTAAATAGGTGAGAGAAGGACAAAAGAGTCAAAGAGAGAATGAGAGAGAGAATAAGAAAGGGGAGGTGATTGGTTAGTTTTTTAATTTAATAATCAAGGGTATTTGAGAGATTTTTTAAAGATAATATTCTTACTCTCAATTTCCATTCTTTCATTGGGTGTTGGGCTTAAATATGGAATTTATGTGGACCATACATTAATTTTTGGGCCCAGCTGGGCCCAAAACACAATTTTCCCTTAAAAATATAGGTTATATTTTAAATCTATTAGTTTTATTGTTCACATAATATTAATACTTCTTTGATTGGAAAGATATTAATAAATTAATAATAAATACATATTTATGCGTGTTTTATAATAAATAAATTCATATTTATATATCTTTGAAATAGTTAATAAATATAGGTTCTATTTTAAATTTATTAATCTTCTTGTTTACATGATATTAATACTTCAATGATAAATACATATTCATGTATCTTTGATAATAAATAAATTAATAATGAAGTCTTTGGCCAA
Source organism: Vitis riparia (assembly GCF_004353265.1). Classification (NCBI taxonomy): domain Eukaryota; kingdom Viridiplantae; phylum Streptophyta; class Magnoliopsida; order Vitales; family Vitaceae; genus Vitis; species Vitis riparia. The sequence continues at coordinate 13,154,599 of NC_048439.1, forward strand.
ACGAGTATTTTACAGAGAACCGATAAGAAATTCCATTAATGACCAGCCATTTTGGTCCTTTGGAACAGCTCGATGAATTTAGTAGATCTTTTAGGAGGCCCCAATGACCATAGATTGAACATATCTAATTTTTACAATGCGATGGATGGTTGGTCATGTGCAAGTTGTACCTATCATTTTTTATTTTATTTTTTTGGGTCAATATTGGCAATGTAGATCATCCAACTTGACTTTTTGATGCAAAGTAGAGTGGACTGCTTCTATGCCATGAATCCATGGCCATCCAAGTTGCAAGGTGCTTGTAGATCATCAGGATTGTTAGGAATTTGAGGCTAATCCAAACTATGGTAATCACCCTAGAAGGGGGGGGGGGGGGGGGTAAATCGGGTGATGGTATCTTTTTCACAAATTTAAACTATGCAAAAATAAAAGACAATTATATGCAAATATATAATAAACAAAATAAACACAATTGCATATAATTTAAAAGAGTTAGGGAAGAGAGAGTGCAAACACGAGAGTTTATAGTGGTTCGACACTTCCTTACCTACGTTCACTCTCCTCAACCTCCTAACCGAGTGAGGGTTCCACTATCTTGAAGCTTCAACCAAGCTTCCAATCTCTTTACAATTGGATTATGGTTCCAATTCACCCTCTTGGACTTTTGGCTCCAAGCACCCTTTACACTTCTCAAGAGTTATCCCACTCTTGAACAACCTCTCAAGTGATACCCCCTCACTTAAGAAAATTCCTCTCAAAGATATACAAAGATTGATCTCACAAAAATCTTAGTAATAGAACTTTAGGCTCAAAGATACAAGAAAAACTAGGATTGAATGGTGTACTAAAGATATGCAAGTTATGAAACAATGGTGCACTAAAAAACACTCTTCCAAGGCTCAAATATAATCAAGAATGATTTGGGAAGGTTAAGCTTATGAAACAATGAAGATTGAAGCATTTTTATAGAAGAAAAAAGTCAAACTAACCGTTGGGGGTTCGACCGGTCGAGCTAGGGGTTCGACCGGTCGAGCTAGGGGTCGATCGGTTGACTTGTCGTTAGAAAAAGTGACCGTTGGGCCTCAACCGGTTGAGGTTCAACCTTGATCGGGAAGAGAAGGTCACTGGGAGAGAGATAAACTTTTTGGCCTCCCTCAACCGGTCCTCGACCGGACAAGCACAACCGGTCCTCAATCGGTTGAACCAGTTGAGCCATTTTTTCAGCTCAACACTCAACCTTTTTCAACTTAAAACCTTTTAACACAAGTTTGAAAATCATTTAACACAAGGTTTTAGTTGAAAACATGAAATCATCAAATTCTTAAGATATTTAAAACAATATTACTCTTGGATGATTTTGGTGCATAAATAAAGAATGAAATGCATGAAAGTCCTAGTGCACCAACAACCTTACAAAGAGATCTTAAGAAGCTTTGGTCTTGAAAAACTCTTCTCTTTGAGGTGCTCTTCTTCTTCATGATTTCTCCTTGGCTTGATTTGTCTTTGGATTGCCACTTTGGAAGTCGTCTTGCCTAATCACACTTGAAATATGATCATTAGTTCTAAACCTTGTTTTGTTATCATCAAAATCAAGATTAACCAAACCTTGGTTTCACAGGGATGTATAGTACTTGAAATTTTTTCCTTAAACAGGACCAGCCCTGCAATGAATTCTAAGGTCGAGATGCCCATTACTTCCCGCCTTGAGTTGTCATATGCTCTAATGGCCTGCCCTGAGATTGCAAAAGATTTTTGTTGATATCCTAAGCAAGTGGTAATTTTGAATGGGCACACGTTCAAAGCCAATCCATTGTCAACTAGAATCATTTACACTTTTTTCTCTGTAGTCATCATCGCCAATGTTTAAAAACCGGACCGGACCGGCCGGTCCGACAGCCAGCCGGTCACCGGACTGGTCCGGTCCGTTCATTTGGACCGGATGGGGATCGAACCGGGGTCGGACCGGTCGAACCGGCGGTCCAACCGGTTCAATTGATTTTAATTTTTTTTTTTAAACAACATCAAAACGACGTCGTTTTGATGCTTCTAGCATCAAAATGACGCCGTTTTGGAGTCCTATTTAAGCAAAGGAGATCTCCTTCTCCATCTCCAAGCTGCGCCACTACAAGGGATCCCGCTCCAGCTCCAGCTCCAGCCCGCGACACCAAGGGATCTCGTCGACGGCCTGCAGCAGTGACACTCACAAGGTCCCGCCGGCGGCCCACGACACCAAGAGAGCTCCGTTGCAAGGGATCCCGCTCCAGCTCCAGCTCCAACAAGGGATCTCGCCGATGGCCTGCAGCAGCGACACTCACAAGGTCCGCCGGCGGCCCACGACACCAAGAGAGCTCCCCCCCACCCCTCTCCCAGCTGGTAGCCCACCCCGGCCGTGGAATTTGCCACTTTGCCCACAGTGAGTAGTTGCTTTGCTCTGTTTTTTCCTTTTCACTTGAAACCTAGGACATCATAGATCATTATGGCAGTTTTGTGAAGCTGCCCTGCCCTGCCCCTAAGCCACCAGCCATGGCCTGAGCTGTACTGGTGTTCAAGTTCAATGTTCCACCAACACCATGAACAGCTAGAGAGAGGAAAATCTAGTGACGGTTGTTCTGAATTTTGAAGAAACAAATTAATTGGTAAACTATATCACAGTTGAATGGGCTTGTTGGAATTGGTAGAAATGTGACTTACTTGGATCAGTCATGACAATGACGGCAGAGTTCTGAAAATAGCAGTTCCAGTGGTTCCTTCCCCTTGACTGGTAGTAAAGATTCATGGCTATTGAGGCATGGTTCATGAGATTATCTGGGGAGAAGCAAGGGCATCCCCTCTGCAGAACCCGACAATCTACTTGTGAACATGCATAATTGATGTTGGCTAAAAGAGTAGCCTGATCGGATGATGGCTTGGCCACACACCAAGTTTTCTGCGTTCACATTACAAAATTTCCCCAAAATCAATTCGAATGAGAAAAACAAGATTTGATAACAAAATGAAATGGGGCTTGTCTAGATCTTGGCTCTACCTCTCCATTCACCATTTTCAAAAGTCCTCCTGCAAAATTAGAGGCACCCTAGAGTTAATGAATTTCATGCAATGATCAAATTGTAAATCTATGTGATAAAATTTACACAGTTGAATCAAATTGAATTGCGGTTATCTATACAAAATTACTTTAAAATTTAGATAAATTTATAATTGGATCAAAACATGCTTGTTATAATGACGGTTGTTCCTTTAGATAAATTTACCAATTGATATATGATTGTTATAAATTGTTGATGACTTGATTATAAATCATTAAATGGTTGATGACTTCCATTCTCTACGTTAATGTGAGATTTTTGTTTCTAATTTGATAGGGAAATAAAAAATGGAATCAAACTTGACTCCATCCTCTGGTCAAGATTCAACTACCAATTCTCAATCAACTAGAAGTAAGATCGATCCTGCATGGGAGCATGTTTTTGAAGAAAGATATGCAAATGGAAGGAAAACTCTTATTTGTTTGTATTGTAAAAAGATTACAAAAGGTGGGGGTATTCATAGAATGAAACAACATCTTGCTGGAGTGAAAGGAGATATTGGTCTATGTAAATCGGTTCCTCCTGATGTAAAATTTCGAATGGAAAATTCTTTGCAAGAGTTTGTGAATTCTAAGAAAGCAACCCAAGAAGCATATGAATGTAGAAATCCTTATGGTCCTAATGTGTCACAATTTGAAGGGGATGAGGCAGAAGGTGAAGAAGAAGTTCAACAAATGCAAAGTCCTATGGCAGCTAATAGTGGAAAAAGGAAAAAATCAACAGTGGATAAGTATTTTGCACCAAGAAATACTCAAGGAGCTCAACCTTCCATGAGGAGTGTACTAGCTGGGAAAGAAGCTATTTGGAGAGCGGATATGACGGTTGGGAGATTCTTTTATGATGCATGCATTCCTACTAATGCAGTGAATTCTTTCTACTTCAAGCCAATGTTGGATGCTATATCTGCAATTGGTCTTGAATATAAGGGTCCAAATTACCATCAACTACGGGTTAATCTTTTAAAGGATGCCAAGAAGGAAGTTCAGTTACTTGTGGACTCTTATCGTGCAATTTGGGCAAAAGTTGGGTGTACAATAATGGGTGATGGTTGGACAGATAATAGACAAAGAACACTCATCAACTTCCTTGTGTATTGTCTTGAAGGAATATCATTTGTGAAATCCGTTGATGCTTCAGACATTGTCAAGGATGCAACTAATTTGTTTCAGTTATTTGATGAGGTGATTGAATGGGTTGGTCCACTCAATGTAGTTCATATAGTCACTGATAATGCAGCAAATTATGTGGTCGCGGGGAGATTGATTTCTCAGAAGCATAAACACATTAATTGGTCACCTTGTGCAGCTCATTGTCTTAATTTGATCTTTAAGGATATTGGTAAGATGGACCATGTTACTGAACTTGTAAGACGTGCATCAAAGGTGACAATTTTTGTGTATAATCATGTTGCTTTGTTAAGTTGGTTGAGAAAAAGGGAAGGATGGACAGAGATTCTACGACCTGGTGCAACTCGCTTTGCTACTACTTTCATTGCACTCAAGAGTCTTCATGATCATAAACATGACTTGCAAGCTTTGGTGACTAGTAAGTTCTTTGTGGACTCTAGATATTCAAAGGATTATAAAAGCCAAGTTGCAGTTTCCATCATCTTGGATAATAGATTTTGGAATGATTGTTTGATTGTTGTGAATCTTATGTCTCCACTAATGCGCTTATTGCGTATTGTTGATTGTGATGAGAGGCCTTCGATGGGATATGTGTATGAAGGCATGTATAGGGTTCGTTTGGGCATCAAGAAATTGTTTAACTACAACAAAAGACTATACAAGCCTTATACGGAGATCATAAAGCAACGTTGGGATCAACAACTAAAGAAAAACATTCATTCAGCAGCTTATTGGTTGAATCCATGTTTCCAATATGATCAGGAAAACTTTTGTAATAAGCCAAATGTTATTGGAGGTGTCATGGATGTTATTGATCAAAAAGTTCTGAAAGGCAAGCTTGAAACAATGAATGAAATGAAGTTATTTCGTGATCGATTGGGAAGTTTTGGAAGAGAACTTGCTTATTCTTCACGTGAAGTACTTCAACCTGGTAAAATATTATTATCATTTATTAGTATGTTTATTCTTCTTTATTAGTTACCTACTTACTATTTAATATTTTAAACTTGCTAATGTGTTTTGTTTTTTTCTTATTTTTAATGTGATATGGTAATTAGATGAATGGGGGAGGCTACATGGATACAGTGCACCACATTTGCAAAAGTTAGCCATTCTAATATTGAGCCAAACCGCATCATCTTCTGGATGTGAGAGGAATTGGAATGTCTTTGAACGTATACATACCAAAAGAAGGAATAGATTGGAACATCAAAGGCTTAATGATCTTGTATACGTTCATTATAATTTGCGCCTAAAAAATCGGTATAAATGATTTCTTAGTTGTTTTGAATTTAAATTCTTCTATTCACAATTATGAATAATTATATGTTTTTTTTTTTTTAGGTTCTATAACAAGAAAAGAATCTATGATCCAATTGACTATGCATGCATTGATGAGACCGATTTTTGGGTAGTTGATGATGATCAACCAGCAGAGTTAGATGTTGAAGAATTGGAAAATCTTCTATATGAAGAAGGGTCAATTCCAATAAATGAAGTGGAAGGTTCAAGTTCTCACATTGGTTAGTAAAATATTTAAACTTATAAAAGTTCAATAATTATATATTTTTTTTCTTTAAAAATGATTTATTGTTGATATATATTCAATATTTTTGTAGATGATGAGGATGGTGGTGACGTGGCTATAGAAGGGCTTGATGTGGAGAACTTTGGTTTTCCAAATGCTCATGTTCAATCTCCATATTCCAATTTTCAAAATGAATGAAGACATGAATTTTATATTTATTAGTATGCAAAAAACTTCATGAATATTCAAACATTGACATGTTATATTTTTATTTTGAGTAATTATTTAAGTGTTGTGGACCTATGGTTGACATTTGTATTATTTATTATGGACAATGTGTTAAGTTAATAACTCTTTGATAATTTGGTTATTATAGGATAGTAATGGTTTGATTATTTGATAAATATTGAGTTTATTGACATTGTGAATGTATAACATCTTATATTGTGTTATAGATATCATATATGATAATTGATGACTTCTATAGGTAAAAAAATTTGTGACAAAACTCAACAAACAAAGTAGATACTGTCAAAATTTACATAGAATTTATTAATTTTTTAATTTTTTATAATATATAAAATAATAAAATATATATTTATGACGTCACCGGTTCGATAGTGGTTCGACCGCCGGTCCGACCGGTGAACCGTGAACCGGTAACTTTTCCGGTTCAATGACCGGTCCGGTTCTGAAAACATTGATCATCGCAATGTGTAAGACTTTGTTATGGTTCATGCCTTCCTTTGATAGATCCTTACTCATGAAAGTGATAGTATTTGCCATAATCCAAATTATAGAGCTACAACACAATTAAATGCGAATGAACAAAATGTCGAATTGAATCATACTAGTCTTTATTGGGGGTTATTACTCACTTTCGTACTTCTTGTTTTATTTTCTAATTATTTTTTCAATTAAGAATTAAGAGAATGAAAGAGACAAATAAAATAAATAATAATAGTTGGAATTCTTTTATCCCACTTGAAAGAATCTTATCTCATAAATATCTATGATAGTTTGTCTCTAGCATGACCACTTGATGAAATGTGGAGGAAAGTGGGGTAAATGATCGATACTATTGGAAAGATTTCTCTTTGATTAATAGGTATTATAACTAGTATTCATTGTATAATATTAAAGGGTGTTTGTTTATTTAGTTTTTTGTTGAAAACAATTTACTTTCAGACTTTAGATCAATTGTTTTTCTACTTTTTCATAACTTATTATAAACTTTTTGTTGAATAAAAAAAATCAAAATATTTGGTTTTTTTTAAATCGAAAAAGTAACATGATTTTTAAAAATTTTTTAATACCTAATAAAAATAAAATATTATAAAAACAAATAATGTAATATTTAACATTATTAAACATTGAAGTAATATTTAGAATTTAAAAAAAAAAAAAAAAACACCACCTTAGTACTTGTTTGATTGTGAGGACAATAAAATGGATGACCGCATATCTAAAAGATCCTCATCAATACTTTTCAAAGAAACAATCTTATTCTCTCCGATTTTACACCTCATCTATTGCCATATTTTAAAATTTTTTATTAACTCTCGATAAGACCATTGAAGACAACTCTGAAATTATTTTGATAGAATAATAATATTTACTTCATATAATACACTTTATCATTTCCAAGATTTTTAAAGTCCACCATCAGATCATGAAGTTCCATGTTTCCAACCCTCATTCTCATATGAGGACGTGTATGCTTTCTTAGCCGATAAATTCAACTCCCCGTATTTTTCTTATAAAGGAGTTTAAAAAAAAAAAAATCAAACACTAATAACAAAAATTAAAATTTAAAGACTAATATATATATATATATATATATATATATATATATATATATATAGAGAGAGAGAGAGAGAGAGAGAGAGAGAGAGAGGAGGGAATGTTAAGATATGGACTCACACATTCTTAATCAATGATTCATGATTAAGCTATTCGAATTATAGACATTTGATTTAATGTTCGTTTTAAGAGTATGGGCCACCTTATGTGTAGAGCCCAATGCAATCACGGGCTTTAGATGATGGGCCTAAGGCCCGTGAGGCCCAATAACTAATGGGTATGGTCCCTAAGGCAGGAGGGTATAAAAGGGCTTCGACTTGTGTCTTTTGGCAGACATCATCACATCTTTTGAAAGAACTGAACCGCTCTCTCTCCCGCTCCCATTGCCTGAGAGAATCAGAGAAAGGTGGTGCCCTCCATCAGCCTTAGAAGATCCATACTGTCTTCAAATTCACACATGGATTCAGGTTGGTACAATTTTAATAGTAATTATGGCATAATTTCTTCATGTGATTCAACATACGATCCTGTATGATCATTGAATATATAAATTGAAATCTCACAGGGAAGACCTTCTTTTCAAGATGAGTTGAAATAAATAAATAGTTGGAAAACTGAAAAGAAATATCAAATTATTTGAATGTTTGAAATCTATCATCTTTATCAGTGTTAACCAAATCATATACATACAAGTAGAAAGTGAAGAAAAATACAAGATTGTTAACATAATTAGACAATCAATGTGATTCCTATGTCCACAAAGTGCACCAATACTCAACAATCCATTAATTAAAACGAATGAGAAGAGTTACAATAGTGAAGCTCTCGAAAAAAACCTCTTAATTGCAATCACACTCTTTAAATAAAACAAAACTCTAAATATAAAAGGATTAAATATATAATAGGAGTAAACTCATCGATCATCACATATAAAAAAAAAAAATTCTAGAGACGTTGCCCCTTTCAACCCCCACAAGCTAATCAGGCAACTCAATCCCGATGTTTTAAGTGAAACACAACAAAACTGATTAAGGTTTCACAATCCAACACTCAACCTTTATAATCCATACGTGAATCACAATTATATAAGTAGCTAAATTTTTATTTCAAAATTACAATATTATTTTCTTATTTGATGGTATGTCCTATTAATAAAAACACAAAAGAGATATAGAAGACTTCTATACAAATATTTAAGGAATAAAAATATAAAGAAAGTTAAGTTAATCTAAAAAGAAATAAAGAAGGTAATCATAATATAATAAAATAAAATAAAATAAAATAAGCAAGAAAAAAATCTAACCATCTTCTAGTGTGCAACTTGTGCTAAATAAATTTGTTGAGGAGCATCTCCTATCGGATTCAAAACAAATTTCACCACCAGATCTTTGTCTTGGAGGTGTTGCAGAACCATCCATTTTTGCTATAAGCTTATCTTTCAAACTAGGACTAAATGAGTTTGAGGATTTTTCTTAATGAGAGGAAATGAAAACTCATGAATTGGAAAGGCATGATTGAAAAGACAATATGGTGTTTATTATAAATGGAAATTAATGTTTTATAAGGACTTTTTGGGTAGAAACGTTTTACTTACAAAAATAGTTGTTATGGGGAATGAATTGTTATCAATCCAATCAATGATGGAAACTCAAAATTGCAATATGGTAATAGAAGGGTTTTTGTTGGAGTAGCGTTATAAGGTAAGTGTCAATTGGGAAGTCATCACCAATTTATGGGTTGATGTCAATTGAAAAGGTTTTTTTTGGGACTTTAGGGCAATCAAATTTTTTGAAGGGGTTTTTAAGTATCAAAGGTTTCACAAATTCTCGTATTTTTAATATAGTATAGATTTTAATTATTCTCGTTTGTTTTCTAAGGACCGTTTTGAAAAAAAAAAATACTTATACAAATATAGAAAATGATTAAAAAATAAAATATTACAAATAAAAATTATTTTTAAAAAATATTTGAAGACAAAGAAAACATATTGAGAATGTTTGAAGTTCTCTAATATTTTGTTTCAAAAACATTAGAGAAATATTTTTGAAAACTATTTTTAAAAATGTTCTTAGGCTCTTGTTTCTCAAAAATAAGTTTTCAAGTGTAATTTTATATTTAACAAATACAAAAAAAAAAAAAAAAACTATTCTTAAGAACTTGAGAAAATAAAGTTTATCCTAATTAGAAAAACACCTAAGAGGGGGGTGAATTGAGGTTTAAAAAACATCTTTCTTCAATCACAATAAATTCAAGCAAAAGAAGCACAAATATAAGGAGATAAGATTAGAGAAAACAAACACAGATTTTCCTCAAGTTCCTAACCAAGAAAGAATTCCACTATTCTTGAAACTTCAACCAAACTTCCAATGTCTTTACATTTGGATTATAACTTTAATGAATTGTTACATAATCCTTCAAGTATTCACCAACTTGAAGCTCTCTATTCACACAATCTCACTTAAGAACAATGATGGAAACTCTTAATCTAGCTTAATAAAGACTCAAATACAACTAAAATTGCTAAGAGGAATGTCAAGGGTGCACTTAAAAAGCATGGAAGTGAGGATTTAATGCACTAAGATGAGAATGAGAGCTTTTAAGAGAAGAACAGGTAGTTAGACAATTGAATGAAAATGTTCTCATACTCATAAATGAAATGGAACTTCTAATTTATAGGTTTCTAGCATTGGGAACCCAAATACCAAAAAGTAGTCTCGATCGATCAAGCTGGGGGTCAACTGGTTAATTAGCTATTGGGCAATAAATGCATGACTGGTAACCGTTGGGCCTCAACCAAGCCTCAATCAGACCTTGATTGAGAGAACTCACCCCTTGACCGAGAATGTAATGCTATTGGAAGAGTGAGAAAGTTTTTTGCATCCATCGATAGGAGAAGACATAACCGATCAACTAGTACCCTAACCAGTTGAGCTGATTGACTAGTCCCTTGACTGGTTCACCTATTTTCGTCCAAAAACTTATATCTTCTTTTCTTTTCACTTCGAACACTTAAGTAAGGTTTTTAGATCAATAAATATGTCAAATTTGAAACCATTTGCTTAAGGTTCATATGATAAACTTGAGTTTAAATGAAAATTTAATTTTAATGTATAAATTGAATTTTTAAAGATGCATAAAATAATATAAAAATCTTAAGTGTACCCATGCATTCATCTTACATGTGTTTCCTAAGATTAAAAGATATTATATATGTCTCAATCTTGCATCCATTGGGTCATTTAATGAATTTCTTGGATATCCATTTGAATTTCCAAATTAAAATCTAATTTTTTTTTTTATAATTTAAACCAATTAACAATTTAACCATGGTTTGTTATCATCAAAATATGATTAGAAGAAACTTTGGACTAACATAACTGTTTTTTGGAATTGTTTCCAAAATACTTACTAAATAGAGCCTACCTCATTTTAATAAATAAAATACTAATTATTATATAATTATTTTAAAGTTAAGATCATAATAATATCAAAAGGGGATCAAGTCTTTTGGAGTATAAATACAATATTAAAAAAATATTTAATATATAAATGAAGAAAGCATAATTTTTTTGAAATAAATGTATTAGTTTTGTAAATGAGATGATATAAATAAAGGTACTGGTTTTGTAAATATTAAATAAAATTTTATAAATTTGATATAATATGGATTTAAATTATTTTTTAGATATTTAATTAATTTATTATACAAATGATATGTTAACAGGTGTTGTTTGGATACATTTCTTATTTTCTGTTTTTAAAAATAAAAAATAATAGTAATTCTTATATAAAATATAAAAACTTTTTGAAATTAATTCTAAAAATAATGACTTTTAAAAATTATTTAAGAAAATAGGTATTAATTTTTTTTTACTATCTCAAATTTTAAAATAATTCTTAACAATAGAAGTTCATAAATTTTATATAATTATTTTTTTACTTTTGGAAACAAAAAGGAAAAATATATTCAAATAAGGATAACCGATTAAAAGAAAAAAAGAAACATGAAATTACAAATTCAACCTCCTACTTTTTTTTTACCCAAAAAATACCCATTTTGGACCAGAGAATACTCTCACTTTTTTCTTGTAAAAATATTAATTTCTTTTAAAACATATGTACATAATGAAAATATTGAAGGGTATTTATGTCAAAAATAATAACTCTTTAAGTAAAAAAATGGGAGAAACTAATTTTACGAATTTAAGAATTTTTTTTATCCCTTTTAATCAATTAATCCCTCAAAAAATAATCACTTAATATTTATCAAATTTGTGAAACCTTAAACCTACTTAAACATCTCCAAACTTATCATGGATTGAAAATTAGATTATTTATAAAATTTGTGATACCCAAAACCGACTTAAACCTAATTGAAATGATTATGGATTGAAAATCTTTAAAGGGTAGGGTCGGGTTGAATTTGAATGACAATATTTGATCCAGAGGCTTTGGACCTGTTAGAAATTAGCCCACTTACAGCCCACTTACAGTCCAATACTTCAAAATTTGGGTGGGCCTAGGCTGAGCCCATTATCATTCCACTGGCGCTAAACTTAACGTGTCCGCCCTTTTAGGGTTTGCTCCATGTTCACAAAGAGCATTCAATCATTTTTCTCCAAACGCCGCGTTTCGATTGATCTCTGAGTTAAGGTACTGCTCCAATCTCTATTCCCAGTTATCAATCTACAATCGTTTGGATGCTTAGAAAATTCTTCTAGGTTAGATGTACTCCGTTGGATACTGAGAAGATAATGAGACAAATGAAAAATAAATAAAAATGAATCGTAAATTTATATTTTTTAATTTTTTTTTCTTTTAGGTTTTTGGCAGCAAAGAAAGTGAGGGAGATAGCATAGGAATCAAAACTTGTTTTTCTTCATTTTCTTGGTAACCAAGCAGCGTGTTGAATTTCACTCTGAACGCTTTATAACTTGGAAAAGCTATTGCTGGGAGTTCTGAAATTTAGGGTTTCTCTTTTTACAGACGTGGAACTATTGCAAGTTCGGATTACAGCTAATACCGATTTTTTATTTTATTTTATTTTTTTATTTTTTTTTTATGTTAGATTTACGGTCTTTGCTGTTTGGGAATGTTCAGAGAAAATATGATAAAAGCAATTAAAATTTTGAGTAGTAAAGTTTTCCCCACCTAGGATTCGGGAATACAGAAAAATGTCATTTTTCTTAAAAAAAATTCACACTGAATGTTTGCTTAGTTGACCTGGGTTTATTTATTTTAATTATTATTATGTATAACATTTTCTTGGAAGCAAAAGATAAGAGATAACATAAAAAAGAAAATATTGTTTTTTCTTTGTTGCCCTATTTTCTTGGAACCAAACATGGAGCTAGGGTTTCTCTTTGAATGCTTTTGAGTTGTACAATGCTATTGTTGGAAGTTTTGAATTCTAGGTTTCATTTTGGACAACAACTCAAGCTAGCATTTTGGAAACACTATCTTGTGCGCTTGTACATACAAAAAAATTTGGGTTAAATTAACACTAATTTTACCATGGAAACATAAATGTTACTGAATCTAAGATTCTAAATGGAAGCCTCTAAAAAAAAAAGGAAGAGCAACATAGAAAGGAAAAACTCCTGTCTTAAAAAAAGAAAATGCAAAGTAGGTATAAAAGGGAAATAAGTAATATAAAATATCCTTTTGTACTATTATGCATGGTATAGAAAGATAGAAGTATTGATATAGATAAAGATTTTTGTATTGGAAGAACAATAATGTGGAATTGGAATTCCCTGCTGTGGGATGGAGCTGTATGCAAAATATGAAAATGGGACTTCTTTGTAACCTAAACCTAGATAGTCTTTATGGCCTGGTGAAACTTAAAACATGAAAGAAACTACATTATCTTCTGCTGGTTTACATTGCTCGATTATGGGTTTTCATAACATGTTATGAGACTGTGGTTATTAGAATTGTCCACCAACTGGTATTTTTGAGAGTTTGCTTGCTTGTGTTGATTCATCATATACTGTAGGAAACTACATAGTTCAAAATTTAATCTCTGTTTTTTTCTTTTGAACAGGGAAGTGTTAATTTGGTGTCTTCTCCTTATTAAAGGAGTTTAGAAATCATGGCAGATGAGGAGCCAAAACCCCTCACATACATACCTGAGGTGATTTTGAAGAAAAGAAAGAGCAATGAAGAGTGGGCGATCAAGAGGAGACAACAATTGGAGGAGAGGAATTTGAGAAGCAAACAAAATAAGGCTTTCAATTTGAAAACGGCTGAGCAATACATCCAAGAGTACCGAAATAGGGTAACTATATTTACATAAATACAATGAAGTTAGTGCTATTGGTCCTGTACATTCTTCTAGAAAATAAAACAGGATCTTGGTGCTTCAAATATGAACTAAGAGGCAGAATTATTTCTAGGTCCATTTTATCAGTAACTTGAAACTATCTTAATTTACCCTGTTGGTCAGGGTGAATGCTGGGGACTTTGGTCTCGGTAAGAGGCACATGGTCCTAGGTTTGAATCCTACCATTGATGATACGTTGAATTACCCGGTGCTGGTTGTGGAGGGCATGGTTAGCACCCTAAGGTTTGGGTCCCCATGGAGAGTCCTAAGGGCTTGACCATGGAAGGTTCCTCTGTTATTAAAAAAAAAAAAAAAAAAAAAAAAAAAAAAAAATAGAAACTATCTTATGAATTTGCCATCCAAAATTTTATTGTATTTGGAAATCAGCAAGGCTCAGTTGCAAACAGGGATAGGCACATATCATGAAAATCAGCAACTGTCTCTCATTTATTTTGCTACTTAAATATTATGATACATTTTAATCTCTTAAATCATATACCCTAAGTTAGGTGTTATCATGGTGGCCATATTTTTATGTCCTGTAGTTTCATTAAGAAGTCAAATGGACTAATATGGCCGTCAACTTGTAAAATGTGTTGTGTATTCTTTCATCTTTTTTTGTATTTGGTATCATATATATATATATATGTATGTATTAACACAGATAGGGAAATACACTTTCAATATATTATCATTTGCTTGTCTATAAAAGATGGTCCCTCAACCTTAGTTGATTTTGTTGGTTGGGTGGCAACCCGTTAAGGGTGTGGGTAGGGCTGCTCCTCTGCCCTTGGCGTTCTGCTAGGGTGTGAGGGGTGTTTTCTTCCTTGTAACTTAAGCCACTACTTTGGTGGTTTTTTTAATACAATCTCTTTACTTGTCAAAAAAATATATTATCATTTGGTTGTCCAAAAAATGCAACATCATGCTTGTGTTAACATAAAAAATATAAAATTTCAATGTTTAGATCAATCATTCATAAAAGGCATAATATATATATACTATTATTATGCCAAAATTTCTAAGGAGGAGGTTTCACCACAATATGAAAGCTAATAAAAGTCACTTTCAATGGCCAAACTATCATTATTCAAATCCCTTTAAACTTGTATCTAATAGGCTCTCTTTCACTTGTAGAGACATGAAACAAAATGCAATCAAATTCTGAGCTTTGTAAAGTGGTAGAAATTTCAGTTCTTATGAGGGAAAATGGACCTAGAAATCTCAATCTCAAGAAAGAAAGTGTAAACAAAGGTTAGAAGGTGTTCTTTTTGCCCTATCAGATGTTTAGAAAAGTTGAATGAAACATATTTTGTTTCTTCATCAAACAATACAACTAGAAAAGCAACTGTTATTAGTGTGATTATTATTATTATTATTTTTTTTAAGTTTTAGGTCATCTGTTCGGTTGATCCAAAATTGTTTATCATATCTGTATTGTCCAATAAAGTTAACTGCTGCATGTATTACATGGTACATGTACAAATAATATGATTTTGATAACTGCAATAAAAATGTGAACAAAAAGGTTGAATTTTCTTCTAATAATTTCCCTATATATGTGGAGGATGAGGATGGAGACCTAGATAACGCTTCAGAACTTATTATGAAATGGTCCAACCTCAGGCCTTCATGATCAGATGCCTTGCACGGTGGATTATCACAATATATGATAGAGCTTCTATTCCTGTCTAGGTTTTATGTCACTCTGCTGAGTTCAATGTGTTCCATTAAATCATATGATATATCATATTTTGTATACTCTGTGTGTACTCTATTGTGCCATTTTCCAACCGCTTTTAATATATCCTCCTGATTTACCCATCAAAAAAATATATATCTTATTTGTTGTTTTGCATCCAGGAATTAGACCTGATCCAAATGAAGCATAGGGGAAAAAAGCGAAAACTATCATTGGAAACATTAGACTCCAAACTGCTTTTTGTCATTCGCATACAGGGGTTGGTTACTAATATTGTGATTTTGAGGGTTTCCTCTATATTTTTTGTTATTGACTCTTCAGATTTTGATCTTCCCAAATTATTTTCAGCAAAAATGATATGCATCCAAAGACTAGGAAGATCTTATACTTTTTGAGATTGAGGAAAATCTTTGATGGTGTTTTGGTGAAGGCCAATGAAGGAATTCTGGAAATGCTGCAAAAGGTGGAGCCATACATTGCATATGGGTAGGAGAAACAAGTCCTTATTGTTACTGTTGTTATTATCATATGTTTCATATGTGCTGTGTCATTAGTTTCCTGTGACTTTTGTTTGCATTCCTTCTCATTTACGATAGTAGCAGCTACACAGATACACTAGATGCTACCAAGATTTGCATGTCCTGGGGGCACTCTCACCATTTGTTCATGGTCTACAGTCTGAAGTTTTTCTAGGAAAGCCTACTAACTAACTGTGTCTGAATATCTTTGATGGAATGGATTCATTCATGTAAGTTTTGCAGCTTGATTTGTTTCCTAGCATATGGGTTAAAATGTTTGTTCTCGTTCCATCTTTGCTGATGGAGCATGTAACAACCCTGGGCAATCATCAGGGACAACCAACCAACACAACTTGATTGAGAGCAACCTTCTACTGACAAACTATACAAAATTGGTGGAAACAAGATAAAAATCCCTTGGTAAGGTATTACTGAAGCCCAATTCTCCCCTTTACATCATCATTAACTCCTTTTTATAGGCCTTAAAATACCAAACCAAACAATCCTGAACCTACTCCTAGTACAGCCTACAAAAATTCTTATAATGGTAATGCCCTACAGTTCTGCTTCTGCTAAATGGTCCAAAACAAAACAAACAAGTGGGTCCATCCTCCACCCTTTTCTTCCTTCTTCCCTGTGGAACTCCTGTGACCCTAATAAAGTCTCCATTTCTGATATTGGCAACATGGGAGACACCAAAAATAAGCTTCCCTTAAGGCCACAATGAAGAAAGAAGAAAGAAGAAAGGTATATGGTGTAAAAAAATGATCTCCTGTATTTCTCAATACATTCTGATTTATAATATATAAACAAAAGAAGGCTTGACAAGATTCCTTGAATTAATGGGATGGGTTGGTTTTGTTCTCCTTTTTTTTTTGGGTAACCTTGGATTATTGGGTTGGTGGCTGGTGGTCGCTGTATACTTTTTGAATACCTTGGTCTGCTATTTTGACAACTCTTTTTAAGCTACCCATCACAAAAGGATCCCTTAAATTAAGTAATCTGATTGCTAGGGTCTTATATGGAATTTGTCCAGATTCTAGGTACAGAAATCATTTTTACTAAAAAAGGGAATATATATATATGAGAGGAAAAATAATTGCTGATTTCTTAGGCTAATCTTCTAACAGTATAGTTGACTAATTTCTTATTGCTCTTACTCAAAACAACACCAGGTAGCTAGAGGTCATCCTCTTATCTTTTATTGAGCCATCATAAATTTTTTTATCTTTGACTCCTGCCCAAGCAAAAAATTCACTTTTGGGGGAGACCTCAAGCTCCATACTTCTTTGACTAGGAAAGGAACCCCTGTAAAACCTTTTCCAAAGAGCTAAAGAAAGATTTTACAGAGAACTTCCCATCCTTAGGGCCCCCTTAGCATCAACCAATCCTCACATCTCATAGTCACTTCCACCACTTGAATTTGTTGAAGAAACGGTTGCACACACTCGACCTCACAAATCATAACAATTTGCTTAAGAAACAAGGGTGGTTCTAGTATCTAACTCCATTCACCTCCTCAGAGACATTGGGAAATCAGATATTATTAGACTTTGGAATGGAGAATAAAAATGGAAAAGAGTCCCTTCATTCTTCTACCAATTACCACCACAATGTTGGTCCTAGCTTGAAATTCTATCCCTTCTATTTTTTATTGCTTTCCATGAAGAACCTACACCATATCCTTTCCTCTTTTTTCACAAGAACATCACCTTCCTATGTCCTCACCAAATTTACCTAGAATAATCCATCTTCAAAACCTATTGTATCTATTAATCCAACTCCATTACCTAGAAGGGTCTTCTTGAGCAAAGAAAGATCTTTATTGCCCAAACTACCCTTTCTATTGTCCAAGCATGCAGTCAATCAATTAAGTGATGTTTCTTCTCTAAAGAACCACCTCCCACATGAGGTACTTTGAATCTTAGTTGTGTAACCTTGGTGCGTCCCTTTTAGGCGCTGTTAATATATATTCTTATTTGCCTACCAAAAAAAACCCTTGGAGAATGACAAATGGAAACATGTAGATAGGCAAGCTAGACAATGAGCTCTACAAAAGGGTTATTTTGCCATCTTTACAAAAGCTAATGTCTCCAAGAAACTGACCTTTTAAGGAACCTCTCCTCCACAAATCCTGCATGCAGAAGATTTGAAAGGAGCATTCGATTAGGACCTAGATAGGTGGAAGGCAACTTTCTTAACCTACAACCTAACAAAAATGCTTACTCCTTAACACTGGGAACCTCACTAACAAGGATTGTTTCATTTTTCTCTAAGTTATTGCTTAAGCCTGAGATTGCTTCAACCAAAAAACACTTCACATCAAATACATCTGCTTACAAAATGGGAGGGTATCATCAACAAAGAGTAAATGGCAAATCTCCAACCCCTCTTACTCATCCCACACCTTAAACCAGACATGAAGCCTCCTTCCCCCGCCCTAGCAACAAAGCAGTGATGAACCTCTATGACCAGAACAAATAGATATGTAGAAAGGCAATGCCTCTGTGTCTAGCATCTTGAGCTCTGGAAAATCAAAAGGAGACACGTTCGCCTAGATGGAGAACCTCATAGTGAGATCCCTATGATATGCAGACTCTTCGCATTCACCCAACATTCATGTGGAGACATGATACTATATTGGTACTGCTGTATTGAGTATGGTGGTGGGATGCTAGTCAGAAATGCTTATTTAACATGGGATTGCTCTTCAATTGCTCTCTCTTTATGCATATGAATTCTGATCTTTGTGTGTGTGTATATATATATGTGCTGATTTTTGTGGAATTATATACATGTAAGAGATAAGAAAAATGGAATTTTGCACGTTTCTAATTATTTCTTTTAGGATAAAAGGAGATCTAGTTTATTGGAAGTTAGTTTTTATGACCATATTTAGGGATTTGAGGGGCAAATTTGAGTTTACATATGGTCAAATTAATTTCATATAACCTTTACCAATTTAAAATTTTCAAAAAAGTAATTATGCTAGAAGGCTAGTCAAATTGATGATAAAATAATAAAATTTAACTCCTTGAGTTGTATTAGATGATGTAAAATTTAAAAATAAATTATTATTTTAAATTTAAACAAGAAAATAAAATAAATCAAAATCATTTGTTATTTGTGATGTTACTTGTGCACAAACATACCACAACCTCTAACAAATAGAAATGCAATTACAAATCTGCTTTAATTAGCACTAGCACATTAATTGTATTTGAAGTTATGCAAGTATGATTTGAAATTTAAATATAGCAATACATAACTTCAACTACCACTAGAAATAATTGATATTTAGTGTATCTAAGTGCCCATGTGTCATTGAGATCATTTTTAGCCAAGTCTCTCTATCTTAAAATTTTGAAATGGTGAGGATTTCGTATCCATACCTGACATTTGCACCTAAATTCCCGCAACATAGATTGAGATATGCAACCATATCCCGCCAAACCTGCTTTTGACCAAACACCTATACAATGCTAGGGAAAAAAAAAATGGAAATTTCAATTTAAATGATTATAAGCTTTTTCAATGTCCAATGTCCAACGTCCAACTTACTGGATTAACTGTGAAAATGTGGTACTTCATTGTACAAGTGGGTTTTTGATGGGTTTAATGCTCATGGGGTTTGATGGGTTTTTGCTCATTTTCCAAAGATATCCTAATTTCAAGAATGAGAGATCAAGTATTTTGTCTAGTCATGACAACAACAATAATAAGAACAACTACTAGTGCTACATTGATTGATGAATAATAGTAATTATAACTGCAAGGATTACTATTAATTGATGGTTCTCATTGAAATTTTGTTCATTCTGTGAAGATATCCTAATCTCAAGAATGTGAGGGAGCTGATTTACAAGAAGGGTTTTGCAAAGATAGAAGGGCAGAAAGTTCCTCTGACAGACAATAACATTATTGAACAGGTATGAGATATTTTGCTGAATTCTTTGACCTTGTTGGACGGGGTTCTTGAGTCCTCAGCTTTATTCTTTCTTGTTTGGCAGGCGCTGGGGAAGCATGGCATTATGTGCATAGAAGATATTGTACACGAAATTGCCAATGTTGGTCCACATTTTAAGGAGGTTACTAGTTTCTTGTGGCCCTTTACACTTAACAAGCCGGAAGGTGGTTTTCAGGGGAAGAAAAAGCTATTCAAGGAAGGAGGAGACTCCGGTAATCGTGGGGATAAAATCAATGAACTAATCGGTAAAATGAATTAGAATTAAGAGGAAGGTCTAGATATAAGAAATTTTTTTGTCTGAATGTGGGTTATTTATAGAACATTGACACCTCAAATAACCTGCATTGGCGTGTAACTTAGTTTGACAATATCATTTAAGGTTTGTTTTCTATATTTGGCTTTTGTGGTTCTTAGAGTGATGATGTAGCTGTAAATCTCCTAAGTGAATTGCTGCTTGGAGAATTATAATCGGGTCAATTTTCATGTTTTCTGGCCTGAAAATTTCCGGCTTTTGCAGCACTGGGCTTTCATTATTTGTTGTTTGAATTTGGTTCTCACATGACTCAAGATCTTCAAGAGGCAATGGAGATGGTTCCTTCCAATGACTTACATTGAAAGTTTGTGGTAGGCTGGTCGGTTTGATCATGGTTGGGCTTTGTACCTCGTTCTAAACAAGACAGACATAGGGGTGGTCATGATTGTTCTTTTAGAGGAGTAAACACAATCTTAAATCTTAAATGGCTATGACAATAATTTTATCACCTATTTTGCAATGTTTTTAAAAATAAATTTTAATTGATTTTGGGAATAAAATTTTATTTAAAAACTCAAATATATAAATAGTTTTATTGGGCCCAAAACATTATGTGATGGTACACATTTATTTTTGGAGTCGATTGTCATTGTGCATATCCAGGTGAGAAAATGAATGAAACCTACAAAAATAAAGAACATTAAACTGTCATATCTTCAACTATATATTACTTTTATCAATATTTTCCTGCAGTAATACTTTCGGGTACATATTTTTCAAGCATATTTCTCCTGCTATGGTCCCCTCTCTACCATTTTCAAATTATAGGCTTTTGTTTATTTGTTCTAGTTCTCATTCAACTCTTTACTCTATTTATTTAATAAATTTTAAGAAGTTTTGAGGTTTTCAATGATCTCTTTGAACTCTTAAACTCCTACTTTGAGGGAAGGGAAATTCTCTATTTTAATTAATATTATTTATAATTTTTTAAAACTATTTTAGACTTCTTGGGATTTATATGTATATTTTATGATATCATTTTTAGTGGAATACGAAGATGTTATATTCAATCAAAAAGATATTTTAGGATCTTATATTTAATGAGATATGTTATATCATATTTATATTTGATTTATAAAAATAATAAAATATGGGATGAAAAATATATTATATTTCAATGTTTAATATTTGTTTACAATAAAAATTATATTATGATATTTATATATCTATTTATTATTAAAAAGTATGAAAACTTTCTCATATTTAGTTTTATTTTAAAATCCTCTATAATTTATAATTAGTAAGTAAATTTTTTATTTATTTGTTAATATTATGCATGATTAAAATATTTAAAATTTACAAATAAAAAAAATTATTTTATGTTATTACACATAAAAATAATTTGTTTATATTAAATATTTTATAAATATGTTTTCTTAGTTCTTTTTAGTTACAAAATCAATTTTTTTAAAATAATTTTTATTGTTTTACAAAATAAGTTGAAAAAAAATTGAAACAAATTGATAGAAATAAATTTACTATGAGATACATGTATACCATATCTCAACTCATTTATGTGCATCCTTGTGCTTTTAACTTTGGTAGTGAGTATTTATAATTTAAATAACTTTATAACTAAAGTGGGCTCATGAGTAATTGACAAAATATCCTAAACCTTTTTGGCATATTTATATATAGCTATCTTATAAAATTTATCTAGGTTCAACCAATTAAAGATACTATAGAGCCTAAGCATTAGCTTCATTACCTTCATTACCAACTTTATTTCATTCTTATTTAGGCTTCAATTTGCAGATGGATCTACCTCTTCCATCCAATTTTAAAGGAGGTTCCCATCCACAACTTACAAAATTCCAAATTTGTATTTCCTTGTATCTTCAAGAAGAATTTTGTATGACTTTTTCAAAGGGGATAATTATTCCTATCAAAATATAGAAAATTATTTGATGGAAGACCCCACTCTTTGTGATTCCATGAGTTAAGATCTTTGTAAGAATAACTTAATTTTTTCTTGGTCTAATACCAATTAAAAGGTTGTGACCTTGTATCACAAAACTACCTAGAGGGGGTGAGGGGTTCATAGGTATAATTTTTTTTCCCCAAAAATCAAAATTTTAATATTTATATGTTCTCGAATCAAATTTTTGATTTTTATATTTTTTTTATTATAATATATCAAATTAGTAAAGAAAAAGAACAACCAATTACATAATGGACATGCAAAATTAGTGTGAAAAAACCCTTCACAAAGTCTCCCAAAAGCTTTATAAATATAAAAACCACAAGGTTAACAAATCGTGAAAATAATTCACTAATTTTGAAGGAACAAGTGTAGGCAATTCATAATGCATATAAACAATTCATTCATATGTAACTTATGCCATACTTACCTCCAGCCATTGTTGGGTTGCAAGTCTTTGGTTTCCAAAACTCTATTTCTCCTTATGGATGGTGTAATTTCTGAAGATTTTCAGCAGCATGAGAGAGGAGCTTGGGACCAAGACCGATATTTAAAATACAAAGAAAACGTGGCTTCCCATCACAACCACGTTTCTCTGATTTGCCACACGATGAGCAGTTGATAGAAACGTGCTCCTTAATAGCAGCTACATGATGAAGGACATGGCCAAGTGTTAGACCACTTCAGGGTAGTGGAACGTGGGTGGTGAACGTGGTGTAGTTGATAACAT
Organism: Vitis riparia; assembly: GCF_004353265.1. Taxonomy (NCBI): domain Eukaryota; kingdom Viridiplantae; phylum Streptophyta; class Magnoliopsida; order Vitales; family Vitaceae; genus Vitis; species Vitis riparia. Next base: position 13,177,619 of record NC_048439.1, read on the forward strand.
TCTCCCACTTGGTCCACACTTTTAACCTCATGTCCAGATCATCATTTTTTTCCGCATTAAGTAACAAATATATGAATCATGGCGATAAGTCCTCTATATAACGAGTGTTATCTTCCATGTATTACAATGTATTCATTTCTTAACATTTTACTTTATGTGACAATATTACTTAATGAATAAACCCTATGTTCATTCTTGGTCCAATGAAGTTGAATTTTCTCAAAATTAAATAAAGGTGCACATCAATATGAGAAAACATCATAATAAGAGTTTGTACAATAAAAACTACATAAGGGAACTAAGTCCCATGTTCATTACATGATCCTTGAATTTCAACGGTGGCATGTCCTTAGTCAAAGGATCAACGATCATCAATTCAGTGCTAATGTGCTCAATAACCACTTTCTTTTCTTTAACACGTTCTCTTATGGCTAGATACTTAATGTCGATGTGCTTGCTTCGACTTCCACTTTTATTGTTCTTTGCCATAAAGATTGCAGCTGAATTGTCGCAATATATACTCAATGGCCTAGATATTGAATCCATAACTCTAAGCCCGGAAATGAAACTCTTAAGCCATACACCATGTGAAGTAGCCTCAAAACAAGATATGAACTCAGCTTCCATAGTAGAAATAGCAGTCATGGTCTGCTTAACGCTCCTCCAAGATATAGCTCCACCGGCCAATATAAAAATGTATCCAGATGTTGATTTACGTGAATCAACACAGCCAGCAAAGTCTGAATCTGAGTAGCCAACTACCTCTAAATTGTTTGTTCGTCTGTACATAAGCTTGTAATATTTGGTTCCTTGAAGATATCTCATCACTTTCTTTGTAACTTTCCAGTGGTCTATACTTGAGTTACTCTGATATCGTCCTAACATTCCAACAGAAAATGCAATGTCAGGCCTTGTGCAGACCTGAGCATACATCAGACTTCCAACTGCAGAAGCATATGGAATGTTCTTCATTTGTTCCCTCTCAAGATCGTTTTTCGGGCATTGGTCCAGATTGAACCTATCACCCTTCACTATAGGAGAAACACTAGGTGAACAATTCTTCATCCGAAATCTCTCTAAAACTTTATTGATATAGGTTTCTTGAGACAAACCTAAGATACCTTTAAATCTGTCTCTATGGATCTTAATGCCAATGACATAAGATGCCTCACCCATATCCTTCATGTCGAAATTTTTAGAGAGGAATTGTTTCACCTCATGAAGTAAACCCTTATCATTGGTTGCAAGTAAGATGTCATCCACATATAAAACAAGAAAACAAACTTTACTCCCACTGACCTTAAGGTATATGCATTGATCCATAACATTTTCAACAAAACCAAATGAAGAAATTATGTTATGGAATTTTAAATACCATTGGCGGGATGCTTGTTTCAAACCGAATATGGATTTCTTAAGCTTACAAACCAATTGCTCACCATCACTAGAGGGGAATCCTTCAGGTTGTTTCATGTAAACCTTCTCCTCTAGCTCTCCATTAAGAAATGCTGTTTTCACATCCATTTGTTGCAATTACAAATCAAAGTGGGCTACTAATGCCAATATAATGCGCAAGGAATCTTTCTTAGATACAGGAGAAAAGGTTTCCGTGTAATCGATTCCTTCTTTCTGAGTGAACCCCTTTGCAACAAGTCTAGCCTTGTATCTCTCAATGTTGCCTGATGAGTCTTTCTTTGTCTTAAAAACCCATTTACAACCAATGGTTTTTACACCATTAGGCAACTCAACAAGGTCCCAAACATCGTTGCACCTCATGGAACTCATCTCATCCTTCATGGCATTGTACCACAATTCTGATTCTTTGCAACTCATGGCTTGTGAAAATGATTCGGGATCATTTTCGGCTCCTATATTATAGTCAGATTCTTGTAGATACACTACATAATCACTAGGAATTGTTGACCTCTTAGTTCGAGCAGACCTTCTTAAGGTTGCACCAATATCTTCCGAGGAAGTATGAGGTTCAAATTGTTGTTCAGAAGTGTTAGGCAACTCCTGGTCAACTTGGTCTACTGGAATGTTGTCAACAACTTGTGGAACTTCAATGACTGGTTGAACTTCATCGATTGTTCGTTCAACACCCGTTTGTACTTGAGGGGTGTTATGAACAATAAACAATCTATCGCTTGAAGTGGAAGGTTAAGACTCTGTATGATCAATATCAGAAACTATGTTTCTAAATTGATCGCTCCCACTGACCAAGTCATATTCAAGAAATTTAGCATTTCTTGATTCCACAATCCTAGTGCTGTGAGATGGACAGTAAAACCTATACCCCTTGGACTTTTTAGCATATCCAATGAAATACCCACTAATAGTCCTTGGGTCCAGTTTCTTCTCTTGTGGATTATAAATTCTCACTTCAGACGAGCATCCCCAAACGCGCATATGTGGCAAACTCAGTTTCCAACATTTCAATAACTCAAATGGCGTTTTTAGGACAACCTTGGTTGGAACTCGGTTTAATATATACACAACTGTCCACAAGAATTTAGGAAGTTTTGAGTTGCTAAGCATACTCCTCACCATGTCCAATAAAGTTCGGTTTCTTCTTTCTACTACACCATTTTGGTCTGGAGAACCAGGCATGGTGTATTGGGCAACAATCCCATGCTCTTGAAGAAACTTCGCAAATGGCCCAAGTGATTGTCCATCTTCCAAGTATCTACCATAATATTCTCCACCTCTATCTGATCTCACGATCTTAATTTGTTTACCATATTGTTTCTCTCCTTCTTCCTTGAAGACTTTAAAGGCAACTAAAGCTTCATTTTTATTATGAAGTATGTAGAGATACATGTATCGTGAGAAATCATCTATGAAAGAGATGAAGTATTTCTGACCATGAGAGTCCATGTCAAGACTACATATATAAGTATGTATGATCTCTAGGATGGTGGAACTCCTAGTAGCACCTCTCTTTGACTTATTGGTCTGCTTACCCTTAATGCAGTCCACACAAGTCTCAAAGTCAGTAAAATCTAGAGTACTAAGTACCCCATCATTCACCAATCTTTTGATTCTATCTATGGAGATATGACCTAATCTCCGGTGCCACAATGTAGAGGAATCCTCTTTTACAACACATCTCTTAATGCCAGTTTGGACATGTAATGAATTATGAGCGGTATCATTTTGTAAGAATATACAATAAAGACCATCAGACAAGATACCATTCCCAACACAATTAGATTTATAAATCAAATTGAAAGATGTTTCTGAAAAATGAAAGGAATATCCAAACGGTACAAGTCTAGAAACTAAAATCAAGTTTCGTGAGAAACTTGGTACATAAAAGGTCTTTTGCAATTCTAAAACAAAACCACTATTTAAAGTTAAATAACATATCCCTATTGCTTCCACATGCGAGCCCATCTTGTTTCCAGATAAGATGAATTGCTCACTTGTCACTGGCTTCCTTAGGTTTTGCATACCCTGCAAGGAATTTGAAATGTGGATTGTAGATCCAGAATCAATCCACCATGTGTTGGTGTTTACATTAACCATATTAGATTCATAGCAAACAAATGAGGTAGGTTACCTTTCTTCTCAAGCCAATTCTGAAATTTCAGACATTTCTTCTTCACGTGTCCTTTCTTTTTATAGAAAAAACACTTTTCGTCTTTCTTAATGTCAAATTTGGGAGGAATTTGTTGCTTCCCTTTCTGACTAGCTTGAGATTTTCCTTTCTTTCCTTTCCTTTGCGTCACCAGCATGGCACTTTCTCCCTGTTCCATCATTAACCTTCATTTCTCTTGAACACACATGGTCATCAATTCATTGATAGACCACTTATCCTTATGTGTTGTAAGAGATTTTGAAAGGTCCATACTGAGGTGGAAGAGTGTTAAGGATAAAGTGCACCAAGAAAGATTCAGACATTTCTACCTCGAGTTTCTTCAATTGAGCCACAATGTCCCTCATCTCCATGATATGTTCACGCACACCTCTTATACCGGTGAGCTTCAGGGATGTGAACTTCATAATTAGGGTGCTTGCCAAGGCTTTATTTGAAGTGACGAATTGCTCGTCAATAGCCTTTAGCAATTCACGAACATTTTCATGTTGCTCGATTGAACCACGTATACCAGCACTGATTTTTGTCTTAATGTACATCACGCTAAGGCGATTAGATTTCTCCTAGCGTTCGTACAATAAAATTTGTTCAGGTGTGCTGGTATCAGTGATCTTATGCGGTTCATCTTTCCTTATAGCATAATCTATGTCCATGCACCCTAATTGAAGAAGAATTCTCTCCTTCCATATCTTAAAGTTATCTCCTCTAAGTTCGGGAACCTCACAACGAATATCAGATATGCTAGGTAAAACTGCACAAAAGGATTACAAGCTTATTAAAAATTTGAGGCTTTAATATAAATTAATGCTTTACCAATGTAGAACATGCTTAAAATTGAATCTAATTTTATTAAAAATTGTCTGTGGGCTAAATCTTTAATTCAATCAGATTAATTATCTTTATGATAGACTTTATCAAACTATTTTATTGAATTATGAAATTTATTATGAATATAGTTTGATATTTTCTATCTATAATCTTTATGATAAACCTATTAAATTAATTATTCTTAACTCCTATGGGTAAATTAGGAAAAAATAATTTTAATATTTTATCCTAATTAATTATATAAACATAATGAAAACCCTGTGGGGTAAAATCATCATATTTATATAGTTAATTACAATTAATGTCCTTAATGTGATTCTTATTAATATATAATTTTTTTTATATAATTAAGGATGCTGTGACTATTCCTTAATTATTTAAAAAAAATCATATGGATTCACTAGACATTAAAACTATATGATATAATTTTAATGTATTTAACCAAATTTTAGGCAACAATTGCATGCATTAAAAGCTACAACATTTAATATATCTAATACAAGATTAAGCTACATTTTATACATACACACATTAAAATTAATGATTTAATATGCATGTATAAAGGATCACATATAATTTAGAATTAATTTTAAAGGAATTCAGATTATGAAAGGGTGCCTAAATCCATATAAAACTTAATCAATACAAAACCCAATAAAAAGTAATTCATGACCGGGCCATTAGAACCTAAATAGGCCCAAATTTCTTATTTAATTCATGGCCCAATACACAAAGCCCTTGATTTTGTAAAATGGGCCACTGCCCATGCATTTAACTAATGAGCCCAATTACACATTTATTTATTTATCCCTATGGCCCAATTTTTTTAGTGGGCTTCATTGGAAACCCAATCTCTCTCTAGATTCTCCATCAACTTAATATCACAAACCCATCTTCCTAATTTTCAGTCGTGGACTGCTTCATCCCCAACAGCGCCATTCATGCCGCGGCCAATGGGACGGGCTGCACCCTCACTGGTAGTGATGTGATCGCCGCCACAAACGGGATGGGCTGCATCAACCGGAGTGCAGCCTGATTCCCTCATTCACAGGCTTGGAATGGGGGTTGAATGGTGCTCTGAATGTTGCTGAATGGTGCTCGGAATGGGTGCCTAAAGCGCTTGAAACTAGCACCAGCAGCCACTGTGAACAACACCTGAATATGACGCCTGCAGCCTCAAAAAGCACCAGAAATTGTGCTTTTGGAACGCCTTAAGTCGCGCTTGCAGCGGCTGAAACCAGCACCAACAGCGGCGTTTAAATACCGCCTGAATGACTCTCGAAATGGGCTGAAATAGCACCTGAATGGGCGCCTGCAGCCCTTGAAACCAGCACCAACAGTGGTGCTATAATGGCGCCTGCAACTGCACTTCAACAGCGCCTGAATGACGCTCAGAATAGGCTCTTGAAGCCTAAGCATTTCTGAAGGCCTGAGTGGTGATCTGATAGATCAACTTATGGATGTTTCTGTATAATTGTATCTTACAACCAAAAGAGACACCATAAACTAAGCAAGTCTCCAGCAAAATAGATATCAAGGCAGAGATAAGATTTTCAGTGCTCTGATACCAAATGTAGGCAATTCATAATGCATATAAACAATTCATTCATATGTAACTTATGCCATACTTACCTCCAGCCATTGTTGGGTTGCAAGTCTTTGGTTTCCAAAACTCTATCTCTCCTTATGGATGGTGTAATTTCTGAAGATTTTCAGCAGCATGAGAGAGGAGCTTGGGACTAAGACCGATATTTAAAATACAAAGAAAACGTGGCTTCCCATCAAAGCCACGTTTCTTTGATTTGCCACACGATGAGCAGTTGATAGAAACGTGCTCCTTAACAGCAGCTACATGATGAAGACGTGGCCAAGTGTTGGACCACTTCAGGGCAGCGGAACGTGGGTGGTGAACGTGGTGTAGTTGATAACAACAAGTACATATAATTATTTGGTAGACGCTAGTTTCCTTGATAGTTACATTAGCATAAACTACACTTATCCTCACATTCACGATGTAGCATCGATAATTTGATAGGATGTGATCCAATGCTATGAACTTAATGAACAAAGATATTAATGGAGAGCATTGAGTTAAGTGTATATTAAGTGCAGAACCATTAGGAATATCTATACTTGAGAAATCCTACTTAGTTTAGGCTTATTTCAAAAATCATAGTAGACTTAATTTGGTTGAGGAAACTCAACAAAATGGGGAAAGTTTCAATCTTGGCAAAATTAGGATGGAGGACACTTAATCCTCCTAAAATTTCCTTTTTTCATTTTCAATTTTCCCTTTAATCCACTTTTGTATTTTAAAGTTTGTTAAGCATCACATAACTCAACAATACTAACTCAATGATATTTACATTTTTGATCTAAAAAATATATATATTTTTAAAAAAGGTGTTTAACAAAATTTAGAAAACATTTTTAAAAATTTGAAAAATCACTTGTATATCGTGTTTTCTAAAAAAATATTTTATAGGTGATTTTTTTAAAAACATTTTAAGAGAAAACACTTTCATTAAAACACATTTCGAATAAAAACATTGTCAAACATATTCTTATTTATGTTATCCTAAGATAAATTTACAATAATTTTAAGTTTTTGGGGGAAATATGAAGAAACACGTGGACCCACAAATTAGGATAAAATGAAACAAAATTGTAACTTAACTAAATCACCTAAGAATGCTAAATTTTTTAAGATCATAATACTTAATTTTTTCCAATATCATATATATTAGATGAACTTCATAATTTTTTTTTAAATTACTTTATTTTAATTTTGTATTTTATACATACATATACATACATACATATATATATATATATATATATATATATATATATATATATATATATATATATATATAGATAATTTTATTTTTATTTTTATGTATGTTATTTTAATGATATAAGATAGAAACAAATATAATAATTATCTTTTTATCAAGGCAAACACATGTGGTTTCTAATTTTTATTTGATTTTAGCATACAAAAAATAGACTTAATACTTAGTCAATTTTAAATATTAATAAAAACAAACATATTATTCCGATTTATACATTCATGGTTATATAGATTAATATCTATTCAAATTTGGGACAAAAAACTATAAACACCATTTAGTGATATGAAAAAATACATTTTAAACGGTCTAAATTGTGAAAAATCCCCTTTACATATTTTTTTGGTTTTAGTTAGCCGGTGGCTTGTCCCTCAATTCACAACCTAAATCAGTCCAAATAATAATAATATGGGTTAAATACATTTTACTCCCTGTTCTTTGACATATTTTTTATTTTACCCTTTCACATTCAAAACTCAACATTTTGTTCCCCAAATTTTTTAAAATGCAACGCCTTGCTCCCTTAAACTTATTAAAAAGTCAAAAAATAATTTGTTAAGTAAAAAAATAATATTGAAATGTAATGGAAAACATTTATTAATCAAGTTCGAAGGTACCATACTTCTCTATGCGAAAATAACAAATAGTTATACGAATATCTTTGAATATCTTTTTAAAATAAAAAATCAAAACTGATAGTTACTATATTTTGAAACCATTATAAAATTTTTACTTTTAAGACTGTAAATTCAAAATTAATTTTATCTAATTTTATACCTAATATTCAAACCAAAGTATGAAAAATATCAACCTTATTTATAATTTCATAAAAAGTTTGTAACTAAGGGCAAAGTGTTGATATTTAATAAGTTCAGAGGGAAAATGTCAGATTTTGAATATATAAAGGACAAAGTGTAAAACACTTCAAAGATGGAAGGGTAAAGTATATTTAACTCAAATAATATATATAAACGTCATTTAATGTTGAAATGATTATTTATTTATTTATTTATTAAGTTATGTGGTTTATTAATCAATTTTCAACTAAATTCATGCACCCTCATAAAATCAGTCCAAGTAAATTTAATGCAATTAATTTTGGACAACAAAATGGTAGTTGTATCATAATTTCATTATCAGATATGATATAGCAGGGAAGTAATGGTAAAGAAAATAAGGCTTCCATCATCCATATACATGTACATGTACATCACACACAGGCTCTCTTCTTAGTTCTTTAGATTTTCGAGCAATAATAGTAAATATAAGAAAAGGGGAATATTCTCTGATTCCCAGAGAACAGAGGATTTAGGGTGACTTCTAATTTGGATTTCAAATTGTTTAGTTGAAATTTCCTATCAACTGGGTAGATATTTCTATGTGCTGTGCTGGCCGTTTCTCACCCCAAAACCATGGTCTCTGCTTTGCTACAAGACAACGTCACTCCTCCACTTTCTCCCCAATCACCACCATCTTCCTCGTAACCATCGGCCACCAATCTCCTCCCGAACTCAATCTTTTCCAATTACCGCCTTTTCTTTCCCCTCAGATTTCTTTCTGGTTACCAATCTTCGTCAGTAGCGTATTCACTGCCGCTCGATCACACCCAATTCTCCATATCTGGCGGTGATCTGCATCGGTTTGTCTTCACTTTTCCACTGGGTTGCATTCTACTCCAGAAAATTCTGCACCCAGTCACAAACGATTCCTCGGTTTCTCCAATGATTGCCACCAGTTCTTTCTGACCTCCCGCTTGGGTCGCACTCCATTTTTGAAAAACCGTCCGTCACTAGTGTGATTTTGCTTGACATGGAGGGGCAGAAGAACCAAGTTGTTGATGAAGCAAGAAGCATATTGTTTAAGAAATACGAGATGGGAAAGCTTCTTGGGCAGGGCACCTTCGCAAAGGTGTACCACGCGAAGAGGCTTGGGAGTGGGGACAGCGTTGCCATCAAGGTGATCAACAAGGACCACGTGAAGAAACAGGGCATGATGGAGCAGATCCAGCGCGAAATCTCTGTTATGCGCCTTGTTCGCCATCCCAATGTGGTGGAATTGAAGGAAGTGATGGCCACGAAGACCAAAATCTTCTTCGCCATGGAGTTCGTAAAGGGTGGTGAATTGTTCGCAAAAGTGGCCAAGGGAAGGCTCAAAGAGGATTCGGCTAGAAAATACTTCCAGCAGCTTGTCAGCGCCATCGATTTTTGCCACAGCAGAGGCGTTTCCCACCGCGATCTCAAACCCGAAAACTTGCTCCTCGATGAAAACGAGAACTTGAAAGTCTCCGATTTTGGGCTGTCGTCGTTGCCGGAGCAGCTCAGAAATGATGGATTGCTGCACACACAGTGTGGGACGCCAGCATACGTGGCGCCGGAGGTGTTGAGGAAGCGAGGCTACGACGGAGCCAAGGCCGATACATGGTCTTGTGGGGTTATTCTCTATGTTCTGCTTTGCGGCTTTCTTCCATTTCGAGCAGAGAATGTTATGAAGATGTACACCAAGGTTTTCAAGGCAGAGTTCGAGTTTCCTCCATGGGTTTCGACCCAAGCAAAGCGGCTGATATCGAAGCTCCTAGTTGCTGATCCCGAGAAACGAATCACCATTTCTGCGATCATGGAGGATCCTTGGTTTCAGAAAGGTTTCAGGAAGCCTATTGCCTTTTCAATTGAAGAACAAGAGAACAACGAGGAGTGGCAAGGGTGTAGAGGGGAGGTGGAAATGGTGAGAACAAAGTCCTCACCACCTTTCTACAACGCCTTCGAGTTCATCTCCTCAATGTCATCGGGCTTCGACTTGTCCAGCTTGTTCCTGAGCAAGAGGAAGTCGGGCTCCATGTTCACCTCCAAGTGCTCCGCCTCAACCATCATGGCCAAGCTCGAATCACTGGCCCAGAAGCTCAATTTCAGAGTGGTGAACGTGAAGGACTTCAAGGTGAAAATGCAGGGGCTAGTGGATGGGCGAAAGGGGAAGTTGTCGGTAACGGCCGAGGTGTTCGAGGTGGCGCCGGAAGTGGCCTTGGTCCAATTCTCCAAGTCCGCCGGTGACACCCTCGAGTACACCAAGTTTTGTGAGGAGGAGGCCAGGCCTGCTCTCAAAGACATTGTTTGGAGTTGGCAAGGTGAAAATGAGTGCAGTGATCATCAGAGGCCCATAGTCCATGAAAATGGAGCCGAAATCTGCGCATAAACAGCCCCCAAATGTCTGGAATTGCTTTAATTTCCTGAGATTTTGTGTTATAGGCAACCTTATAGAATTTTCTTTTTTTACAAAATCAGTATCATATGATCTCTACACCTATTCCCAGAAACAATCGCTTCTTGGAATTGGCATGAAAGGGGTCTCAGCAGCAGTAGTTGTAGAAATGGATAATTCCCTTTATCCTTAACCTTTTTTGACTTACTTTTGTACAAAGTAGGAGTGGATGGCGTGGGTTTGCGACAAGTGAGCATTGTAAGAATGTTGTTGTAACTAAAAGTAAATGATAATTTGTTCCCAGTTTGTATTTTTGGCGAGTCTATGACATGTGAGGAATGGTAGTTATCTCTCTTATTCGTTAGTTGTCGTGTCTCATCCTTAAATGGAGTTGGGGGGACTTTTGGTGGAGTTGAGGCCCCAGGGGCGGCAGTGGGTGCAGCCACATGTGGCTCCATTGGAACCCCACCACGCATTTGTCAACATAATGCGTGGACACAGAAAAAAAGGACATGCAGATGCTTCATCATGAAGACTAGGTGCAGAGCAGCTGCCAACTTCATTTGACAATGGACAATTGGATAACTCAAAAACAAATCAAACCGACCCTAGAAAAGAGGAGATTGAAATTCAAGCCTTTACAATGATTGATGCAGAAATCCATATGAATGGTGTCCACAGCCTGAAACAGCTTCAGCTCCTTCTTGTGTGGCCTGTATTATACTAGACCTTTCACCCAAAGCTTCATGGATTGACTTTACTAAAATTTTGAGAAAAAGAGTTTCTCAAATTTTATTTTCCATCATGTTTAAAATCGGGTTTAATGCAAACGTGGAGTTGGGTTTGGGTATTTAAATGGGTTGACTCAATCCGGTCTATCATAAAAATGAGAGTTACGAGTTTTTCAAAATGAAAAAATTGATCAGTGAAATAATCAATCAAATTATTGGATATATCAAAAGGTAACCCAAAATAATTATTATTAAAGTGTAATTGAATTTTATGTTTGTGACCGCATTTTGCAAATATTATCATTAAATTTTAATTATTTATTATTATTTTTTTTTCACATTGCAATTGAGGAAATATGTATTAGAGAATGAAGACGAGGAATGGAGAGCAAGTTGAAGTTAGAGACGAAACTTGGAGAGATAGGCAGGTGGCACAGACACCTTTTATGTCACTTTTTGTCATGTGAGTTTCCCTCACAACAGCACATAAATTCAATTTGTAGATCACATCACTAGATTCCTAACAAATCAAACTCTTCCTCATGCCCTTCCTATTAACATATGATCTTAAAATTGAAAGCTACTAAAATCATTGTGTTTGCAGCAGACGCCAAATCTGTATTTAAATAAAATAAAATCTAACAATAAAATAAAGAATTTGATAGTATTTAATTCTACATTATCCAAGGCTTTGTTTGGCCTGACTATTTCGTTTTCTATGGAAAAGTTCAAATAAAGAAAATTAAATTATTAATTGGTTATTTAGATGTACTTTTTGTATTTTTCTTTTAATAAATTATTTTTAAAAATTAAGGTGATAAAATTTTTATTACCTTAAATTTTAAAAATTTTGATTTTGATTTTTTTTGAAAAAAAAAATATAAGGTTATGTTTGGTTTTTGAAAAAATTGAAAGAAAATGTGAGAGAAATAAAATAGAGATGAAAAGTGGAAGGAAAGAAAAAATAGAAGAAAATAAAAAATAGATTCAAAATTAATAAATTATTTTTATATACTTGTTCAGGATCATTGGTTGATAATTTTTATTGTATGACTCCATTATCATTATTGTTAAGTAATAAGAATAATCATATCTCACTTAAAAGTAAGGAATCTAGTATTAATCAAACACATATTTGACACTTGTGCCTAGATCATATTAATATAAATATAATCCAAGGACCAATTAAGTATGGAATATTACACTCTTTAATTTTAGAGGATCTTTCCCTATGAGAATCTTATATAGAAGATAAAATGACTAGGGATGATAATAAGGTAGGTTTTTTCGAGGACCCACCTAATGAGACAAGTTTGAAATTAAAATAAACGAGTTAGGGATGAGTTTGTAATTTTTTTAAAACTCGGGATGGGTTCAAGGTGGGTTTAGATATTACTTTGTCCCGTCTTGATTATATATAAAATTAATTTTAATTTTATTATTTTTAATATAATAATAATAATAATAATAATGCTTTTCAATAAAATAATTTATAAGTATATTTATTTTAATGTAATTAAAAAATTAAATTTAAATAATTTTTTTTTTAAAATTTAAAAAAAGGTTAAACGAGGTAAGACAAGGCAAGTATGGAAAATTTCCCATACCCACCTTGTCCCATTTTATTTTTTTAAGGGTTTAATACATTTTACCCTCTCAATCTATCATATGTTTTATACTTTGCCTATTCACATTCAAAATCCAACAACTTACCCTCCGAACTTCTTAAAGACCAACATTGTACAACACTTGGACCTTGCTTTAAAGAGATATTAGGGCTTTGGAGGAAAAAAAAAAAACGAAAGAGATTTTAGGGTTTGGTTGTTTAAAATGACAATTTTACCGCTCACTTATTAAATGACATGTACAATACGTGATATTTCTGTTTAATGAATGTAAAGTTGTCCAAAAAAAATGGTCCAGTGTTTGTCCTTAAGAAGTTTGGAGGGTAAGTTATTGGATTTTGAATATGAAGGGGCAAAATGTAAAACACGCAATAGGTTGAGGGGATAAAGTGTATTAAACCATTTTTTTTTAATTAAATGGGGATGATAATTATTTTGAATAAATTTGTAACCAGTCCCATTATCATCCTTAAAAATGACTAAGAGACCTTTTACTAATAAAGGATTTAGAGCTAATGAATGTTTAGAGTTTGTGTAGACATTTTAATATTCATGCATAGGGAGGGTATGAGTACTTCATCACTGTTACTCTAGGTTTGGATATTAGCATTTCAAAGCCTTGTGACTAATTTTCTATGATGGTACCCTATGCTCTATAGGAGAGCACATAACCCTTAGATGGTTAGTAGTTGTGCCATGAAACATCAATCACTTGTTAACTATCATAAACATTATAAACTGTTCCATTATTCACTCTTGAAATTTTGGAATCATGGGCTATTCTTAGAGTTTAACTAAACTCATGGTTATTGACATTTGGGTATGACCTATTTAAAGGATTATGAGGTAATAAAAGATAATTAAATTACTAGTGAAGGTTTATTTAACTTTCATTTATTTGTCGATTGTGACCTAATTTCATATAAAGAAGTAATAGAGAATGAAAGGTGGTTTAAAGTAATGAGTAAAGAAATTCAATCAATAGAGAAAAGCAATACAGAGCTAACTACTCAATTAGGTGGAAAAAAGTCTATTAGTATTAAATTGATTTATAAGACAAAATATATACCTAGTAGTAAAGTTCAACGATTTAAGGTAATATTAGTAGTAAAAGACTATAAGCAACTGCTAGGTATTGAATATTTTGAAGTTTTTGTACTAATTGCTAGATGATATATTAATCACATGATAATTGCACTTGCATCTCAAAAGAAATGAAAATTTCACCAAATGGATGTGAAGTAAACTTTTGGGTCGTTTGCACACCTTTAGAAAGAAGTAATGGAATCTATTTCCTTTCAATTACTCCATCTAATTGATCATTTGGTCTAATGGTATGCTTATAGAAGAAGCTTTATTGAACAACCACCATGATATGTTAAGGAAGAAAGAGAAGCAAGTTTACAAAATCAAAAGGCCATTATATAGATTGAAGTAATTAAGCACCACATGTTTAGTGCACATAGATTGAGACTTATTTATTGTAGCATAGTTTACAAAAGTATCCTTTTAAGCAACCATTTTACAATTCAATCAAATTATAATAATGATATGCTTATTATATGCTTTTATGTGGATGATTTAATTTTTAGAAAAAATTATGTGCAAAAATTTTAAGAAGGTAGTGATACAACAATTTGAGATGCTAAATATAAAATTAATATCCTATTTTCTTGGTATTAGGTCCAATAAATAAATAAGGATGATATTTTCATCTTGCAATTAAATAAGTATGCCATAGATATTCGAAAATGATTTAAGATGGAATCATTAGCAACAAGTTGCATGCCTAGTGTAGAGAAATTAGATATGAAAAGGGGGAGGATCGGAAAATAAGTAAATTATACATATTTTCTAGGGCATGATAGGAAGTCTTCACCATTTGACCTACTAGGGTGGATATTGTTTATGGAGTGGGAATTATTAGTTAGTTATGGAAAAATCATATCAATTATATTTGTAACTTTGAGTTATGTGAATAATATTTTTGATTATGGAAATTTCTACTCCTATTTAAGCAACTTCAATTAAGTTCTTTACACAAATAGTCATTAAGTAGGTTATGTAGAAACTAGAAAGAGTAATGCTAGGTATGCTTTTTCTTGAATGAAAGCATTCTCATGGTTTTCAAAGAAACAAGTTAACTACTATCAATGATAGAAACTAAATATATGACAATGATTTTCACATGTCAAGCAATTTAGCTTCACTAAATGGTCAGTGAGTTGAAGCATAAATTAAGAGATCCTACAAAAATTTTGTTTGATAATAAGACTCCTATTGCATGACAAAAAAAAAAAAAATGGTATTTCAAAGTGGAAATAAATATATAAGCATTAAGCTTCATTACATTGGGGAACTCATGAAAATTTATGAAATTGAGCTTGAGTTTTGTAGATCAAAAGATCAAATTATAAATATTTTTATAAAGTCATTAAATGCGGATGTGTTCCAGGAGTTAAAGATAACGCTTAAAGTGATCGACTTTAAAGCTCGGCATAGTGGCAATTATTAAGAATATTAATCGGATTTAAATCCATATTATATGAATTTAAAAAATATTATAAATGGTTATTTATTTTGGTTTCTTATGTTATTTATAAGTTACCATTAAATTATGAATTAAAGTTAGAATTCAAATATAATTAATTTATTATAAATAAACATTTGTTATTATGTTTATTAATGAATTGATTAAGATAAAATAATTTTTTTAGTAAATATTACCATCAATGTGGTGTGTGATTCCAACCTCCTCTTGTACATAAAAGTTTAATCCATCATCCTTGGATTGTTACATTTTTGTAGATAGCTATTCACTTCATGACCTCAATGTTTATAAGCGAGAATAGTTTGTAACATTAGGTTATACGAAGTCGTTAAGTTGATTGGTTAAGAGGTATTTTTTAAAATTTAATAATTATTATTTAATGATTTAAGTTAACTTCAAATTTAAAATAATTTTAAATTATTTGTGTAAAATAAATTATTTTATTTTTATTTTAAATATTAAGGTTTTAAAATAAAATTAATATAGAAAATTTTCTAATTTTCTATACATATTTGAGATTTAAAATAAATTAATTATTTTGATTTAATATTTATTTGATATTTAATTTTAAATTATAAAATATTAAATTATTTTAATAAATATATTTAATCCATTTAATAATTTAAATTAAGTTACTAAGGCTGATTTATGAAACATCTTCTACGTTAATAAATTGATTTATAAAACAACGGCCATAAAAATAATCAATGGGCACTAAAAAAAGGTATCCATTGTCCAATGGGCATAAAACCAATGGGCAATCAATAACCAAGGGGCAACCAATGGCCCCATGTCAAGTGGTTTAACAAGTGGACAAATATGTCACTATCCTAATAATTAAGCGTTAGCTTCCAATAAAATTTTGATATATTAAAATAATTTTTTTTATAATTAAAATTAAAATGGTAATTGAATATGATAAGTAAAGAACGTTATAATTATTTAAATAT
Source organism: Vitis riparia (assembly GCF_004353265.1). Lineage (NCBI taxonomy): Eukaryota > Viridiplantae > Streptophyta > Magnoliopsida > Vitales > Vitaceae > Vitis > Vitis riparia. Next base: position 13,193,946 of record NC_048439.1, read on the forward strand.
TACTATAAAAACAAATTAATATTATTAATTATATAATTAACTTATTGTGCAAGGAATTTATTGATAATTTCTTTGAGTTACTTACTTTTTTCATTCTAAGAATTTCATTATGAATTCATCCTGACATAAAGAAAAAGGTTTAAATTATAAGAACCAAAAGAAAAAAAAATGGTATTACATTAGTATAAAATATAAAAACTCTTATACAATTAATAGATTATAAGAGGTCTAATAAATATATTTTTAAAATGATAGTGATTTTTAAAAATAAACAAAAAAATAAAATAAAAATATTATCTTAAATTTTAAAATTTTGTTGAATAACAAATTTTAATTTATATAAGATCAGTGAGAGTTTGATAAATAAATTTAATGACTTAAAGTGATTTAATACTTTAATTTAGGTTATTAAGTAAATTAAGTATGTTTATTAAAATAACTTAATGATACAATTTAAAGTAAAAAATAACTTTAAGTAATAAGTAAAAATAATTGAGTCATTCTTAAGTCTAGATATTTATTTTACTTTTTTTTTTATCTTTATTTGTCTTATTTATCTTCGTGAGTTTTTTTGCTACTCCATGATTTTCATTATTATTTGACCTCCTTTGCCCTGATTATAATTTGTGAGGATAAATATGTTAATTTAATGATTTAAAACAAATTTTAAGTTAATTTTATCAAATAACTTTGATATTTCAAATAAGAATTAAGTAATAAGTTTTAAGTTAACAACTTAAATATAATTTAATTTAAAGTCAAATTAAGTCATTAAGTATTAAGTATTAAGTTTTATCAAATACCCCCTAAATTTTCATCTTTTGAATATAAGTTATTTTATTATGTATACATAGGTCTCTTTGACCATATTTTCTAAAACTTGTTTTTAAAAAATTATTTATTTTATTTGTGTTGTAAAATTATAAAGTGAAAGGAGAAGAAAACAATAAAGAGAAATCAGAATGTAGGAAGAGAATAAAATAAATTTCATTAGAGGTATCTCCCTTTTATAGGGAGTCACAAAGAGATATACATCAATATGGATCATTAACCACAAGTTCCCATAATCCGATAAATTCTCATATTTTATAACAATTTGGTATTTTTTGATATTTGACAAGTTGTTTTAAAAATATTATTTAAAGAACAAAAAAAGTTGTTTGAAAAACTAAATTTTAATTTTTTAAAGAATTTTTTTTTTTTTATATTCTGATTTTGTTGGGCAAATTTTTTCAATTTCAAAATATTCTTCAAAATGAGTAGATTCATTAAAAAAATTTAAAACATTAAGGGTCCATTTGACAGTGTTTTTTAAAATTTGTTTTTAAAATAGTGAACAAAAAACAATTTTTTAAAAACTAGAGTGTTTGACAAGATGTTTTAAAAAATAGTTTTTTAAAACAAAAACAAGAAACTTATTTGGATGAAAGAATTTGTATTGTTTTTAAAGACAATTTATTACTTTTTATAAAAATTTTATAAAATTAATTTATAATAATATGAAATCAAATTCAAATAAAATCTTATTAAAAAATAAAAATTAAATTTACAATTATATATGAGTTAAAGATAAATATATATTTTTTAATTGTGAACCAATTTTTTTATTATATTGAAACAAAATTTCTATAAGATAAAAATAATTTTAATATTCATTTTTAATACAAGTCAAATAAGTACTTTAATTAATTATTATTTTTTGTTTGATTATGATTTCTCATGAATTTTTTAGAAACTTTTTTTAATATGCGTAAAAATAAAATAATAGAGTTATTATTTATTGTGAACCAATTTTATTCTATTGTTTTCTTGTGCCTATTGCAATATGTGAGACCTTGCATCCATTCAGGCATGAATCCATTTATCCTCCAAGTATCAAAGAGACAAAGGGCTATCAGGACAACACCCATATTCATTACTCAAGTAATAAATGTAGCAAACCGTTACATCAGGTGTAATAAAAACATAAACACTTGACTTTAAGTCTATAAATTGCTATTCACAAGGCCAATTATTGGTATTTAAAGTATTAAAGAGACACATGAAACATTATAACTCTATTAAAATAAAAGGCTAACATCAAAGTATAGGAAAAACTCCATAAAAAAGGCTATTGTTCGTCTCTTCCAAAAACTAACTTAAACTTTGGAGGAGTGTACCCGAAAACACCATCCAAACACACCTTGTTGTAGGTATGCTCGCCATTCACTAGTAGTAAGCTAATTGGAAAGGACATTATTTGTCGTGCACCAACACAATCTATTTTTAAAAAAAAATTATTAGACTCATTGATAGATCTCACTTGATTCTAAATTCATTAGTCGAGTGAGAAAATTTAAAAAAAAATGCAGATATGTGCAAAAGAGAAATAATAGAGTAATTTTATACTTGTTTTTTGTCCATAAATTTCTAATGGTGATTGATTTATTTTTTTAAATTTTAAATTATTTTTTAAAATTAATAAAATTTTTATACAAATTTAAATAATTAAGTCTTTCTTGATTAAGAGTTTATTTGTCTAATGGAAAATTTTGAAAAATATAATTATATGTGGAAAAGAAATAACAAAGATACACTAAATCAATTTTTATCCCCAATTTTTTTTTGTATTAATCAATTCAGTATTTGAATTTGAAATTATTTTTAAAAATTAGTAATCATGTTAATTAATTTAATGCATGTTTTTCTTGATTTGAAATTTATTTGACCAATAAAAAAAAACTAGAAAAGTTATTTGAAATTAGTTTTGATCTATTATTTTTTTAAATATTAACGGGATCAATTTTGAGTTATGTAACTTCTTAGTATTAATCGAATCAATTTTTTAGTTCAAATTATTTTTAAGAAATAGTAAAACCTATGTACATCCAAGTGTGTTTGATTTGGAATCTATTTAATTTATAAAAAGTTTTAGAGAAGAAAAATTATAATTTCAAAGACTATGTTTGGTTGTTGAAAAATTAAATTTAAGGTTATGTTTAGTTCCTGAAAAATATTAAAGTTATGTTTGATTCTCAAAAAATACTAAGAAAAAAAAATTATTAAGAAAAATGATTTTTTTTCACGTTTGGTTAATGTTTAGAAGATAGCAAAGAAGATCAAATTTAATTAAAATCAATTGGAAAATTATGTCTTTTAAATTATTTAATCTTTATACCAAAGAGTTAAAATAAATTAAATAATTTAAATAAGTTTGAAGTAGTATATAAAAATAAATTATTGATTTTCAATCTATTTTTTATTTTCTTTGCATTTTCTATCAATTTTTCTAGGAACCAAATATGGCATAGCATTTTTTTTCCTTTCCTTAGGTTATGTTTGGTTCTTAGAAAGTTTGAGGGAAAATGCACAAAAAAAGAAAAAAGAAAGAGGACAAATAAAAGGAAAGAAAAAGTAAAAGAAAATAAAAATAGACTTAAAGTCAATAAATCATATTAATATCCTACTTCAAATTTATTTTACTTATTTAACTCTTCTATATAAAAATTAAATAATTTAAAAATTTATAAGTTTTTTATTGGTGTTAAATATATTTAATTTTTTTTTATTTTCATAATTAAATCAAACATGAAAAAAAAAAATTTTTTTAAACATTTTTTTTATTTTTTTAGTATTTTTCTGGAATTAAACATAACTTTAAACTCAATAACTTTTATGCATGATAAAACTAAACATGATAAAACCAATTTTCTTAACCTTTTTTTAATACTATATGGGAACAAAATATAGCCCAAAGTCATTTTACACATTTCATTTACTTTGTAGGATGCTATAAATAGACCCATTTCATATTTTATCAGTAAATTCATATTTAGTTTCTATATTTGATTTCAAAATTATTATTATCTTTTATTTTTAAAAATAAAAAATAAGAGGTGTAGCTTAATACAAAAATAACAACTAATAGATTATGTTTGAGGGCAAAACAAGATTTAAAATTTAAAATTTGAACTTTGCTTCAAGAAATTAACCCACAAGCCAACAAACTAAGGTTACATTTGGTTCTGGGAAAAAAAAAATGTAAAAAAAAAATGATTTTGTTATGTTTAATTGTGATATGAAAAATATAAAGGAAAATTCAATATGTATAATTAAAACTGGTTAAAAACTTGTGTATTATTAAATTATTTAATCTTTATATTGATGAGTTAAAATAAATAAAATGAGTTTGAATAACAAATGAAAATAATTAATTAACTTTTAATTTATTTTTTATTTTTCTTAACTATTTTTTTCTTATATTTTTTATTTGTATTTTCTTTCAAATTTTCCCGAGAAGTGAAGATAGACATTTGGAGGCTCAAAATAAAATAAAATCCTCAGCTGCAGTCTTTGGGGATGCTTCTCCTAACATTAATTTTGACATGTCAAATATGAAATAATATCCCCTTGAAAGTTTATTATAGAATCATAATCATAATTATTAAAGTTAATACGCAAGTAAACCAATACGAGAGGGACAACATCTTTCTTGCAGCCAAAAGATGTGGCCTTTAAGCGCTTTCTTATTGGGCAAATGGCGTATCTGAATTCTCAAGTTAGAGAGGGAGTGATTGAACATTTGAATTAACAATAGGCAATCAGTTGACGTGCCTTAGATTTGTCATCTATCGACTCTTGTAGTCTTGTGTCTTCCTGCAAGTGGTGGAAGATTCTCCATTCCAATAATACATATGTCTCTCTACTGGAAGGACATGGTTTCAGTTAGAGTTCCCACTAGTTATAATTTGTAATATACGGCAATAATTTAACAAACATGTGACGTCTCTCCAAACCAGGTTTTCTTATGGGCATCAAACATTTGGGCCTATGAACAGGTTTCACTCAAGGACACAAAGTTTGAGGACAAGTATGTGTCACCATCACCGACAGTGGATATATGGAATCATTTGAGGACATGGAAGGGGAAGAGAAGCAGAGGAGGTAGTGTACTAAACCTTGTTAGGGTATATATCGACCAACGCAATCCAACTTGGCTATCAATGAGATGGCATGAGCTTTTTCAGGTGTCCAATCCGTCCGGGATAAATTTAGAATATAGATAAATATTTGGCTTGGAATGAGGTTGAGATGTTTTTTTTTTTTTTTTTTTACTTTTTTTTTATTTAAAAAAAACCTATAGTGGATATTGTGTTGTGTTTTTTAAAATACCTGCCCTAATAGGATAAATCTAGAATAATAACCATTTGGTTTGAATAGTAAATTGTGGATATAAAATTTTTCTAACTTTTCCCGTAAATTGAAAGGAGATTTGTCATTCAAAATATTATATTTTATTTCAAAAACCCGACTTAATAAATAGTGCTTATCACTCCTACTTTTAATGTTTCTCATTCTTCAACCTTTTATGCTCTTTTGTTTTTTTTTTTTTTTTTTTTGCCTTGTAATGATTTAAAAAGTCTTTGTTACAATAAACTATCATTAAGTTTGTAGGCTAGAATTGAAATTATTATTATTTTTTCCATAAAAACACTTAATACGTAATTACCCTAATCAAGAAAAACCAGAAATATAGTTACTACGGTTTTATAGTATTTCATATTATTGTCCTTTGTGATCAACAACAATATATTCAATTAATTTTGAATTAGAAAGATTAACTATTTACTTACATCAATAAAAACTAATTAAAATAAATGAGAGCAAAAAGATGAATAAAGATTTTTTTATAAATATTTAATAAAATAAACAAAACAAAAAGGAAGTATTCAAATATTTCACAATCCAAATTTATAGTAATTAATGGAAATAAAATATTTTGAAAATATATTCCAAATTTAGAGTGTTTATTTAAATAAGATATAATGTATAGATGTGGAGAATTATTATTTGAAAATTATTTTTGAAAATTTTAAGGTCTTGGTTTAAAAATAAGCTCTCATGGAAATTTTTAGATTTTCAAAATCTTCTTCTTTTACATTAAGCTTCCAATTTAGGAAATGAACATTTTTAGGAGAATTTTCATAGAAAATATTTTATCAATTAAGGTATTACTATCTTTTAATAAAAGCTTGTATTTCCAAAAGATTAAGTAGAAAAAGGCCTTAGCAAAGTCCACGGCCTCCATTGTGAAGTTCATCTTGATTTTGGTTCATCACCACCCCAATGGTGGGTTGGGCCTAAGGAATCAAAGAAGATGATTTTTTTTTTTACAAGACTACACATGTTTGTAGTGGGAGCAACTACTCCAACAGTGGGGTTCTTCGCTTAATGACATTGATGTCAAGGATAATGGTTATACACTTAACTTGAATATGAAGTGGTTAAATAATTCATTATGATCCCACTTGCATATTTCAAGGGTCAAACAAATAAGGTATACTGATTTTGCCTTCAGGTTGATTAAGGCAAGAAGATTAATCTAAGAGGGTCTCTAATTAGTAATAAGGTCATGACCTACCCATAGTAAGCTTGATTCTTATTATATTAGGATACCTTGCAAAAGCATATGTAGTTGTAAGAACTCTAGATTTTTCTTAATTTTATTTATTGCTTGGTGGTGAATGCTTAGTTTATATTAATGCATTGTTTTTATTTATGTTATAGCCATCATGTCATACAATCCTATTAATCTTATTCACACTTATAAGAAATTGGTTGGACCAAACTATGTGGATTACAAAAGAAATTTATCATAAAATCACATCAGAGGAGCTAAAATGGGTAACATAGGAATTTGCTCCCAATTCCCCTAATGAATATTTCAAGTAGAAAGAGAGGGATGTATATCATAGTTGGCAAAAGACAAATTAGAAGACCAAGTGCAGCATACTTCGATCTTTGGATAACATGTTGCAATAATAACACATGTCAATTGTCATGACTTATATTATTCTCTTCAGTTTGTAGGAAATTTTTGTTGATAAGGGAAGGTAAACTAGATAGAATGCTCTTAAGACCATTATAAACACCAGGATGTTAGAAGGAACTCCCATTGGAGATCATATGATTTGTATGATTGGACTCTTTAATGAGATGAAGATCCTTAGAACTGAGATCAACAAGGAAACAAAGGTCGATATGGTCTTAAAGACCTTGTCGATTTCCTTTAAGTAGTTCAAGCTCAACTATACTATAAATAAGTTGGTGATGAACTTACTTGAATTGATGAAGGAACTCCAAACAACTAAGGGGATTCTCAAATACCAAAAGGGTATTCGTATGACAGTCAAGGGTTTTTTAGGTTTTTCTAGCAACTGGAAGAAGAACAATTTTGAAAACACCAAACAAAAGGGAAAGTTCAAGAAAAAAGAGTAAGAAGGGCAAGAGGAAGGGCAAATTCTTCCTTTATGGAAAAAAAAGGTCATTGGAAAAAGAAATGTCTTGAATTTGTGAAGAAAAGCCATGTATGCATCATTTACTTTTAGTTGGATCATGTTTAATGGTAGATTCCACCAACTCAATAGATAGATTTCGGGGCCATTGACCATATTATAATTCTTTACAAGAGTTTCAACTAAGGAGAAGTCTAAATGATGGGGACATGTTCTTAACTTTGACTTCAAATTACTATGTAGGCAGTAGGAGACGTTACCCTTATTTTAGAGAATAATTGTCTTCTAGAACTTAAAGATTGTATTTATGTTCTCGAGTCTATAAAGAATTTGATTTTAGTTTCTAATTTATGTAAATTGAATTATTTAGTGTTTTTCAATCAACGAGTTATTATTAAAATGAATGTTTCATTTATATGCTCAAGATAATTGGTTGATAATTTTTATAATGTGACTCCATTATCATTATTGCCAAGTAATGAAAATAATCACATCTCACTTAAAAGGAAGGAACCTAACACTAATCAAACATAGATTTGGCACTTATGTCTAAGTTATATTAATCTAAATATGATACAAAGATCGGTTAAGTTTGCAATAATATTGCAGTCTTTAATTTTAGAGGATCTTTTAGTCTGAAAATTCTATATAAAAGGTAAAATGACTAAGAGAGCCTTCACTACTAAAAGATATAGAGCTAATGAAAGTTTAGAGTTGGTGCATAATGACGTATGTGGACCTTTTAATATCTATGCACGGCGGGGGTATGAGTACTTCATCACCTTTACAAATGATTACTCTAGGTTAAGATCTAGTATTAGCTTTTCAAAGCCTTGTGACTAATTTTCTATGATGGTACCTTATGCTCTATGGGAGAGTAAATAACCTTTAAATGGTTACTAATTGTGCAATGAAACATCAATCACTTGTTGACTATCATAAACATTATAAATCCTTCCATTATTCACACTTGAAATTTTGGAATCATGGGCTATTCTTAGAATTGAACTGAAGTCATGGTTTTTGACTTTTGGGTGTGACCTGTTTAAAGGATTATGAGGTCATTAAAGATGAAAATTACTAGTTAAGGTTCATTTAACTTTCATTTATTTGTAGATTGTGACCTAATTTCATATAAAGAAGTAATAGGAGATGAAACATGGATTAAAGTAATGAATAAAGAAAAGAAATACATTAGAGCTAACTACTCAACTAGTTGGAAGAAAAGTCTACTAGTATTAAATGGGTTTATAAGACAAAATATACATATGCCTAGTGGTAAAGTTGATCGGTTTAAGGTAAGATTAGTAATAGAAGCCTATTTTTTAAGCAAATGTTAGGTGTTGAATATTTTGAAGTTTTTGGAGTAATTAATAGACTAGATATCGTTCACATGATAACTGCACTTGTAGATCAAAAGAAATGGGAAATTCATCAAATAGATGTTAAGTAAACTTTCGGTCGTTTACTAACCTTTATGAAACATCTTCTAAGTTAATAAATTGATTTATAAAACAACGTCCATAAAAAAGTATCCAATGGGCATAAAACCAAGGCGCAATCAATAACCAAGGGGCAGCCAATGGGTCCCATGTCAAGTGGTCTCACTCAAGGATACAATGTATGGTTAACCAGAGGACAAATATGTCGTTATCCTAATAATTCAGCCCTAGCTTGCAATAAAACTCCTATACCATTAATAGAATATAAAAGGTCTAATATAAAAAGTAAATAAATATATTTTAAAAAAGAAAGTGATTTCTAAAAATTAAAATTTTGTTATCTTAAATTTTATAATTTTATTGAATAGCAGTTTTTAATTTATACAAGGTAAGTTTTCATCTTTTAAACATAAGTTATTTTATTATGTATAAAAGATACCATAGGTCTCTTTGACCATATTTTTTAAAACCAAAACTTTTTTTTTTTTTTATAAAAGAATTGTTAATTCAATTTATATAATATTACTTAAATTTAATTAATTCTTGTTAAAAATATTTTTGTAATTACTAATAAATTAAAAAATAAATAACTTTTAGTAAAATTTTACTGCTAAAATTATATTTTTATTAAAAATATATTATTTTACTATATTTTATAAAATATGAATATTAACATCTTCGTAAAAGAATAATAATTTTTATTTTTTTTGCTATTACATTCAATTATAGACATAGTATTTTGGGTCCATTTTGATATGTTTTGAAATTAATTGGATCAAAATTAAAAATGAGTAAATTCATTAAAAAAATCTAAAGCATTAAAGTTTTACTTGATTTAAAAATTTTTTGCCTCATGAAAAAATTCAGTATAATTGTGTGAAAAAATAAAATAGTAGAATCATTACGTATTCGAAATTAATTTTATTTTATGGTACTAATATAATTTATTTTTAAATTCTAATTTTTGAAAAATTATTAGACTTATTGATATATCTCACTTGATTCTAAGGTCATTAGTTGAGTGAGTAAATTCAGAAAAGAAAATGTAGTTGTATGCAAAGGAGAAACAACAAAGTCATTCTACACCCATTTTTGTCCATGAATTTCTAAAAGTGATTTGAGTTATTTTTTGAATTTGAAAATGTTTTTTAAAATTAATAAACTTGTTCACGAATTTAAAGCGTTAAGACTTTCTTGATTCGAAGTTTATTGGCCTAGGGAGAAAATTAATATATATATAATTTTATGTAGAAAAGAAACTCAACAAAATCACTTCAAACCAATTTTTTCTATTAATTTTTTGTATTAATTAGTTTAATATCTGAATTTCATATTTTTTTAACAATTAATAATCCTATTAATGAATTCAATGCATTTGTTTTGCTTAATTTGAAATTTATTTTCCAACTAAAGAATTTGAAGAAAATACAATTATGTGTTAAAAAAAGACTAGAACTATATTTAAAATGAGTTTTGATATATTATTTTTAAATATTAATTAGATCAAATCTGAATTATGTAATTTTCTAGTATTAATTGAATCAATTTTTGAGCTTCAAATTATTTTTTTAAAATGGTAAATCTTATCTACATCTAAGTGTGCTTGATATGAAATCTAGTTAACTAATGAAAAGTTTTGGAAAAGAAAATTAAGAAGAACAAGTGTGATTAGAATAGATATCATATTTAAAGTTTTTGCATATTTTTTTGGATGAAAGATAATAAAAAAAACTTGTATCTTCTATTTTATTTGTTTCTTAAAATTATTTGAAGATCTTTGGTATAATTTCATAGAGAGAAGACGAAAAAAATTATTTTCTATTTTATTTGTTTTTTATGTTTGATTTCCAAAAAATTTAAGGGTATGTTTAGTTCTCGAAAAGTATTAAGGTTATATTCGATTTTCAAAAAATATTAAAGAAAAGGAAAAAAATAGTAAAAAAATAATTTTCTCATATTTGATTTTACTTTACAAGATTGCAAAGAAAATTAAAATCAATTAAAAATTTATGCGTTTTGAAATTATTTAATTTTTATATGAAAGAGTTAAAATAAGTGAAATAAATTTGAAATATAATAAATTATTTAATTTTTTTTCTAAAATAGAAAATTATAACTCCTTTTATATGAAATGTAAGATTCTTTGACACGTGACTTAAAAATGTAATAAATTTTTAAAACTATTTAAAAAATTAAAGTTATGTTTGAAAATTATTTTTCAGAACAATTTTTTGCTTTCCAAAACAAAAAGATAAGAAAACACGTTTGACAACAAAAAAATTATCTTTTGTTTTATGTTTTTAAAAACAGAAAACATAGTGTCTTCAGAGAACATCTTTAATTTGTTTTTGCTTGTTTTCTACTTACTATTTTATAATAATTATACAAATATATAGAATGATTAAAAATAAAACACTTGATATAAAAATTATTTTTAAAATATATTTAAAAATATTAAAAACATTTCAAGTTCCCAAATAAAATTTCGTTTTACAAAACATTACAGAATAGTTTTTCTCAAAAATTATTTTTCAAAATTGTTTTAAAAAACATACAAAAAAAACTAGACAAAGGTTTTTAATACCTCAAATTTTAAAAATTTTAAAAATAATTTGAAAGATAGAAGTAAATTTATACTGAGTTGTCATATTTTATATAAATACTAAGATAACAACTAATAGATAATAAAGTTTGAGAGCAAAACATGATTTTAAATTTCAAATTTGAACTTTGTTTTCATAAATTAACCCACAAAGCCAACAAACTCAACATTTGGAGGCTCAAAATAAAATAAAATAAAATCCTCAGCTACAGTCTTTGGGGATGCTTCTCCTAACATGTTGAAAGTTCATTGAAGAATCATAATCATACGTCTAGATGTTCAACTTTCCAACAAACCGACTTGCTATGTTGTGGGTCCTAATCCAAACTGTTTTGACTGTTACATTTATAGATAAAGTGGAAAATGTCAAATTTCTTTTCAATGAAAATGGATGAATTGAAACTTCACTTAATACACAAACAAACCAACATGAGGCGGACATCATCATTGTTGCAGCCAACAGATATGGTTTTTAAGAGCTTTCTTATTTGGCAAATGAGCCACGTATCTCAAGTTAGAGAGGGACTGATTCAACATTTGAATTAACAATAGGCAATCAGTTGATGTGGCCTTGGATTTGCCCCCATCCATCTACTCTTGTGCCCTCCTGTAACTGGTGGAATATCCTCCATTCAAATAATGCATGTCTCTCTACTGGAAGGATATGGTTTCAGTTGGAGTGGCCACTAGTTATAATTTGTATCATACGACAATAATTTAACAAACATGTGACGTATCTCCAAACCAGGTTTTCTTATGGGCATCAAACATTTGGCCCCATGAACAGGTTTCACTCAGGGATGCAAAATTTAAGGACAAGTATGTGTCACCATCACCAACAGCGGATATATGGAAACATATGAGGACATGGAAGGGGAAAAAGAAGCAGAGAAGGTGGCGTACTGAACCATGTTAGGGTATAATCGAGCAACCTAATCGAATTAGGCTGTCAATGGGAACCGATCTGCCCTATTTGGTACCGATTTCTATATTGATTCATCTTCAACTCATGTAATTGTTTCTTTAAATATAATATATTTGTTAGAGATTTCCAGATTTAAATTTTTCCTAACTTTTTCAAAATACTATATTTTATTTTATAAACCAAACTTAAATGAATAATACTTACTTTTGCTTTTAATTTTTCCATTTTTCAACCTTCATGCTCTTTTGTCTCTTGTCTTGTAATGCTTTGAAGAGTCCTTTGTTGCAACAAAACATCTTTAACATTATCATGCCTTATATTGAAATTTTTTTTTTCTATCGAAATGCATAATACAGGATAACATTGATTAAGAAAAACTAGAAATAGAGTTACTACGGTTTTGTAGTATTTCATATCATTATCTTTTGGGATTAACAGTAATGAGTTCAGTTATTTTTATATTAGAATTAAAGGTTAATTATTTTCTTGCTCTACTGAAAGCTTAGTTAAAATAAATGAGAATAAAAAGATAGATAAAGATTTTATAAAATATTTAACAAAATAAATAAAACAGGGTGTATCCAAAGATTTGATAACATATGATAGTATGTTTTGAATTTATCTTAGCTATTTCCAAATCTACTAAATTCAAAACATACTATCATATGTTGCCCTTCATTCCATTTAGTACTAGTTGAATCCTTTAATACCTTTAGTGCATAAATGCCATCCTTTCCATGGCAACTATGAGCTCATTTCACTGCGAAGAACTCCAACATGCCAACATGGCTTTTGGACAATGGTGTTTCTTATCACGTCACCTCCGACAATGCTTCCATTGAATTTTTACCATATTCTTTTCCTATGAAGGAACTTCACACAAGGGTAACACTTTTGTTAATTAGTTCTCATTAATGTTATATGATGTATGTTGTAATTTCTAATGATTAAATATTGTTTATAATTATAAAAGTAGAATACACAAAAAAATTATGTGTTATTATGGGTGTGGATGTATGTGTATTTTCATGTCAAAAACACAAAAGAATAATAGTCGTTGGTTTTATTGTTGTCCATTATATTATGTAAGTATATTTAACTATCACATGAAAATAAATTAATATTAGTAAAATACACACATCATATTTTATTCTTTTTAACAATTTATGTATTTTAGGAACATCCTCAATACTTTATATGGGTTCACAAGTATGATTCACAATAACACAAACAACTACTTGCCAACTTATAACGCCTAATGCCTACAACAAATCTTAAAAGTCGTCTTCTACTTATTGGTTAATTATTGTGAGTGTAGCATCATTGTGTGTTTTATTTATTTATTATTTACCATTTTTCTTCTTTTTATTTTAATTATTGCCAAATGAATGTATATATTATTTAAAAAATTGTCATCTATAAACTCTATAACTTTAATATATTATATTAAAATATGATTTTGATATCATAATACTTATAGTATTTATTTGTGTTAATATTGATTGTGTTAGTATACATATAATTTGGATGATTTTTTTAACGAAAACATGTATTAGTACGATTCATTTATGTTCAAAATGAGTAGGGAGTTTACCAAATGTACGAATAAAAATATTATTGAAATTAAATATAGTTAGACATGTTTACAAAGTAATCCTTTATTTAAAAAAATTATAATTGGTGTAAAAATTTTAAAATGGAATAATTTTTTTAATTTAAATGAAGCGTGAATTTAAAAATTATTTATATATTTACAATATTAACTTAATTGAAGAAAACACTAATTAATTATTAAAAAAAAAAAACAACGTTTAAACATATTTTTGTTTTACTTGTTCTAAAAAAACTGTTTTATTAACTCAACTAAACGTATTTTTTTTAGAACAAAAACTATTTTTCAAAATTCAGTTCCCAAACACAATTTTTTTTCGAAAACACCAAAAACTAGTCTTAAAATCTATTTTCCAAAGCAGTTTTCAAAAACAGCAACCAAACAAACCCTTATGTTCCATTTTTTTTAATGATTTTTCTTAAAATTATTTAAAGATTTTTGGTATTATTTCATAGAGAGAAGAAATAAGAAAAAAAAATATTTTCTATTATAAATGAAGTAGTAAATGCCACCACATTATTATAATAAATGTTAATTAAAGATTATTTATGACTTCCATTAATTCAACATTAATGGAAGCCATTTGAAAAGCCTATAAAAAGGCTTCCCATTGCTTGTGTAACAAATATCGTGAGCAAGAAAGAATTTTTTTTTTCTCATTCTCTCTGTCTTTCATTCTCTCAACTCTCTTATTTGATTATTTACATAATATATATTTGTTTCTACTTTTATTTGCATTTATTCTCATTTTACAACACATTATCAGTACGAATTGGTCTAAAGGTAATTCTCGTATTTTAAACTTGAAGTTGTTTGTATAGAATAAATTTTACATATTTATATTACTATTGATTTTATTCATTTAAATTGTGTTATATATTATCAAAATTTATAAGCAAATTATTTGGTTTTAATTATAATAAAAAATTATACTACTATTATCAATTTATTGTAACTAATTCTAATAATATTATTTTGTCATATATCTGAAGTTATTTAACGATGTTGAATCTCACAAAACTCACATTTGTGGCACTTGACATTTTAGGAAAGAACTATCTATCTTGGATCATTGATGCTGAAATACATCTTGATGTAATGAATCTTGGAACAACAATCAAAAAAGAAAATCAAGCATTCCTATAAGATTGTGCAAAAGTGTTGATTTTCCTTTGCCATAATCTCCATGAAGGTTTAAAAAATGAGTATCTTATAGTAAAGGATCCTTTTACTGTATGGAGTGATTTGGAGGAAAGATATGACCACTAGAAAATAGTGATTCTCCCAAAAGCTTGACATGATTGAATACACTTAAAATTGCAAGATTATAAAACTGTTAGTGAATATAACTTTGCATTGTTCAAAATCAACCCTAAATTAAAACTGTAAGGAGAAAAAAATCACAAAAAAGACATGTTAGAAAAAATTTTTACTACATTTCTTACCTCGAATGTGCTCCTGCAATAGTAATATTGAGAGCACATATTTACAAAATACTCTAAATTAATATTATGTCTTCTTGTTATTGAACAAAATAATGAGTTTTTGATAAGAAATCACCAGTCTTGTCCAACCGGATTTAAACCATTCTTTAAAGTGAATGCAATATCATCCCAAACTCCTGGACATGGATGAGGAAGAGGACATAGTCATGGTCGCGGAAGAAATCCCCAACACTATGGTTCTTATGGTAGTAATTCCTCAAATTCTAAAAAAAAAAAAATAGCCTCATTACACCACCAAAAGTGGAGTAATACTAAGGCAAAACAAGAAAATTGATGTGGTATGAAAAAAGACATTAGACGTGTACCTATCGTACACCAAAACATTTGGCCGACCTTTACCAAACATCAATAAAAACAAAAGAAAAAAGATGAAGATAAACTTTACTGACGGTGATGGATTGAACTTAACTTATTAAGACATTGATTTCTTTGGAAGTCCTAGTGAAAAAATTGACCATTTAATAAATGATGAGAATACTAACATTGACTAATGTTACTTTATATATCAAATAATATATTATTGTATCTTATATTTGCATTTGATTATTGCATTTGTTATACATTAAGCCTTGTTTTTTTTTTTTTTTTTTTAAATATTAGTTATATCTAAATTTCATGTGTTATTTGGTCTCAAGATGAATGAGGATGATGTATGTCTCACAGATTATGCAACCACACACACAAGTTTTTCTCAAATTGATATTAATAAAAGCTAATGTAAGTACCATATCTAGTACTACAAACTTGGTTGAAGGCTTTGGAAGAGCAAACATAATACTACCAAATGGAACTAGATTCCATATAAATGGTGTTTTATATTCTAGCAAATCCAAAATAAATTTGCTCAATTTTAAAGATATCCGCATAAATGGATCTCATATTGAAACTATAAATGAAGATAATGTAGAACATCTTTACATTACTTCTATTATATATAGCTAAAAGCTTATGGTGGAAAAAATTTTGATTTTTTCCTCTGGCTGTATCATACAATTGTAAAGCCTATTGAATCATATATTGTTGTGAACCAAAAGTTCAACAACCTAAAAACTTTTATTTTTTGGCATAACAAGCTAGGTCACTCAGGGTCTTCAATTATGTGTTGAATAATAGAACACTCACATAGGCACCACTAAAGAACTAGAAGATTCTTTTGCCTAATGAATACTCGTGTACTACTTGCTCAAAAGGTAAATTGATAGTTAAACCATATTTTACTAAAGTCATATCCGAGTTACTAGTCTTTTTAGAAAGAATACATGGGAACATACTGTGGACCCTCACTCGATCCACTGATTGGTACGACTCGCTATTTTAAAGGTGAAAGAGAAAACTGGTTTTTGCGTTTTGAAAAGTTCATCCCAGTGAGGAACAGTTTTGTTTGGAGTCGCCACTTACTTTTTATTTTTATTTTTAAATGGAGAAAATTTAAGTAAGAACAAAAACCCCAACATGACTCCATTAAGGAAAAAACAGTTTGCGAAAACTAGATTCTGGGTTTGGGGATCAGGTTACCTATCGGGAAGGAACCTCATGTGAGGTAGCACCCCTCTAGGCCCGGAAATCGGTCTCTACTAATGAACTAGGTATATGGGAGCATATGGGTCAATTATCAAACAAACCTTGGGCTAAACAAATGACATGAATCACATAGACTCGCCTAGTATTTCGCATGCACACACACTCAACAAGTCAAAATCAGAGTGCATACCTGAGGTCCCTAGCCGAGCGCTGCATAAGAGGTCAGTCGATAAGCTCAAATGCACAACAAATATACATAGCAATCATGCACCAAGCATTCATGTGAATTTCATTATCTAAAGCCGAAGTGCATACTTGTGGTCCCCAGCCATGTGCTGCAAGGAAAATGTGAGGCAAGTAATACAAGCATACAACATGCACTCTCAATCAAACATCAAATCTCATACCCAAAAGGGAGGGAAGCAGGTCGAAATGAAATAAATGGTTTGCTTTCTTTTGCACACATTCCTCTAAATTCCATCAAACCAAACCATGCTCGCTTAACCCATATTCTTCCCATCCATGAAGTGGGCTCACATGAAATCTAACCAAATCGAACTCTGACCCTAAAAGTGGCCCACAAGTGCCTTGGAGCCTAAGGGCTCAAGCCGCAATAAAAATGGAGGTCAAAACATGCTAAAACTAGGGTTGCCTAGCAGAACTTGTTGAACCGGTTCTCAACTGGTCCAATCGATTGAGAAAATGTTTGAAACTTTACCGGTAGATTCCTTGAAGAATAAGGAATCCAACACAAAAAAGACGCTCAATTCCGAGTCCGGATGAGGGAGAATTGGCTGAAAAAATGCAATGTGTTTATAAAACAGGGCTGCAGAACCGTTTGAACCAGTTCCCAACTGGTCCAACTGATTGATAAAAATTCTGAAACTTTACCATCAGATTCCTAGAAGAATAAGGAATCCAAAAAAAAAAAAAAAACAACACTCAATTCCGAGCTCGGATGAAGAAGAACTAGTCGAAACAATGCAATGTGTTTATAAAACGGGGCTGCTTAGTTGAACCTATTGAACCAGTTCTCAACCAGTTCAACTGATTGAAAAAAAAATTTGAAACTTTACCAGAAGCTTCCTCGAAGAATAAGGAATCCAACAAAAAAAACAGCGCTCAATTCCGAGTCTGGATGAGTCTCACCAACCGAAACAATGCAATGTGTTCCTTGTAGAAGGCCAAACTCGAGCCACCCAACCTTATTAAAACTAATGCCACGAAGCTCATTAATCAACCAACAATGCAGCTCCACTGAACTCAAGAAAACTAGCTAAAAATTCAGCCACACGGACATCCACATGCGGCCACCTAAATCCCCTGAAACCAAACTGAAATTTCATTCACCTGAAGCCTCCCACATACAGCTACTTAAATCCCATGGAACAAACTGAAATTTCAGCCTCCTATAGCCTATGAATCCAACTGAAATTCAACCACCTAAAGCCCCCACAATGCAGTTACTGGAATCACCAAGAAGCAAACCGAAATTTCAGCCACATGGAACCTCTACATGTAGCCACAAGACCTGGGGTTTAAGTTCAAATTATTGATGGGTAGCCCCAAATTAAAAAAAAAAAAAAAAACAGAGAAGGTCATAGAGACCCCTTCTCAATACCAAGCAAGGGAGGTTTCAAGAAAAACCAAGTGGCAGGAACGCCCATACCAACATAGCCACCTGAATTTAGCATCTAAGAAGTTCCTCAATCCAAAGCTACAAGGCCATAAAAATCCTTCCCTTAACAATCAGGAGGTCACAATGACCTTCAACCAAAACCAGAACTAATGAAGGCAGTGACCCTATTACTGACACATCAAAAGTAGGTCACTTCCCCCGCCTCCTCCCCTCCATTCCTGATCAGAACCAACCCAAAATGAGACATCCACAACAAACATAAAAAATGAAACCATGCAATAGTTACATATCAAGAACATCCATAAAGCTTACTAGATTGTTCTCCCCTCAAGCAAAAATATGCTTGGCTTCAAGGTTGCCTTTCTTTCAAGTCCTCACCAATCTTGGACAGAGTTTCCTCCCCCCTCCCCCTCATAAAAAATGCCAAAGAAAGGTATTTCTCTCTTTCTATTCTGGCTTTTTATACCAGAACCCCTACTCCTCCCACTTCCACCTTCATTTTTTCCTCCTACAGCTTTGGAAAGTGCCCTCATCAACCTCGAAAACTAGCTTCATAAACACTCATCACAGTCCACGAGGTGAGCTGCTCTTTCCACATTTACTTTCTTGCTTCACCACCAAGAATCCATATAGATTCATGGTGGGCTGCAAGAAACTCGAACCAAGGCCCAAAATGGACCTAAAATATTTCCCAAGACTGATCTGGAGCTTATGGGCCCGAACCATGTAGGATTTGGGTTCCAAAATACCAAAAATCAGTGCTCTATACAAGCTGGCCAAATGAACTGGTTGAACCGATTTCCAACGGGTTGATTCGGTTGAGAAAAAAATTGAAATTTTTATAGAATATTCCTTGAATAATAAGGAGTCCATAAAAAAAAAAAACAGTGCACAATTCCGAGTTTAGATGAAGGAGATATGATCGAAATAAGCCCAAGTGCTCCGAATTCAGACATGCTCCAATGAACTCTGGCTGAACTAAAACTTTGGGGACCGGTCGAGCTGGTTGAGAAAAAATTTGAAATTTAAAAAAAATATTCTTTGAAGAATAAGGAGTCCATAAAAAAACGGTGCATGATTCCAAGTTCGGATGAGGGAGATATGATCGAAACAAGTCCAAGTGCTCCGTATTCGAACCTACTCCTATGAACTCCAGCTGAACTGAAACTTTGGGGACCAGTAGAGCCGGTTGAGAAAAAATTTGAAATTTTGACAGAATATATCTTGAAGAACAAAGAGTCCATAAAAAAATGGTGTGCGATTCTGAGTTCAGATGAGGGAGATATGATCGAAACAAGCCCAAGTGCTCTGTATTTGAACTTGCTCCCATGAACTCCAACTAAACTGAAGCTTTGGGGACCAGTTGAGCTGGTTGAGAAAAAAAATTGAAATTTTTACAAAATATTCCTTGAAGAAAAAGGAGTCCATAAAAAAACGGTACGCGATTCCGAGTTTGGATGAGAGAGATATGACTAAAAACAAAGCGGAGTGCCCCATATTCGAACCTACTCCTATGAACTCTGGTTGGACCAAAACTTTGGGGACCTGTCGAGCTGGTTGAGAAAAAAATTGAAATTTTTACAGAATATTCCTTGAAGAACAAGGAGTCCATAAAAAAAAAAAAAATAGTGCACGATTCCGAGTTCGGATGAGAGAGATATGACTAAAAATAAGGTAGAGTGTCTCATATTCGAACTTGCTCCTATGAACTCCAACTGAACTGAAGTTTTGGGGAGACCTCACTTTCTTCCTTTAGCATGATGTGAACAACTAGGGAATTGGCCATGACGACACTCCAAAATGAACTACACACTCGCACTACATTGGACCCCAGATGAACCTACACAACGCTCGAAAACCGATCAAATCCAAAAGGGGGCCATGACGATGCCATACATAAAAAATTGGGTGGATGTGACACCCAAAGATAAATGCAAGTGTCGAAGGAAAAAATTGAGGGTCTACACATATATGGGACTATCCATCCATCATGTGGACCATTTCATTATTTTATGATCTTAATAGATGCCTCTACTAGGTGGTCACATGTTTGTCTCATTTCTACATGTAATGTTGCATTTGCTAGACTTTTTGCACAAATGATTAGATTATGAGCACAATTTCCAGACCATCCAATCAAGACAATATATCTTGATAATGCCGATGAATTTACTTCTCAAACATTCATTAACTACTACATGTCATCAAGGATAAATATTGAGCATCCTATTACTCATACTCTCATACACAAAATGGTTTAGCTAAATCTTTCAGCAAACATCTCCAATTAATAACATGACCATTATTAATGAAAACCAAATTACCTACTTCTGCTTGGGAACATGCTATTATGCATGTTGCAACTTTAGTCCATATTCGACCAACATCTTACCATGAATACTCCCTTTCACAACTCATACTTGGAAAACAACCAAATATCTCTAACGAATCTTTGGTTGTGTAGTATACGTATCAATTGCACTTTCACAATGCACTAAAATGGGTTCCCAACAAAGACTTAGGATTTATGTAGCTTTTGATTCTCCATCTATCTTAAGATATCTTGAACCTTTGACAACCCGCTTTATGGATTATCATTTAAATGAGTGTTTTCCCGCCATTAAGGGGAGAAAAGTCGATTCCTAAAGAAGAACGAGAAATTACTTGGAATGTATCTACTATATCTCATCTTGATCCTCATACAAATTAATGTGAACTAGAAGTTCAAAGGGTCATTCTTTTTCAAAATCTTGTAAATCAATTACTAAATCCATTCATTGATACAAAGAAAGTGACAAAGTCACATATCCTGGCTACAAATACTCCAACACGGATTGATGTCCCTTTAGGACAATTAACAAATAAATCTAAGATATGCCTGAAGCGTGGTAGACCTGTCGGCTTAATGGATGTAACCCCCTAAAAGAAGAGAACACAAAGAAAACTTTGCACTCTAGAAGAGGCCATCAAAATGACTGATCAGTCTAAAATTGATAAATCTATAGCCCTAGAAGAGCCACAAATAATGCAGAAAGCCCTTGAAAAGGCACATATTGAACAAAAATCCCTTAAAGAGGCACATATTGAACAAGTAGCTCCTAGAAAGGCATAAGTGCCTGAAAATTGTGAGATCTCAGTAAGTGATGTACACACGAGAGAAAAATAGGATCAAAATAATATTGTTATTAACAATATTTTTGTTTCCCAAGTGGCTTCTGATATCATAAGAAATGATGAAGATCCTGAACCACAAAATATGGAAAAATGCCAACATAGAAATGTTAGCTAAAATGGAAATAAGTTATGCAGATAGAGTTAAACACGTTAACAAAATGAGAAGATGTAAAGCTTGTTTGGTATAAATGGGTATTTGTACAAAAACACAATGAGAATAATGAGATCATAAGATATAAAGTGCAATTAGTAGCAAAAGGTTTCTCGTAGAGACCTGGTACTGTACTCTCTCATTCTAGACACAATCGCATTTTTTTTCTTAATTAGCTTGGTAGTCTTAAAATGACTAAATATGCATATGATGGATGTTATTACAACATATTTGTATGGATCCATGGATAATGATATATACATAAAAATACCCAAAGGATTTAAATTTCCTTAAGCAAATAGTACAAAGGCTCATAGCATGTACTCAATGAAGTTACAATGAAACTTGTATGGATTAAAGTAATCTGGATGCATGTGGTACAATTTCCTTAGCGAATGCCTGTTAAAAGAAAGACATGTGAATAACACTATATATCCATGCATTTTTATTAAGAAATAAAAACTCAAATTTGCAATTACTATAGTGTATGTTGATTGCTTAAATCTTGTTTGGACTTTTGAAGAGCTTACAAGAATAATAATTATTTGAAAAAAGAATTTGAGATGAAAGATCTTAGAATTTTTTTTTTTGGCTCAGCCTATAAATTGAGCATTTTCCAAATGGAGTTTTAATACATCAATCAATATATATTAAGAAAACTTTGAAGCATTTTTATATGGATAAAGTGCATCCTTTAAATTCTCCAATGGTTATTCAATCACTTGATATGAAAAAGGACTCATTTTGTCCTTGTGAGAAAATGTGAAGAATGACTCCATCACAAAGTACCATATCTTAGTGCTATTGGTGCACTTATGTATCTTGTCAATTGTACATGCCCAAATATTATTTTTTTTCTATCAATTTATTAGTAAGATGCAGTTCTGCTCCAACCCGAAGAAATTGAAATGGTATCAAACATATATTGTTATATCTTCTCGGAACTACTAATATGGGTCTATTTCACTCAAGAGAATCAAAACAACAATTGCTTTGATATACAGATGCATGATATCTTTCAAATCCACATAAAGCTAGGTCACAAATAGGATATGTGTTTAATTGCAATGGTAGTGCTATTTCATAGAGATTTTTCAAACAAACAATGGTGCTCACTGATTACTACTCAAAAAGTGCTATTTGATAGCTTGTAATTAATCCTTTTAAACACTTTTGAGTAGTAGTTATTACCTTTTAACCCAATTAACATGTTAAGGACCCTTACAATAAATTCTAATCAAATTGTGTTAAGTTTTGGTGTTTTGATAGCTTTTTGATCACCAAAGCAATATGAGATTGAGGAGAGTTATTTGGAATCCTTGGCAAAGCAATGGAAAGAGCAGAAGCATGAAGAACCAAAGCTTTGAAGTCCTTTTCCATAAGCAAATCCGGAATGCAAGGAGGGGAAGCAAAGAGAAATCAGTCATGAAGAATTCTTGATGACAGTCATGTCAGCTACTTTTGGAGAACTTCCTGAAGTCCAATTTATGCATTCTATATGTCATTTTAAAGCTTAGGAAGTCAAAAATCCAATGCTTCAAACGGTGCGCAATTCGGAGTTGAAATGAAGGAGTTACGGCCGTTGGAAGCAGATCACTCCAAGCTGAAGGAAGACTTTTGCACAGTGTTGTGAAATCACCATTTTGTTGTGGAATGATTTCACAGCCTTTTTGCACAGTGCTATAGAATTACTCTAAAGTTTCACGACGCGATGGAAGCCAAACACCGCAAGATGAAAGCCAACTTCGTAGCGCTGCGGAATTAGCCTTTTGCTGCGAAGTGATTTCGCAGCCCTTTTTGTTCATCTGCGAAATCTCGCATACCTCATTTTCACCTGCGAAATGGTCCTTAGTGCTTCCCGATATTTGTAACTGACATTTGGAGATATTTTTCTTTAGATTTTTGTTGTCTAAATCCCCAAATTCTCCTTGTATCCCACCAATTATAGGATTCCTTAGCTTTTAAGTTAGGAAAAAGGCTAAATATCCATGTAATAGCTATTAATGTAATTTTGATATAAATAGAGCCCAAAGAGCTTGTTCTGTGGGTGATGAAACTTTTGTAAAAGTTTGAAAGAAAGTAAAATACAGAGCTTGAGCTCTGCCTTACCTTCGCACTTTGATTGTATTTTTCATTTACTAAGTTATGCACTCTCTGAGGAGGTATCCCCAGAGAATGAGTAACTAAACCTTTAGTTCCTTGGAGCTAAGGTTGTCGGGAAAGGTTCCAAGTGCAAGAATTAGTAGCTTTGTGGTTTCAGCTATGAATGAAGAGAAAGTGTGTCCCGTGAATGGTTTCTATATTTTTAGTTAACTTAAAACGCCTTGGAGTCACCTGGGCCAACACTTGGTAAGGCAAGTGATCTCTATCCATGGAGATGCACTAGTTTACCCCTTGCGAGCCTTTGGGAGGTGACTTAAAGGTAGGATTTTCTAGAATAGCCAACACTTGGTAAGCTTTTGGACTCCAAGAAGACATCCATTAGTTATCTCTTGCGAGCTTTTAACGGGTAATCCAAGGTTAAAGATCACCTTGAATGGTAAAGGCTAAGTGAGAGGCTCGAACCATTGCAAGTTGCATCAGTGAGAAAGATTTACAGCTGAAATCCAATTAAGGGATGCATTTGTGCAGCACCTGTTATAGAATTGACTTTATGTTAATTCTCTAATACGAGGAAATGAACCAACTGACCAGAGCTATGTTTTTGCATGAGGAACCTCCCCTGTGAACCTAAATCTCCAAGGAATGTTTTTCTCTTAAGTAATTTCCATTACTTGCTGTGTCGTTAGTCTAAGTCTAAACCTTTTTTAACCAAAGTTTGTGTTTTATTTCTTAAGCTAACCTTGAAATGAAACAACACCAATTCACTTTGAATTGGTATCATTTTCAGTTTGAAAACCCTTCCCAGTGAACGATCTTAGAGCCACTATGCTATAGTAGCTTTGTCTTTGCTACCCTAGTATATGGTGTAATAGGTTATAAATTTTGTTGATTACTCCCTCAATTAAGGAGCACCAGCTGGACATGAATCAACTGAGACACCAATTAGGCATGAATCACTCACATCATCAAATCATTCAGAAATACTTACAATTCATGAAGCAAGTTGTGAATGTATATGGTTAAAATATATGATTCAACATATTCGGGAATTATGTGGACTCTCCTTTATTAAAGGTGACTTGACAATATTGTTTGAAGAGAATGTTGCATGCATTGTTGATATACTATTCAAAACTAACCCTCTCCTCAACCAAGCTCAATTTATCTTAAACAACAAAAACCACTCTCTCATAGGTCAAGAACGTACCTGTCTTTATTTATTTTTTTTTCAAAGGCCTTATTGTAGGAGTGCAATGCTAAAGGTATCTCCAAGTATATAGTCCATGTAGTGGGGATTCATCAATGACTCCTAACTATAAGGCATAGGACACCAAGTTTACAGGACTAATTCAACCACTAACTTCTCAGACTTCACCCCAAACTCCAAAAATTAAGATCCAATACCTTAGCACCTACAATTGAGCTCATACTCCACCTATTAACCCATGTAATGAGCATTGAGGTTGATGAATCTCAACCAAAATGGCGGGGCTTTAAAGACCTTTAGGCCATACACCCCTCAGACCTTGCTCGAATCTCAAGGCAAGCATAACTCAACCTTTTTATTCATCAACATTTTTATTTATTTATTTAAAGTTGGGCACATTGGCCTTTTTCAAGGTGTCTCAACTCAACTTGAAAGTAATTCATGCTATTAAGACAATTGAGTCCAAGTCTAAAGGTTAAACTAGTTTTTCATATTATATCAGGGGTTTAGAATGCACAATGTGTGTTAAGACTCAATTAGAAATGACCTTTGGGAAAAGGAAAACTTCAAAGTCAAATCAACTTTAATCCACATAACAAGTTTTCTAAGATAAAGCAAATGAGCTTGTATTCCAAATCAACTTTGTTCAAGCTAGGTATGCTCATTCATCAAACACAAGTGCTATGTTTTTCTATAAAAAAAAAATACCAATTAAGTTAAAAAACAATCTAGCTAAAAAAAACTATCACAAACAAAACAAAGAAAAAAATCTAGCAATTCTAAATCAACAAATCCTTTTTTCTTCCTTCTCCTTTTCCAACCAAACTAAACATTGTCCTCAATGTTAATTGAGAAAATGCAAAGAAAGGAAGGGAAAGGTACTTGCAAAGCATTGTTTTTCAGTTCCTATAGTATCCTCAAACATGAGATGGATGAGAGATGATGATCTCTGAAAATTTTGCATAGCCATGCGAAATGGTTCAAGAAGCTACTGAAGTTGTTGTTGCTCTATTGATTTCGCATGACCATGATAAATTGGTTTTCTTTATGCAAAATGGTTGAGCTCATGTAAAATGATTATTTTGCTAATTAACTCCAGATTGCTAAATGGAGAAGCTTCCAGAAGATCTTTTAGATGAACCCAAGTGTCCATTTGATCTTGGCTTATAAATAGAAACTTGAATATTTCATTAAAAATATTTTGAACACTTTTTATTGTAGAATTTTCTAGATCCTCTCTCTTAATAGAATTCTCTATTTTCCTTCATTTTCTCTCATTTTCTCATTAGCCAAACATGCCTTGTGAGACCAAATCTCCAAGCATTAGTTACTAAATCTGATTTTTCTCAGAAGGAGGATCTAGAGGCGAGATCCATGATGAATTAGAGAAATGAGCTTGAATTGCAAAGGCAATTGGATCCAATTAATTGATTACTTGAATTTTTGGGATTTTTCTCTTCAAATTATCTTGAATGACTATTACATTGCAAACTAGGTAGATTCATTAAATTCTTAAAGCTAGATTTGATGAGATCGAATAATTGCATTATATGAATCATTGAAATATGATTTAAGATGAATTGAATATATAGTTTAAATCGATCTCTTGGATTAAATAAACTAATTTGAAGAGAAATTAGGTCTAAACTTAACGCTAAATCTAAAATCGGTTTAGATGAGAATTTAAGTTTTCATTATAACTTGATGAAAAATATATCTCAACATTTATTCACCATGGTAATTGTTTTCTAAAAAAATCCTAACTTCTAGAATTTCTTTTCCTATTAATTTTTTTCTATTTTACATTTCATTGTTTTTCTCAATTAGAAACCATTGTTATTTTGATTTTTCACCACGAATTGTCAAATCAATTTCACTTTATCATAATAATTTCTTTTCTTCCCATTTAAGTCTTAATTACCAAGAATAATCCATCTTAGTAGACGTCACCTAAAAATCACTATACTACGGTAGTTTGTACTAAAACTATTTTTAATTGGGTATAAGCTACTCTAGAATAGTGAACTAGGTTATAAATTATGTTTTGATGTGATAAAAGACGAAAAAAAGTAATCGATAAAAAATGACGTCGTTTCCGGAATGGGGTGATGCAACTCACCTTTGGAAATATGACTCTTGAGCTAAATATTTTCCATCTATGCAAGAGACATTCAAATCAAGATAATGATGAACAAGAAGTTTACTTGATTGACACTCTTATTGAAAAACATGTGGAAGGACTAATGAATGCAAAGTTGGAGAAGACTTATCAAGAATTTGAAGAAAATGAAGTAGAAGAAGAAACTGAGGAAGCTAACGAAGTTGCCTCCATTAATAACTTTATACAATGAAAAACAAAAGAGAAGCCTTTACTTCTAACCAATGATGAAGAAGAAAAAAAGGAAGAATCACCTAAGCTCAATCTCAAACCATTGCCAAATGATTTGAAATGTGCATATCTTGATTAAGATAAGTATTTGGTGGTAATCTCTTCAAAACTATCACACCAATAAGAAACTAATTGGTTGGAAGTTTTAAGGAAATACAAAGAAGCTATTGGATGGTCCATTTATGATCTTAAAGGGATAAGTCCTTTGGTATGCGCTCACTGATGCGACTCATGGTAGCTTAGCTTTAAAGGCGTATCAACAAAATTTATACCTTAAATACTATTACTAAAGTAGCCAAGCTACTATAGCATAGTGGTTCTAGGATCGTTCACTGGGAAAGGTTTTCGCAAACACAAGTGATATTCAAATTAGGAAAATAGGTGATTTTCTTATGGATGTTAGCTTTAAAAGAAGATGAAAATGTTTTAGAGAGATTTAAACTAATTTAAGCTAACATTAAAGACTAAAATGAAAGGGTGTAAAAACAAGTTTCTCAAAGATAGGATAGCTATGCTCTGGCTCTTATGCAAATTGGAAATCTCAGGATAGGTTCCTCGCGTTGGGGTTGCAACTATGGTGATGCTTGCTTCCCGAACCGGTATGGATTTAGCAAATCAAGTTTTAATCCTTTAAAATGACAAAACAGATGGTAGTGAATTTCATCAATGGTTATTCACCTTAGACTTCATTTGAATGGCTCGTAAGAGATAACTAATGGTCTAAAGCCAAAAGCTTACCAAATATTGGCAACTCAAAGTCATTCCAGGTGATAAACTCACCTTTCAATGGCCATTGAAATTGGTTCTAACAGATTAATGCAAAACTTGGAATTGAAAACCTCACCTTCCAATAGCTCGTAGGAGATAACTAATGGATAGAAACCCAAAAGCTTATCAAGTATTGGCCGTTGGAAGTTGTCCAAAGGAAATAAAAACCAAACTTTGCATTAATAAACCATTAATGAAAAACGACTACCTTACCTTCCAGGTGCGAGAAATTTCCATGGGATTGCATCCAAGC
The DNA here is from genome assembly GCF_004353265.1 of Vitis riparia. Classification (NCBI taxonomy): domain Eukaryota; kingdom Viridiplantae; phylum Streptophyta; class Magnoliopsida; order Vitales; family Vitaceae; genus Vitis; species Vitis riparia. Next base: position 13,222,511 of record NC_048439.1, read on the forward strand.
CATCACATAACATCCATACTTTGAGAAACTTAAAGGTTTTAGCCAACCATCCTCTGAGGAAAAGTCCTCAGAGGCTGTTTGGCTACTAAGAAAATAGAAATGGGGAAGAACAGGAGAAGAGAGAAAAAAGAGCTTTATATATTTCTAAGTTAATGTACAGAGGATCGATCCCCCCAATCATCCATATTCTGGAGGTGTTGTGCACCTCTATATATAGCAAAATTACAAGATAAAGCCTTATGTCGGCTGAATACAAGGTTACAAAAGGAATTTACACGAGAAAATATCAAGCTAAAAATATATGGGAAGTCGGTGGTGCGTGCATGGAGAAACAGAGGAAATTTGGCATTTTCGCAAGGTGAATTTCTCCTTGCGAAATGGCAAAATTTCGCACCATGAGGAAAATCCCCTTGCGAAATTTCGCAAGGAGAAATTCACCTTGCGAAATTTTCGTAAGGTTTGATACAGTTGTCTTCCGAAGGCCATATCTTCCTCATTTCAGCTCCAAATTGTACACAGTTTGAAGCATTAGATTCTTGACTTCCTGAGCTTTGAAATGGTATATAGTATGTAGAAAATGGACTTCGGGAAGTACCCCAAAAGTGTGAAAGAAGACTGCAGCTGCTGTCCTCTGTTTTCTTCACTTTGCTTGTTTTTCCTCTTTGCATTCTCTTTGCTTGTGCTCGTGTTTCCACTTGAAATTCAAGCCTGTAAACTTCCAAAATCCTTGCTTTAACTTGTCCAATTAGCTCCTCCATCATTTGGCATGCTTGAATTGATTCATAAGCTGATAAAAACATGTAAACTTGCCACAAAATGGTTAAAACCAATTACTAAGGACTTTAATGAATTAATTGGGTTAAATGAATATGATTACTACTCAAAGGTGCTTAAAACCATTATAATTAGGTCTACAAAATAGCACTTTTTGGTAGTAATCACTCACCACATTTATTTGGAGGAAAATGCAAAGCCAATTCGTCAACCTCAAAGATGATTGAATCCTCACATTCAAGAAGTTATTCGAAATGAGGTACTTAAGTTGCTACAAGCTAGAATTATCTACTCTATTTCATATAGCACTTGGGTAAGTCCTACCCAAGTTGTGCCTAAAAATTCGGGAGTGATCGTGGTACAAAATGAAAAGGGAGAATCTATTCCCATAAGGTTGACTACGAGATGAGGGGTGGTATGTATTGACTATTGAAAGCTGAATTTGTTTTTTTTTTTATTTATTGAATTGCCTATGGAAGAGCTAGTGAAAGAAAATGTATAAGACAATTTTTCAAAACTTGGTGAAGCAATTTTCAATGAATAGATTAAAGTTTGGAGGATCAATGAAGAAGCTCTTCGGCTTGAAGAAAGTGAAAACAATGAAGCATGGCATGTGCAATAATCCAAAGACCATGAAAAAAAAAACTCAAGGAATGGAATGGCCAACTTAAAGGAACAATTTCAAAGAAGTTTATTTCAAGCCACATTTTTTTCCAGGAAAGCTTAAGTACAGAGGAGTTGGTCCATTTATTGTTTGCAAGCCATGTCCAAATCGAGCATTGATGCAAGGGTTGATGAGCTTAGTCTTCTCAAAGACTAGCTAGCCCAATGGTTTCTCATTTCTCTATTTTCCTTTGAATTTTGATTTTTTTTTTATTTTTCTTTTAGTTTCTATTAAATAAATCCATTTCAACTCTTTGATTTGTGTTTTGAAGGATATGTCAAAATGATGGAATGCGACAAGTAAGGCAAGAGGAAATTTTAAGGCCTTAGATCCATTTTGCACAATCATGCAAAAACAAAGGGGTTCATACTAATTTTCGCATGACTATGTGAAAATTATGTTGAAGGCTGTAATAAAAAATAAAAAATAAAAAAAATAAAAAAAAAGCTCATTAGACCAATTCGCATGACTGTGCCAAATCTATTTTAAAAGAAGAGAATAGTTGCAGTACATTTCACCTTTTTGTCTAGTTTGCACACTTGTGTGAAACTTTAAAAATTCCATGAGAATCATTGACTCATCATTGAAATCATGTTTTCTTTGAACATTGTCATCATCTATACCTTGATTTTACTCCACACATTGTATCTCTAACATAGTTTTTTCTCTTATATCATAGATATCTGACAATTATCATGTTTGATATTATTTTTGTTTCAACTATTGAAGTTATAATTCATAAGAGATTGAGGTATTTTCCCTTCCTTTATTTGTATATTTTCATTACACATTGAGAATAATGTACAAGTTAGGTTAGGGAAGGGTTAGAAATGAACAGAAGGAAATATGTTGTTAGTTTTTCTATTATTATCATTATTTTTTTCATAAATTGCATTTGTGACTTATTTGGTGAAATTTTTTTTGAGAAGACTATAGCATTTGTGATTGAAGAATGAGCATAACTAACTTGAAAGAAGTTGATTTAGAATACTATCTTATTTTCTTATACTATCTTATTTGCTTGATCTTAGAAAACTTGTTATGTGAGTTGAAGTTGATTTGACTTTGAAGTTTTCATTTTCCCAAGGGTCATTTCTATTTGAGTCTTGACATACATTATGCACTCTAGACCTCGAATATAAGATGAAAAACTAGTTTAACCTTGATACTTAGACTCAATTGTCTTAGTAACTTGAATTACTTTGGAATTGAGTTGAGACACCTTAAAAAGAAGTCAATGTGCCCAAATTGAAAAAAAAAATGAAAAAATGAAGAAAAAAAAAAGTTGATGAATAAAAAGGTTGATTTATGCTTATCTTGGAACCTGAGCAAGACCCGAGGGGTATATGGCCCAAAGGTCTTTAAAGCCTGGAGCCCTAACCCGTTTTGATTAGGAGTCATCAACCTCAATGCTCGCTACATGGATGGATGGGTGGAGTATGAGCTCAATTGTAGGTGTTAAGATATTGGATCTTAATTTAAGGTGTTTGGGGTAAAGTTCGAGGAGTTAGTGGCTAGTGAAATAATCCTATAAACTTGGTGCCCTATGCCTTATGGTTGGGAGTCATCGATGAATCTCTGCTACATGGACCATATACTTGGAAATACCTTTAGCATTGCATTCCTACAATAAGTTTTTTGAAAAAATAATAATAGATAAAAATAAGTCCATTCTTGACCTATGAGAAAGTGATTTTTGTTGCTTAATATGAATTGAGCTAGGTTGAGAGGGAGATTAGTTTTGAGTACTATATTCTGGGCTAGCTTAATTACACTCAAGACTTTTTTTGAAAGATTGTTTGGGGAATGAAGATGGATATGCTTTTGATACCTTGGTTTCCATGATATTCTTCCTATTAGAGATAGTAAATAAGTTGGGATTTTGTTGATACCTATGAATAGTAGGGTGTGCTTGCTTATCAACCAGTTATACTATGGAAAGTTCAAAGATATTCTCCAAATGATTTGCTTATGTGACTTGTGATTCTTTTTAGGTATTGTTTTTATTTCTTTTTGTCATACCATTGCTAAGGGACTAGCAATGTGTTGGTTGGAGAGAATGATTATTACTCAAAAAGATCATATTTTAGGTAATATTTCTCATGAGATTAACATATTTTGAGTAATAATTATGTCTAAAATACCCAATTAATATGTTATTGTCTTTGCAAGAGTTATTAACAAGTTTTATGAAGTTTTGGAGTATTTTCAAGGTATAATTTTGATAAATTGGTGACAAAAACAATGAATCAAATTGAAAAGAACAAATAATGTTTATGATAATCCAAATGCATAATCAAAGAAGTAATACAATTGGTTTGGACCAGGATTTGAGCTAATTGGAGGTAGTTAAGGTCACATAACAACTTGTAATGATAAAAGGAAGCTCAAAAATCAAATGTTGCAGATTCGCATGATTGTGCGAAATGGACCAAACAAGAAAAATCGATTGCGGTATAAGGATGATGCCTAAGTTGATTTTGCATGAACATGCGAAAATTTCGCCTAGTTATGCGAAATGGTGAGAAAGTTGTTGTTGCTCCACTGATTTCATACGACCATGTGAAATTGATTTTCTTCATGCGAAATCATGATTTTGATGCTAAACTCCAAATTTCTAAATTTGGATGGTTTTAGATGACTAATGAGAGGTTGTCAAGTGTCCACTTGACCTTGGCTTATAAATAGAAACCTGAATTTCTCATGGAGGAGCTTTTGGATACTTTTGATTGTAAAATTTTATGGATTCTCTCTCTTAATAGAATTCTCTATTTTCTTTCATTTTCTCACTAGCCAAACATGTCTTGTGAGACCAAATCTCCAAGCATGAGTGTCTAAATCTTGTTTTTTTTCTTAAAGGAATAAGGATCTAGAGGTAAGATCTATGGTGAATAAGACAAATGAGCTTTAATTGCAAAAGTAATTTGATCCAATTGATTGATTAATTGAATTTTGGAGATTTTTCTTTTTAAATTGTCTTGGATGACTACTACAATGCAAACTAAGTAGATTCATTAAATTCTTAAAGCTAGATTTTATGAGATTGAATAGTTGCATTGTGTGAATCATTGCAAGATAATTTAAGATGAATTGACTATATGATTTGAATTGATCTCTTGGATTAAAAAACCTAATTTGAAAAGAAATTAGATCTAAACCTAAAGGTAAATAAAAGATCGGTTTAGATGAGAATTTAGATTTTTAATCTAACTTGATCAAAAATAGATCTCAACATCTATTCACCATAGAGATTGTTTTCTACAAAATCCCAACTCCGAGAGTTTCTTTTCCTTATTAATTTTCTTTTATTATACATTTTATTATTCCTCTCAATTTGAAATCATTGTAATTTTGAATTTTTATCATGAATTGTCAATCCAATTTCACTTGATCATAATCATGTATTTTCTTCCTATCCAAGCCTTAATTACCAAAAATAATCCACCCCAGTAGATGACACCTAAGACCGTTATACTACTATAACCTTTGCTAAAAACCCTTTTTGATTGGGTAAGAGTTACTTTAGCATAGTTGAATTAGGTTATAAATTTTGTTTTGATGCGATAAACGAAAAACAATCAATCAATCAAAAATGGTGTCGTTAGAATGAAAACAATTTCCATGGTGAATAAATGTTGAGATCTATTTTTCAACAAGTTAGATTAAAAATCTAAATTTTCATCTAAACCGATTTTTGATTTAGCTTTAGATCTAGACCTAATTTCTCTTCAAATTAGGTTATTTAATTCAAGAGATCAATTTAAACTATATATTCAATTCATCTGAAATCATCTTCCAATTATTCATACAATGCAACTATTTGATCTCATCAAATATAACTTTAAGAACTTAATGAATCTATCTAGTTTGCAAAGTAATAATCATTCAAGATAATTTGAAGAGAAAAATCTTCAAAATTCAATTAATCAATCAATTGGATCAAATCACCTTTGCAATTAAAGCCCATTTCTCTAATTCACCATAGATATTGCCTCTAGATTCCATTGCTTCCAAGAAAAACGAGATTTAGCCACTCATGCTTGGAGATTTGGTCTCACAAGGCATGTTTGGCTAGTAAGAAAATGGGAGAAAATGAAATGAAATAGAGAATTCTATCGAGAGAAAGAGTTTCTAGAAAAATATAAAATCAAAAGTATCCAAAATCTATAGGCATTGCTCTTTTTTCTTTCACTCTTAAGGACAAGGCAAAAGTGTGGTTAGATTCTTTGAGACCTCGAAGTATCTTCTCATGGCTAGAACTACAAGCTAAATTTTTAAAGAAATTTCTTCCAGTTCATCGTACTAGTGGATTGAAAAGGCAAATTTCCAATTTTGTGGCTATGGAGGATGAAAAAATTTATGCTTGTTTGGAGAGATATATGGAGTCAATCAATGCTTGTCCTCATCATGGTTTTAACACTTGGATGTTGGTAAGCTACTTTTATGAAGGCATGTTGCCGACAATGAAATAATTGTTGGAAACCATATGTGGAACCTATGGTGCAAGAGAATGAAGAGTTATACCTCCTTGAACCTCTCATAAATTGAGTATTCAAGGTTTGGAAGGCTTAGTCTTCTAAAAGACTAACTAACCCAATGATTTTTCAATTTTTTTTTTATTTTTTATTTGTTCTAGTGTTGTTTGAATTTTTTTAGTCTCTATGAATAAATCCTTCTTAACCATGTCAATTATGTTTTGAAGGACTTTCCTAATGGATAAAATGCATAAAGCAAGGAAAAATCAAGTTTTAATGTCTTATCACCATTTTGCACATACATGAGAAAATAGAGGAGTTTTCATAGCTTTGAAAATGCAAAAGTTGTATCTCTATCTCAGTTCGCATGATCATGTGAAATTTTCACATGAATGTGCAAAACTGATATGGAAAGCTGCAAAGATTTTATGCCTCTGGACCATTTCATATGACTATGAGAAAGTTATATTGAAGACCGCAAAAACTTTAAACCCTTTAGACCACTTCGCACACTCATGTGAAATTTTCATCTGACTGTGCCAAAATTTCAAAATCATCCAACCAATATAAGCCTTTAGCTCATTTCATGTCATTGTGCGAAAATAGGCCCTCATGCCAAAACTCTCCATTTTCTTCCCACCATTTTTAAAATTTTCCACCTAAGAAAGCTTTATAGCCTGTCCACAAGACACTGAAGAGTCACAAGATCATCTATTCATTTTCCTTTTCCATCCACACTTTCTCATCTCTCTTCCATGCCCTAGACCATGAAAGCACATACACCATTGAGTACTCTTCTTCTTTTCATTTTTTATTTTTGAATATTTTCTTAGGCACTCATAGCATTTTGGGGATTCCAAGTATTCAAGTTTTCACTCTTTTCTCTCTTTTCAATTGCAAGACAAATTTGATTTGAAAATAAGATTGAGATTAGGGTTGAGAAACTACAATTTTGATTTACTTTGAGAGGTTATTCCAATTTTTGCAAATTTTGAACAAATCGAGATCCTCTTATTTTTTGTTATTTCTCGTTACAGATGGGGAATCAAAAATGAAAATCTATTGAATTTGAGGAATAGTTTGTGGAGATTAGTGATAGAAATGGAGATGACACTAGTCTTAAATCCCTTCCGAGATTTTTCCTTTTTAAACCTCCAGTTTCTGAACCTCTAGCCCAGAGGTATGTTACAAAAGCTTCACTAGATAAAAGTAAATCAAATATGCATGTTCCTAAGAATTACTAATGAAAGAGAAAGCAAATTATCAGTGTCCAACAAAATTCTCCATCTTTTCCAACATCTTCTACTACTTCTCTAATTTAGAATTATATAGTTCAACATTTCATTTCTAAAGTCCTTGATCCTACTCCGGTTACAAAATTTGCACCTCCACAGGGTCGGGCAACTTAATTTCAATTTATGAAATCCCCAAAGAAGAAAATAACCTCTAGTACAAGGGAAGATTGCTCAAGTAGAAAATTCCATGAGAAATACTACTATGATTTCAAGGCATTTGTTGCATCTCCTCTAACTCAATTTTCCATGGAGTTATGTTGTTAATATTTCTTGAAGTCGTTCATGGTAGCTAGACCATTCTTTTATCCATGTATAATTCGGGAATTTTACTGAACCATGACTAGTAGGGAGATATACTCTCATTTGATGATGTATTCTTAAATAGATGGGAAGTAAGGCATGCTGAATATTGAAATGGTAGCCAAAGCTTTGGATATTCCTCTTACACCTCTAAATCTAGCTAAGTTTCAACCCATAACCCAAGATGAAGTGGTTTGAGTAGTTTCTCAAAATCTATCCACCAATACACATGCAATGTTGAGAAGAGAAATAATTCCAAATTTTGGTTTTTGGATCCTGTCTTGCCCTCCATTATTTATCCTTTCCAACACTCAATGCAAAGGCGATAAGATATACTGATGACATTATTCAAAATTGTTAGTGGGCAAAGGTAGACACTTGTTGAACTATTTATGACAACCTTATTCTATTTTGAAGACAAAGTGCATTTGAAGAAATCTTCAAGAATTAAATTTAGAATTGGCACATAATGATGTTCATTAGCAGTAGTCAATGAAGCACTTGCGAATGTAAACTCGGTTTTGGTCACACTTTCTTGCCATCTAGAAATAGTGTAAACTTTCTTACAATGATATTTCTTTTATTGTCTAGGTTCAACAGGAAAGCCATAATACTCTAAGATGGTGTCCAATACCCGATGAAAGAATAACAAATATTTCTTAGCTCTTTGCAACTTCTTCAAATCCACTTTGTCTTCAAAATAGAATAGCGCAGCCATAAATATTTTAGCAGGTGTCCACCATTGCCCACTAACAATTTAGAATAAATCTATCAATATATCTTCTCATATTTGCATTGAGTGTTGGAAAGGATAAACATCGGAGAGCAAGAGATGATCCAAAAACCAGAATTTGGAATCTATTTATCTTCTCAACACTGCATGTGTATTGGTAGATTGATTTTGAGAAACTACTTTAACCATTTCAACAATTTCAACTTGGGTGATGGGTTGAAACTCAGTTGGATTGGGAGGTGTAAGAGGAATATCCAAAGCTCTAGCTACCATTTGACATTCAGCATACCTTACTTCCCATCGATTTCAAAATAAAGCACTGAAGAATAGTCGACCTTCTTGCTAGTCATGGTTTGGTAAAATTCTCGGATTATGCATGGATAACAAAATGATCTAGGTACCATGAATGACTCCAAGAGATATGGACGACACAACTCTATAGAAAATTGAGTTAAAGAAGATGTAGCAAATGACTTGAAATCATAGTAGCATTCCTCATGGAATTTTCTACTCGAGCAATCTTCCTTTGTACTAAAGGTTATTTTCTTCTTCAAGGATTTTGTAAATTGAAATTCAGTTGTTTAGCCCTGTGGAGGTGCATATTTTATAATTGGAATAGAAATAGGGGCTTCAAAAAATGGAAGGTTGAACTATAGGATTCTAAATTGGAGAAATAGTTGGGAAATGTTGGACAAGATGAAGGTAAACCGATAATTTCTCAAGGACACGAATCTTTGGTTTGCCTTTATCCAGTGAATCTCTTGTGACATACCTCTTGGTTAGAGGTTCAGAAACTAAAGGTTCAAAAAGGAAAAATCCCCGAGAGGATTCAAGACCAGTGTCATTTCCATTTCCATCACTAATCTTCACAAACTCTTCCTCAAACTCAATTGATTTTAGTTTTTTGTTCCCCATATGTAATGAGAAAGAGCAGAAAATAAGAGGATATCAATTTGTCTGAAATTTGAAAAAATTGCAACCACCTCTCAAAGTAAGTCAAAATTTCATTTTTGAACCCTAATCTCAATCTTATTGTCAATTTAGACTTGTCATGCAATTGAAAAGAAAGATAAAAGCGAAAATTTGAATACCTGAAATGCTCAAAATGTTGAGAGTGTTCAAGAAAATATTCGGAAATCAAAAATGAAAAGAAAAAAAGTACTCAATGGTGTATCTGCTTTCACAGTCTAGGGCATGGAATAGAGATGAGAGAGTGTGGATGGAAAAGGAAAATGAAAATGAATATATGATCTTGTGCCTCTTCAGTGTCTCATGGAGTGACTATAAAGATTTCTCATATGAAGAATTTTAAAAATGATAAGAAGAAGATGAAAAGTTTTGGCATGAGGGCATGTTTTCAAGTTTTGGCATGAGGGTTTGTTTTCGCACAATGATGCGAAATGAGCCAGAGGCTTATATTGGTTGCAAGATTTCAAAAAAAAATTGGCACAATCATGTGAAATTTTTGCATGACTGTGTGAAGTGGTCAAAAGCATAAAATCTCTGTAGCCTCTCATATTAGTTTCGCATAGTTATGCAAAAAGTTCGCACGATCATGCGAACTAAGACAAAGATACAACTTTTGCATTTTCAAAAGCTATGAAAACTCCCCTATTTTTGGCATGAATTCTCCTGTTTTTGGCACAAACGCCCCTATTTTTGCATGTATGTGCAAAATAGTGATAGGCCATTAAAACTTCATTTTCCTTGCTTCATGTAATCCATCCATTAGGAAAGTTCTTCAAAACACAATTGACATGGTTAAGAAGGATTTATTCACTAGAGACTAAAAAAAAAATCAAACAACACAAAAACAAAATAAAAAAAATCAACGAAAAAAGAAAAATCATTGGGCTAGTTAGTCTTTTAGAAGACTAAGCCAATAAAACCTTGAATGCTCAATTAATGGGAGACTCAAGAAGGTATAACTCCTCCTTTTTTTACACCATAGGTTCCACATATCGTTTAAGCCAATGTCCATTAACTTTGAAGATGCATTAACTCTTTGGATTAACAATTTCAATAACTCCATTTGAATGCACCTTATGAACCAAATATGGACCATTCCATCTAGATTCAAGATTTTTCAGAAAGTTGTGCAATTTTGAATCATATAGGAGCACATTTTGTATATCTTGAAACTCTTTTCTAATGAAAATTTGATCATGCCATCTTTTGAGTTTGTCCTACATGTAAGCTTTATTTCTCATTTCTTCTAACTCATTTAAGTCTAAGAACCTCTTCAATCCAACTCTTTGCATATCAAAATTGAATTTTTTTATAGCTCACCATGTTTTATACTCTATTTCCATTGATAGTTGACATGTCTTACCAAAAACCAACCTATACGGTGACATTCCAAGAATTGTTTTGAAGGCGGTTCGGTAAGCCCAAAGTGCATCATGAAGTCAAAATACCTAATCCTTGCGGTTTATATTCACCACTTTCATCAAGATATTCTTGATTTCACAATTAGCTAACTCTAATTGTCCATTTGTTTGTGAAGGGTAAGGTATGGCTACTATATGCTTCACTCCATATCTAGCTGATTACTACTCAAAAAGTGTTATTTCATAGCTTGTAATTAACTCTTATAAACACTTTTGAGTAGTAGTTATTGTCTTTTAACCCAATTAATATATTAAGGACCTTTACAAGCACTTCTAATCAATTTGTGTTAAGTTTTGGTGTTTTGATAACTTTTTTATCACCAAAGCAATTTGAGATTGAGGAGAGTTATTTGGAATCCATGGCAAAACAATGGAAAGCTCAGAAACATGAAGAACCAAAGCTTTGAAGTCCTTTGCCATAAGCAAATCAGGAATGCAAGGAGGGGAAGTAAAGAGAAATCTGCCATGAAGTATTTTTTATGACAGTCATGTCAGCCACTTTTGGAGCACTTCCTGAAGTCCAATTTATGCATACTATATGTCGTTTCAAAGCTTAGGAAGTCAGCAATCCAATGCTTCAAACGGTGTGCAATTCAAAGCTGAAATGAAGGAGTTACAGCCGTTGGAATTCGAACACCTCAAGCTGAAAGCCAACTTTGCAGCGCTGCGAAATCAGCCTTTTACTGCGAAGTGATTTCACAGCCCTTTTTGTGCGTCTGCGAAATCTCGCAAACCTCGTTTTCACCTGCAAAATGGTTCTTAGTGCTTCCCGATATTTGCGACCGACACTTTGAGATATTTTTCTTCATATTTTTGTTGTCTAAATCCCCAAACTCTTCTTGTAAGCCACCAATTATAGGATTCCTTAGCTATTAAGTTAGGAAAAAGGGTAAATATCCATGTAATAATTATTATTGTAATTTTCATATAAATAGCTCTCGGGAGCCTGTTCCCAAGGAGGATGACGGACCTTTTGTAAAAGTTTGAAAGAAATTAAAATACAGAGCTTTTTCTCTGCCTTACCTTCTCACTTTGATTGTATTTTTCATTTACTAGTTATGCACTCTCTGAGGAAGTTTCCCCAGAGAATGAGTAACTAAACCTTTAGTTCCTTGGAGCTAAGGTTGCCAGGAAAGGTTCCAAGTGCAAGAATTAGTAGCTTTATGGTTTCAGCCATGAATGAAGAGAAAGTGTGATCCTTTAGTGATTTCTATATTTTTAGTTAACTTAAAACGCCTTGGAGTCACCTGAGCCAACACTTGGTAAGGCAAGTGATCTCTGTCCATGGAGATGCACTAGTTTACCCCTTGTGAGCCTCTGGGAGGTGACTTGAAGGTAGGATTTTCTAGAATTGCCAACACTTGGTAAGCTTTTGGACTCCAAGGAGACATCCATTAGTTATCTCTTGCGAGCTTGAGAAGGGAATTCCAAGGTTAAAGATCACCTTGAATGGTAAATGCTAAGTGAGAGGCACGAACCATTGCAAGTTGCATCAGTGAGAGGGAATTAGAGCTAAAATCCAATTAAGGATCTGTACAACACCGGTTAGAGAATTGACTATATGTTAATTCTCTAATACGAGGAAATGAACCAACTGGTCGGAACTACGTTTTTGCATGACGAACCTCCCCTGTGAACCTAAATCTCCAAGGAATGTTTTTCTTCTTAAGTAATTTCCATCACTTACTGTGCCGTTAGTTTAAATCTAAACCTTTTTCAACCAAAGTTTGTGTTTTATTTCTTAAGCTAACCTTGAAATGAAACAGCACCAATTCACTTTGAATTGGTATCATTGGTAATTTGAAAACCCTTCCCAGTGAACGATCCTAGAGCTACTATGTTATAGTAGCTTTTTCTTTGCCACCCTAGTATATGGTGTAATAGGTTACAAATTTTGTTGATTACTCCCTCAGTCAAGGAGCACCAGCTAGACACGAATCAGTTGAGACACCAATTGGGCATGAATCACTAGCAAGAAGATTATTGAATGGCTTGTTGCAAAAATGAGTACCTCCATCACTAATAATGGCCTTTGGCACCCTAAACCTTGTGAAGATATTATCCATGAGAAATTTCACTACTACTTTGTGATCATTATGCTTACAAGCTATTGCTTCCACCCACTTTGACACATAACCAACTCATACCAAGATATAGGAGTGTCCAAAAGAATATGGAAAAGACCCTATGAAATCAATCCTCTATACATCAAATAATCCACTACCAATATGGGGTTAAGTGGCACCATGTGTCGCTTTGTCAATTTCCCAAGCCTTTGACACTTATCACAAGACTTGCAAACTTCATGTGCATCTTTGAATACAATTGGCCAATAAAAACCTAATTGGAGAACCATTAAAGCTATCTTTTGAGTGGAGAAATGGCCTCCACAAGCATAAGCATGACATTGCATAAGAATTCCTTGTTGTTCTTCTTCCAGTACACACTTCCTAATAATCTGATTAGCATAATATTTGTACAAAAATGGTTCCTCGCAATAGTATGCATGCACCTTGGACAAGAAAAATCTTCTTTCTTGAGTAGTATATTCCTTAGGTAATTCTTCGGTGACTAGATAATTTGCTATGTGACCATACCATGGGTTAACATCCACTTGCAAAAGAGCATCATCAGGAAATTCTTCATTGATAGGAGGACTTTTTAGAATGTGTTCCATAGAAATTCGGGATAAGTGGTAAGCTACCACATTCTCCACACCTTTCTTATCTCTTATTTTAAGATTCAATTCTTGAAGGAGTAAAATCCAACAAATTAGCCTTGGCTTAGAGTCCTTTTTGTTGACTAAGTATTTCAAAGTTGAATGATTGGTGAAGATCACTATAAAAGCTCCAACAAAATATGCTCTAAACTTGTCTAATGAAAAGACAACCGTAAGCAACTTTTTTTCAGTGGTGGTGTAATTATTTTGTGTCTCATTAAGAGTTTGGTTACATAGTAAATAACTTAAGGTTTCCTTTCATCTCTTTACCCAAGAATTGCTCTCATTGCTTGGTCATTTGCATCATACATAACTTCAAAAGGAAGTTCCCAATTTGGTCTTCTCACAATAAGTGCACTAGTCAATAGTTTCTTCAACTCTTCAAAGCATTTTTGACAATTCTCATCCCATTTGAATTTGGCATCTTTAGCAAAGCACACACTGGTCTTGCTAATTGGAAAAAAAAAATATGAAGTGTCTGTAAAAGCCCGCATGACCAAGAAATTGCCTAACTTCTTTGCCATTTATTGGTGGTAGTAGATTCATAGTTAGCTCAATCTTTGCCTTATTAACTTTGATGTCTTTCCTTGAGACAACATGACCTAAGACAACATCTTTTTCTACCATAAAGTGGCATTTCTCCCAATTTAGCACCAAATTCTTCTTAATGAAACTTTGAAGTATTTCTTTTCCAAATTTGAGAGACAATCATCAAAGTTCTCACCATAGATGGTAAGATCATCCATAAAAACTTCCATGATCCTCTCTACCATATCACTAAAGATATTTTGCATGCACCTTTGAAAAGTAGCAAGAGCATTGCATAAACCAAACGGCATCCTCCTATATGCATAGGTACCAAAAAGAAAATTAAATGTTGTCTTCTCTTGATCTTCCAAGGAAATCTCAATCTAGAAATAACCAAAATAGCCATCAAGAAAACAATAATAAGGATGTCCTGATACCCTCTCCAATACTTGGTCCATGAATGGAAGAGGAAAATGATCATTCATTGTGAAATATTCAGCTTTCAATAATCAATACACACTTTCCATCTTGTAGTCAACCTTGTGGAAATAAATTCTCTTTTTTCATTTTGTACCACTATCACTCCCAACTTTTTAGGCATAACTTGGGTAGGACTTACCCAAGTGCTATCTGAAATAGAGTAGATAATTCCAGCTTATAGTAACTTAAGTACCTCATTTCGAACAACTTCTTGCATGTGGGGATTCAATCGCCTTTGAGGTTGACGAATTGGTTTAGCCTTTTCCTCCAAATAAATGTGGTGAGTGCATGCCAAAGGACCAATCCCTTTAAGATCATAAATAGACCATCCAATAGCTTTTTTGCATTTCCTTTTAACATCCAACAAGCTAGTTTTTTATTGGTGTAATAGTTTTGAAGAGATTACCACCAAATACTTATCTTCTTCAAGATATGCATATTTCAAATCATTTGGAAATGGCTTGATATTGAGCTTAGGTTATTCTTTCTTCTTTTCTTCTTCATTATTGGTTAGAGGTAAAGGCTTGTCTTTTGCCTTCCATTGCATAGAATGATTAATGAAGGCAATTTCATTAGCTTCCTCAATTTTTTCTTCCACTTCAATTTATTCAAATTCTTCATAAGTCTTCTCCAACTATTCATTCATTAGTCCTTCCACATGTTCTTCAATAAAAATTTCAATCAAGCAAACTTATTCTTGTTCATCCTCATCTTGATTTGGATTTCTCTTGCATAGATGGAAAATATTCAGCTCAATAGTTATATTTCCAAAGGTGAGTTGCATCATCCCATTCCAACAATTTATTAAATCATTTTTCATGGCTAAGAAAGGTCTATCAAAAATAATTGGAACATGATTTGGTCTACTTGCTATTGGCTCCATATCAAGGACAATAAAATCAACCGAATAGTAAAACTTATCCACTTGAACCAATACGTCTTCAATCATTCCTTTTAGAATTTTAATTGACCTATCTGCTAAAGATAATGTGATAGAAGTAAGCTTGAGTTCCATTAGCCCTAATTTCTTGTACACCAAATAAGGAAGAATATTTACACTCGTACCCAAATCAAGAAGAGTTTTCTCCACATATGTATCTCCAATATTTACCAAAATGGTAGGATACCTCAAATCTTTATACTTGATTGGAGTCTTGCATTGTATGATTACACTAACTTGTTCTGTTAAGAAATCTTTTTTATTGATGTTCAACCCCCTTTTCATTGTACATAAATCTTTGAGGAACTTGGTATAGAGTGGGACTTGTTTGGTCATGTCAAGGAGTGGTACGTTAACTTTGACTTACTTGATAACTTCAATAATTTTAGTTGCATTATTTATCACCTTTCTTTATTGAAAAGCTTTTGGAAAATGTAGAGATAAGAGTTTGTCTTTTTAAAAAAAAAAACTCTTTACTAATAATCTCATCTTCCTTTGATTTATCATCTTCATTCACCACTTTCCCATTTTCTTGTTCTTTCACTTTTTCTTCTTACTCCCCTTCTTTCTTCTCTTTTGGTTTTGACATAGGTTGATCAACTTGCTTTCCACCTCTTAAGGTAATGATTGCCTTCATTTCATCTATTTAGGAGAATTTTCACTTGTCTCTCCAATTTCATGGACCCCCCTTGGATTTTGTTAGGGTTGTGAAGGGAATTTTTTTTTTTTTTTTTTTTTTTTGCACCATATGCATGCTTGTGAGTTTAAAGATAGCAAACTACATATTATCAATTTTTTATGTGAGATTAGTTTGCAAACTATCAAATTTCCAATTGAAAGATGTCTCCACATGGTCTATTATTTGGTTTACTTGAGTATTGATATTATTTTGATCTCCAATGAAGTCACCCATCACTTTACTCAAATTCACAATAGCTTGTTTCACCGGTGAAACTTGATGTTGAAAAGTTTATATGTTAGAAGAGAATTGTCCTTGTCCACTCTTCCAAGATAGATTCGAATGATACTTCCACCCTAGATTAAAGGTATTTGAAAATGGAGAACTATTGGAGTGTTTAACAAATCCAACAGGATTAGCTTGTTCCATAAACATCTCTCTAACAACTGGTGTGGTGAGGAATTCACTCACTAGATGTTCACTAGATTGACATATAGAGCATTAGACAATTTTCATTAGAACATCATTACTTTGATTTCATGAGATCCTCTAGCTTCAAGTTCTTCCAATCTCCTTGATAGAGTTGCCATTTTTGCTTGCATGTCTACATCCTCATTCAAAGTGTACATTCCTTTTTTAGAATTGTTTTGGGACTTGGCTTTACTTGAGTCTTTTCCATGAGGTTTATCCCACGATCTAGATATCTCCGCCACATAGTTTAGAAAATCCAAAGCTTCATCGGGACTTTTGCTCGAAAAGTCACCTCCACACATGGTTTCTAGCAATTGTTTCATAGTTGGCGATAGGCCTTTATAGAAGTAGCTTCCCAACATCCAAGTGTCAAAACCATGATAAGGATAAGCATTGACTGCCTCCATATATCTTTCCCAACAAGCATAAATTTTTTCATTCTCCATAGCCATAAAATTGGAAATTTTCCTCTTCAATCCACTAGTACGATGAACTGGAAAAAATTTCTTCAAACATTCAGCTTGTAGTTCCAACCATGAGCGGATACTTCGAGGTCTCAAAGAATTCAACTACACTTTTCCCTTATCCTTGAGAGTGAAAGGGAACAATTTAAGTCTCTTAAGATCAATCGATGTGGTCCCTTCTTGAAAAGTATGACATACTTTTTCAAAATCTTTTATATGAGTATAAAGATTTTCATTCTTTATTCCATGAAATTGAGGAAGAAGTGGCACCAAATAAGGACAAATGATCATTTTCTCACTAGGAGGAACAATGCATGATAGTACACTCATTCTCAATGGATGCATATGGTCCCTCATAGATCAATACAAATGGAAATTTTCTTCATTAGGACCATGTTGACTTTGTTGATCTTTACCTTGAGGTTCCATTATATTTGTAGCAATGATTCAGCACTTGAGTAGATGAATTAGTTCTTTCCAACCTTCGCTTAGAATTTTGTTCCCAATGGAGCATACAAGGGTTCACCTACAAAACAACACAACCAAAGAAAAAATACAAAACAAACCAAAAAGAACAAAAGAGAAAAATAAAAAGGAAAATGGAATTTAAAAGAAAACTAAGATGAAAATGAAGAATCAGTAAAGAGAACTTCACCAATCTTGTAATATGGATCACAAGGGTTAATCCTCACAAAAAAAAATTGCCTCAATCACCTTGGCACCATCGTCGGCAACAACGCCATTTTTTATCAATTACATTTTTTTTTGTTTATTGCATCAAAACACAATTTATAACCTAATTCACTATTCTAGAATAGTTTGTACCAAATCAAAAATGGTTTCAGTACAAACTACCCTAGTATAATGGTTTTTAGGTGTCGTCCACTAGGATGAATTATTCTTGGTAATTAAGGCTTAAATGGGAGGAAAATAAATTATTGTGATCAAGTGAAATTAATTTGACAATTCATGGTGAAAAATCAAAATAACAATGGTTTCTAATTGAAAAGAACAATGAAATGTAAAATAACAAAAAATTAACAGGAAATGAAATTCTCGGAGTTAGGATTTTCTAGAAAACAATTCCCATGGTGAATAGATATTGAGATCTATTTTTCATCAAGTTATAATGAAAACCTAAATTCTCATTTAAACCGATTTTATATTTATCTTTAAGTCTAGACCTAATTTCTCTTCAAATTAGGTTATTTAATCTAAGAGAACTATTTAAACTATATATTCAATGCATATTAAATCATCTTCCAATGATTCATACAATGCAACTATTCGATCACATTAAATCTAGCTTTAAAAATTTAATGAATCTACCTAGTTTGCAATGTAATAGTCATTCAAGATAATTTGAAGAGAAAAATTCCAAAAATTCAAATAATCAATCAATTGGATCAAATTACCTTTGCAATTCAAGTTCATTTATTTAATTCACCATGGATCTTACCTCTAAACCCTCCTTCCTCCAAGACAAACGAGATTCAACCACTCATGCTTGGAGATTTTATCTCACAAGGCCTATTTGGCTAGTGAGAAAATGAGATAAAATAAAGGAAAATAGAGAATTCTATTAAGAGATAATCTAGAAAATTCTACAATCAAAAGTATTTAAAAGCTTTTTAATGAAAGATTCAAGTTTCTTTTTATAGGCTAAGGTCAAGTAGACACTTGGCTTCATATAAAAGGTCTTCTGGAAGCTTCTCCGTTCAACAATTTGGAGTTAATTAGCAAAATAATTATTTTGCACAAGCTCAACCATTTCACATGAAGAAAACCAATTTCGCACGGTCATGCGAAATCAATGGAGCAACAGCAACTTCAATAGCTTCCTGCATCATTTTGCATGGTTGTGCGAAATTAGCTTACAAATCCTCCTTAGCCTACAACTGATTTTCCTCCCCTAGTCCATTTCGCACAGTGATACGAAATTGCACCATATGGTTTTTAAGCTCCTTTTTGTTACTTCCTTCATTTTCTTCTTTTGACTCCCCTTTAACTACCTTCAATTGACTCCAAATCCCTATCCAAACTAATTATATTGTTTTTTTCTCATCATCCACATTATGCACCCTCTTCAATTCCGTTTCTCTTTTGTCACTCAATGCATCAAAAATCACCTTGAAATAGCTCCAAAACTTCACAAAAATAACTAGTATCACTTGCAAGGGCAACAATGTATTAATTGGGTATATTAGACATAATTACTACTCAAAAGGTATGGAATTCATGAGAATTACTATTTAAAATGTGTTATTTTTTTTAGTAGTAATCAATTGCACAAATAAAATGGTGTTATATTAAAAAAGATAGAACTAAACACATTTCATCAAAATTCTTCTATAAACATTAACTCCAAAAGAGTGGTGAAATTGATGTTCAACAAATACACTCAAGTGATAATCTAGCAAATTTATTCACAAAGCCATTGTCAACCTCAACATTCAAGAAGTTAATATACAAGATCGGAATGCATCAACTCAAGGATATCGACATGAGGGGGAGTATGCTTATAAAAGAACATTAGTGTATTATACTTTTTTTTCCCTTCGTCCAAGTTTTGTCCCACCAAGTTTTACTGGCAAGGTTTTTAACAAGGCAATCCTAATAGACCAAGAAGAGTTTAAAGAATTATAAGAATATTGTACTCTTTTTCATTCACTAAGTTTTTTCCATAGGGTTTTTTACTAGCAAGGTTTTAATGAAACATTTTTTTTTTAATGTGGTGGACATCTAAGGGGGAGTGTTATAAATGAAGTGGTGAATGCCACCAAATTATTATAATAAATGTTAATTAAAACATTATTTATGACTTCCATTAATTCAACATTAATTGAAACCATTTGGAAAGCTTATAAAAAGGTTTCTCATCCCTTGTGTAAGAAACATCCCGAGCAAGAAAGAAATTCTCTCTTTCTCTCATTCTCTTTGTCTTATTCTCTCATTCTCCCATTCTCCCTATCTTTCATTCTCTAAACTATCTCAATTCTCTTAGTTGATTTCTTCCTCCCCATTATATATTATTAAAGTAACATATATTTGTCTCTACTTTTATTTGCATTTGTTCTTGTTTTACAACATTTTCTATTTTATTTGCTTTTTATGGTTTTTTTAACATTAGTTTTTATTTTTCCATATTTTTTTTCTTAATAACAATTAGAAGAACCCATATTTGTTCTTTGAAAAATATCATCTACTTTATTTTATTGTTAAAAATTGTTACATATAACAAATGTCAAACAACTTTCTATTTTAGAAAACAAAAAACTTTTCATTTTAAATTCTATTTTTAAAATTGAAAAACATAAATCATATTTAGAGGACATTTGAGATACTGGACAGAATATGTTGATGGGAACTCTTTGTAAGCATCACGCTTCCTTGAGACACTTACATTTAGTAAACATAGCAAAAAGCAACGATTTGGTAAAATATCTCTTTCTCTTGAAGGTCTAGGGTTCCTACCTTATTATATTATTGTTTGTACAAAAGTTTGTCTTTATATAATATATGAACATAACATCAAAATTATAATTCCAAAGACTATGTTTGGTTTCCAAAAAATTTAAGGGTATGTTTAGTTTTCGAAAAGTACTAAGGTTATGTTTGGTTTTTAGAGAATATTAAAGAAACAAAATAGTATGGGAAATGATTTTCCAAGTTCGATCATACTTTAAAAAATTACAAAGAAAATTAAATATAATTAAAATCAATTAAAAAAATTAAGCATCTTCAAATTATTTTATTTTTATATTGAAGAGTTAAAATAAATTAAATAAGTTTTAGAGTTAGTTTGACAGTGGTTTTAAAAAGCATTTTTAACCTAAAAAATGTTCTTGAAAAAAAAAATAGATGTTTGGCAAAAATTTAAAAACATTTTTAAAAATCTGAAAATTCACTATGTTTGGTTTGTGGGATAGGATAAAATAGGATACATATATCTTAGGATATTATATCTCATTTGAACAAAAATAAATATGTTAGGATATGATTTTCAATGGAAAATGATATCCTTATATATACATATCCTAAGACATGGTATTTTAAAGTAGCATATCTAATAAGATATGCTATGTTATATTATGTTTATATTTAATTTGTGAAATGAATAAAAAATAATAATATGGATTATATATTATTTTCAAGATTTAAAATAAAAATTATATCACATTCTAATATTTTCTATTTAAAAATAAAATAAAATATCTCTTATATTTAACAATATTAATTTTTAAAATATTTAAACTTTATAAATAAATTTTTTTTTATATTATGTTATTAAATATATAAAAATAATTTATATATCCAATATTAATATTATTTTATTTTATAAATATTCTTTTAGTTTTTCCTTTTTAACCATAAATTTAATTTATAATAAAAAAATTATTTTCCAAAATGAGTATATAAAAAAAATTGATAAAAAAAATTATGATACATGGAACATGCATAATGCATATCTTATGCATATCCCATGTAGAAATGATTTAAAAAAATGGATAATATTTCACACAATTTATTTTA
This sequence comes from Vitis riparia, assembly GCF_004353265.1. Lineage (NCBI taxonomy): Eukaryota > Viridiplantae > Streptophyta > Magnoliopsida > Vitales > Vitaceae > Vitis > Vitis riparia. The sequence continues at coordinate 13,243,956 of NC_048439.1, forward strand.
TCTCATGTTTAGTTGAACATATGATAAGATAAGTCATGAGATAACTTTTTTTATCTCATCATCAACAAAACATGGATAAGATATGATATCATTCGTCTTATCTTATCATATGTTATATCTGGTCAACCAAACATAGTCGGATAGACAATTGATATAATATACCCTTTCTTATAGTATTGAAAAATCGTTTGCAATATTGATTGGAGAAACACTTAGAGTGAGTTTGGGAGTAATTCTAGAAAGCGTTTTCCACTATTTTTAACACTTGAATGATAAAAATTTTCAAATATTAGAAATATTAAAAATACTTTTTAGAATCACTACCAAACGGACTCTTATTATAGACGATTCTCCTAAAAAATACTTTCAAAGAAAACATTTCTACTAAGAACACTACTTCGAGTAGAAACATTGTCAACACACTCTAAGTATCGTACAAAAAATAATTTATTGATTTTAAATATATTTTTTATTTTCATTTACTTTTCTTTTTCCTTCTACTTTTACTCTTTCTTTTATTTCCTTTGCATTTTCTTTTAAATTTTTGGCGAACCAAACATAACTTAACAATTATTATTATTATTATTTCTTTAAGTCATGTTTGATTCATGAAAGTTTGAAGGAAAATATGAAGGAAATAAAATAAAGAGAAAAAATAAAAGGATAGAAAAAGCGAAGGAACATAAAAACTAGATTTAAAATCAATAAATTATATTTATACCTTATTTTAAACTCATTTTACTTATTTAATTCTTCTATATAAGATTAAATACTTTAAAAATATATAAGTTTCTTACCAATTTTAATTATATTTAACTTTTTTTTCTTTTTTCATAATAAAATCAAATATGAGAAAATCATTTTTCTTAATATTTTCTTTTTATCTTCTTAATACTTTTCTAGAACCACACATAGTCTTAAAGTCAATAAATTATCTTTATACGTACATTCAAACTTATTTTACTGAATTATATAAATATTAAATAATTAAAAATATATAAATTTTTAACTAATTTTAACTTACTATGAAACTAAACGTCAAAAATGATTTTTCTTAATATTTTTAGAAACCAAACATCAGACAAAGTCACACAACAGTATAGGCAAATTCCAAACGAATACTTCAACACATTTCATTTATTTTGTATAGGCAAGTGAACGGTTATAAATCGCCCCAGCAGCACCTACCAAGAAGGATCAAAACAACCCACAAGCCAACAAACTCAACATTTGGAGGCTCAAAATGAAATAAAATCCTCAGCTACAGTCTTTGGGGGTGCTTCAAATATGAAATAATACCCCCCTCGAAAGTTCATTGAAGAATCATTATCATACTTCTAGATGTTCAACTTTCCAACAAACCGACTTACTATGTTGTGGGTCCTAATCCAAACTTTTTTTGACTGTTACACTTATAGATGAAGTGGAAAATGAGCCACGTATCTCGAGTTAGAGAGGGACTGATTAAACATTTGAATTAACAAGAGGTAATCAGTTGATGTGGCCTTGGATTTGCCCCCATATCTACTCTTGTGTCCTCCTGCAATTGGTGGAATATCCTCCATTCCAATAATGCCTACGTCTCCCTACTGGAAGGATATGGTTTAATTTCAACAATAATTTAACAAACATGTAGGCCATCTCCAAACAGGTTTTCCTATGGACATGAAACAAATGACCCTGTGAACAGGTTTCACTCAGGGATACAAAGTTTAAGGACAAATATGTATCACCATCACCAACAGTGGACATCTGGAAAAAATTGATGACACGGAAGGGGAAAAGAAGCAGAGAAGGTGGCGTGCTAAATCATGTTAGGGTATATATACATCCAGCAAGCTAATCCAGGCTGTGAGTTTTTTGTTTTTTCAGGTGATCAATCTACCCTTAATAGGATAAGTTTAGAATAAAGATAAATATCTGGTTTGGGACGAGTTTTAGATTTTTTTTTTTTAAATTTATTCTTTAAAAAATCAGAGTCGGGTCTAGAGTTGGTTCGAATATTGTGTTATCTTACCTCACCCTGTTCATGCCCATGATTTGCCCTTTTTAATTTTGCTCTACTCTCATCTTCCTTCTCAAGTTTTGTATCTCCTTTGTTTTAACACTTGGCTTTCATTTCTCCACTGTGGTTGAAATGGCCTTTGCACACTTAGCCTTCTTTTCATCTATTAAACCTAAAATTAAGCTTAAAATAAATATTAGTACTATAATTAAAATTTTAATACCAATTTAAGTTAAGTTGAATGATATGAGTCTTTTACATGGAATAAGTCATACTATTTTGTGCCATTGGAGTGCAGTATTTGGGGTCCAATCAATAAGTACAACAAATCAACAAATGATATGCACAAATAAATGAATTACTCCTGGTTCAATAAACTCTAGCAGACTAGGAATGAAATTGAATAATACTTATGACAACATCTTATGAAGCCTTGAGCATCCTGGCATGTCATTGCAATACTCTTCCCTCAACCTTTGGCTTAGACTTCCATTCTTTAGTTTTCTGAGCCTGAGGATCCTTTTTCAGTGGACAATCCATACTGGCCACAACTGAAACATGCACCAGTCTCTTTGTATCATATGGTACCACCATGCCTCTTGTCACACATGCAAGTTGACTGTCTACATGGTTGAATTAATCAAATCGATATCAATGAACATCTTCATATGGGGTACGGTGTCTGTTGTGATGCAGGAGTTTAGTTCTACGTGGGATATCAAAGCCACTCCAACTTTGTTTCCCTTGAAGAATGGTGACAAGTGAACAAACTTGTAAGGGCCAACAAACAAGAACTCCAGGAGAAAACATCTACTATTGTTGTCTTATGTCGGATCTTAACTACATTAGACATACTCAGCAAAGTGATGTCTGGCCCTAGCATGAAAACAGGCGGTACATCGTACCAATGCTAGTGACTCGTACATTTAATTATTCTACTGCTGAAAATGTTGATCTCCCATGGATTTGTCTTTAAAGTGCCCCTTTTCTAAGATAAAGAAAGAGAGAATTTTGTACTAGTGAGAATGGGATCAGTGGAGGGGAAAAATGGACTGAATTCTGGGCATTCATGATGGGGCAAAAGGTATTATGACTACCACCTTCCCTTCAGTTTTCTTGAAAACATTGAGCTAAATGAAAGAAAACAAAGTCATGTGTAACCATTTACATCCAATCTTATTGTAAATGGTCACCCTTCTAGGAGAATATGATTAGTGAGTAATATAAAAGTGAGTGTATTAATGCTACATCTCTTAGAGAGCTGTCAGGAAGCAAGTATTGTGACCTTGTCAATTGAGTCAAGAAAATGGCAATAGTTACAGGGTCTTATGCATGGTTTGAGGTTTGTCAAGATCATTTGCTTGTTCAAGTTCCAGGTCTAGGAAGCTGGTCATATTGTTTTGAAATGACATCCTGCTTCTTATCCAAAATATGTTTTGAGGCCATCAAGCTAAAGAAGTGGGTTTTTAATCTTTTCAAGTCATAGATAAAATTGGGATAAACAAAAGTGTATAATTCATCATCACTTGATGAAGCATCATTCAAGCTTTCCAGGATAATGCTGGCCGAAATGTTTTCTTTATGACTCATTTGAAATTCTTCTAGGAGAATATTATTTTCTGAGACGGCAATGCTGTTCTCTAGTTACATATGGATATTCTTCCATGTTGCATTGGTTTCTATCTGTCAAACACTTCATCTAATAAAGCTTATGTCTCTCTAATTAACCTTTATACTTCCCCAACCATATTGTTTGATATTTAGAGTGAAATTCTATATTTAGACGGCCATATTTCTTTTTGCTCTTGGTGACATTTTCACCTGGATGGAAAATATCCACAAAAGTTGTGAAAGTAATCCTAAGGACAGAGGTCTTGATTCTGGGGCAAGGAGCTTAATCAGCTTCAACTGTGGAGCATTGGCATAATGCAATAAAAAGAGAGTTAATGATATAGCTGAGGCAGCTATGAAGATACAGCTATCTGAAAATTCATCTGCATTCTTCTCTGTTTTCTTATTTGATTTTCATTTTTCTGGCAAACATAGTTTCCTTTGAATATATTGCAGCATCCCAAAGTTCAAAAGTGGATTAGTTAACCCTTTGGTAAAGGCAATCAATTATGAAAAATTGGAACTCCTCAAAGCCCTTGGCTTGAACATGGAAAACGGCTTCCAACCTTATGTCGCTCCAAAATTTATCGTATAGTCCTTGAAACCATTATCTTACTTGAAATTTCCTGCTTTTTAAAGTGACTACACGACTTTTGGTTTTCCTGTTCTTTGCTTCCATGTTGTGAAGTGTGCTTCTTTGTCAATCTGCCTGCGGTATTGCTAAGGACGAAGTTATATTTCCTGCCATAGATGCAGAACTCTCTTTTATCCAGGATCATGCAGAAGAAGAAAGCCAATTTGACAAACTTGGGTGCCTGATAAGAAAGCATACAAAGGGACAGAGCCAACCCTGCTGAATTTTATACAAAGTTGGGCTAAAGGCTGATCAAATAATGAAGACAACACAGAAGCACTTTCCACAATGAAGAAGTTGAGGTTAGGATTTTGTTGACACAATAAAATCATTGGTCTGTATGACAGCTAGTATCAAGTTTTACCAAGGTCATATCATTCTGTTGGCTATCTATGAGCCAACCATTGTTGGATGGCATGGGCAGGGACATGCAAGCACCTGTTTGCTGCTTTTTTTAATTATCAAAGTGCAAACTAACAGCTTCTACAATATCATTTCCATTTCTATTGGCATTGAAACTTAAAAAGGCAAATGTGCTTTGTTGTTCTCCCTTAAGAAACTTTACTCAGTATGTTGCACTTGTAGGTTCTTCCACTTGCTTGAAAGCAAATTAGCCCCAAAAGACAGCGCCCTTGAGATAGATACAGTGTGTTCTACCATTGTTGGTTGGATCACTTGATGAAGAAGTAGCAAGGTCTTTTCCTCAAAATATGCATTTCGCAGGTTCTCTATTAATTCTCTGCTTTTGCTTTCATTATAACTTCTTGCAAATTTATCTGAAGAAATTATGCTCTTTTCTTACTGGCTATGTATTTAACTTATGCGCAGTCTTATGACACAGCTCCCGCTTCAGATACTGCCTTTTTACACCCTTTTCTGGCTGGGGCAGGATGTCTTCAGGTGCAGTTGGTTGCTGTCTTTCCAAAACACTGACTGCAACCACAGAAGATAAGATAAACTGAAGTTGAACAGGTTGTTGAGCAAACTCCATTCTGTTCCATTCTCATATCTTTAAAAATGTTGTGCAGAAAAGCTGCCTCTGTTTGCTCTTCAAGATGATACTCTGTTGTTGAGATACAAAGGGAGCCTGCAAGTGTGCACAAAGTAGTTGAACTAGCCATCTAATGAAGGAAGTTTTTAATTGATCTCACTGATAGGAGTAAGTTTGTTCTTTTCATCTGATTTTCTGAAGTTTGAATTCTTAAAACATTGGTAGTCATATGGGCTTGCAGCCAATGAAAGCTTGAGCCCAGCCTAACCCAAATTAGGCATTGTTATGGTCACATTAATATGTATTAGACTTGTATTGTGCATGGGAAATAAAAACTTCCTAGTTGATTTGCTCACCTTTTGGGATGATGCTTTACAACCTGTCTGTCTAGTTTGGTTCCTAAACCAGAAATGATATTGGTTGGGTTTGGATTTATTCAATGATTGCATTGGAAATTGTCATCCCTATGTGACCGTAGCGAAGGTGTTGATTCAGATTAGTATGTTGATTGGTTTGAGCTTAATGTAATGGGAATTGCTTTAGGGAAATGACGTGTAAGTGATGTTAGAATACTTCTTCGGAGTTCAAGCAGGTCGACCCGGTTAAGTTTGGGGAGCTTATCACTAGTCGAAGACTTGACAATGAAGAGAAACTTGGTCATCTCCTATACAAACTGATCAAGAGCTGGAGTTGTTCCCTTGATGAGTCCATGATAGGATGAAATCAATCGGTATAATGGCATTGAAATGCATGGAGTGCAGGCTGAGTCCTTTTGATTCTTGCCCATGGGGTCGTCGCACTGGTCGTGCCGCTACATTGGAACTCTAGGCCCATGACATCTAGCTCCCTTTGATCACCAAAAGATTCCTCTCTCTCTCTTTCTATCTATCTATCTATATATATAAGGGTCATATTAATTATTTAAATGTGTTTGTATGTGTAATTTTTTTGTCGCTAGATGCAAAAGCCAAATATTAGAGGAAATGAGACCATGCACCCTCAACAATCCGGGGACCTTCTCCTCTAGGTTTTCCATGAATCATGATATAGTCCAAACCACTATATTCAAATTAAATAAAAACTTAACTTTAATTAAGCTTTTAAAACTTAACTATAATATAGTTCAAATTATCATTATAATTGATAATTTAACCTTAGTTAGATTTTTTTTGTAAATCAAACTCAACTCCAATAGTGAACACCATTAATAGAACAAAGAAGGATAAAACAATCCAAAAAAAAAATCATTTCTCAATAAAATTAGGAAGAAAATAACACAAAAATAATGTCTCAAGGAATATCTATTTGGAGACGTAATCCAATGGAATTCAACAATCATCATATAAGATAGCCAAAAATAAATAAAAATAAAAAGAAGTCATTATAAAAATGGTTAAAATATATCATACTCTTCAACTACGTAGTCTAAAGGCCAAGCGACGAGAGAGATGTACATGTGTCCTGTGCTCATGTCGGCCGCTTCTTGAATAATGAATATGCAAACACGGAATGGAATCGTTGTACTAAAGGCTGAAAGTGACATGTGAATCTCTGATTGACATATGTTTGATACCACGTGGCGGCCATTTCAATACAAGATAAGCAAGACAAATTAAACTATCTGATCAGAGCCGTGAAGCGTAAGGTTGCCTTCTTGAGGATACATACGCCGGCGTTTTTCTTTCTGATCATAAGTGGGAATTGATTTTATAAATGAAATTGCTTTCCTGCTAAGGTTTAGCAATTAAATGCTATATATAAATTACAAATTTATGACAGGAATTTCTTTTCTTTTTTTTTTTTGGATTTTTTGGTAGGTTAATTAATGCCCGGTTGCATATATTTTCTGTTTTTTATGTTTAAAACAAAAAATATCTCCATGAAAGAATAATATCTTATTAAAAAAAAAAGTATGAATTTACTTCATAGTTTTAAAAGTCACTTTAAAAAATTTTAAATTTAAGATAATAAAATTTTTTTGACACATCAAGCCCATTTATTCATGTTTTCTAAAGCTGTTTTTTTTTTTTTTCAACTTAAAAATGGTTTTTAAAAACAAGTTTTAAAAAACATGTCTAAATAGGTTTATATTTTCCTTTTGTTTTTAAAAACCGGTAAAAACAATTCTTACTTATTCTTTAAATATTGTTTTTTATTTCACTTTGTTTTTAAAAATTATTTTTAGAAAACAACAACCAAATAGTGTTACAAATTTTTTAAAAAAGTTTTCTGTTTTTAAAAATAAAAAACCATTTTTAAATCACACGGTCAAATCGACTCTAAATTTTTTAAAATAGTTTTTAAGAATTTTTATGTTTTATATAAAATTTACTATTATTTTTTATCTTCATTAGAATTTAAATTTTTTTAAGTTCACAATGGATAAATGGGTTAAATAAAAAAAATATATAAATAAATTGATAAAATTCTATAAAAATAAAAAATAAAAAATAACTAAGTTGGTTAAAAACATGATGGTAATAATTATCTATTCAATTTGAAATTTTTATCTTTCACCGATAGTTTCGGTTATAAATAAGTTACTTCAATAATCTTTCTCTTTTGAACTTCTCTATACCTCTCCTTTTTTTTTTTCCAATCAAATTCTTCTTGGTGTCTGAAAAGATTTCAAGATACAAAGATATGTCATTTTTAAGAAATAATATTAATATTATAATACTTGTAGAAAATATTAAATAATTTTTTATTAAAAATTTGACTTTTTATGGGAAATTACATTTTCTCCACTATCTTAAAAAGAAATTCTTTAATATAGTTAAACAATGCAAAAGTTGTTGAAGTGACTCATTGGAATCTCTACATTTTACATATTAGTAACAAATGCATGATATTTTGATGATAATCTGTCATAAGAAACAAAATTAGAGATTGGATGTTGGGTAGATGATCTCCCATCTTTTCTTAGAGGAATAGGCATATCAAGATCATTAGGGACATCATAAACTTTAGTTTCTTGAATTGAGCTACCTAGACTTTCTTATCTTGGTTTGGATTCTTGGTTTTGCTTTAGAACAATATGATTCTCTAATTCTTCTTAAGGCATTTTCCTCCTTGAATAAACACATAACTCAACGTTATCTATATGTTATGTAGAAGAAGAGGTAGGAATAGTTGGCTTAGATTGTGCGATTGAAAGGATAAGTTATTTAGGAGCAATTTTAGGAATTTCAAAAAGGATAGGCTAAGGTATATTAGTTACAGGTTGGTTAACTAAAGCACTAGGTTCAATTCTAGGAACTTCTTGAAACCAAAAATCACAGTTTTGTATGTTCTCCCCCTAAATGTTATTTTTTGTGGAAAACGATTGATTTTCAAAAAATGTAACATCTTAGATGACATAATTTTTTGGTAGTAGGGGAATAGCACTCGTACCATTTTTGTGTGGGAGAATATCCAACGAAAAGACATTTGTTGGCTCTAGGGTCAAGTTTGCTCCTATTATGTTGATGGATGTGGACAAATGCATCTAGAATTTTTGGTGGCAAAGTAGATATTATTTGAGTATTAGGATAGACTTAGAGGAGTTTCTAGAGAGGAGTTTCAAATTGAAGAGTTTTGGAACACATTTTGTTAATAAGGTAGGTAGAAGTAAGGATTGTTTCGCCCAAAAGTGTTCGAGAACATTCATGGTGAATATAATGGATCTAGTTCTTTCTAAAAGGTATTTGTTTTTTCTCTCAAATACTCCATTTTATTCAGGAGTATCGACACATGAACTTTGATGTACAATTCCCTGACTCCTATGATAATTTCCTAAGTTTGTGTTAAAGTATTCTCGATCATTATCAGACCAGAATACCCTAACTTTTGCTTGAAACTGGTTTTGGATCATGGTATGGAATTTCTAAAATATAGGACCAACTTCAGATTTTTCTTTCATAAAGTACAACTATGTTGTTCTAGTGTAATCATCAATAAAGGATACAAACCATCTAACTCCTATAATTTTATTGACTCTAGGGGGCCCCTAGATATCACTATGTATGAGAGCAAAAGGATAAGATACTTTTTACCCTTGAATAGGACAATTGGTTCTTGTATGTTTTGACAATTGGCAAATCTCACACCGTAGAAACTTGGCATTGGTATTATTGAATAAATCAGGAAATAATTTTTTCAAATACAAACAATTTGGATGTCTAAGTCTATAATGTCACAACATAATTGCACTATCATTATTTGAAACATGAAAAGAATTAGGAAGAGGAGCACTACATGCAACTTGAGTTTGTTTTTTAGGATTATTGGGATCCTCAAGATGATAGAGTCCAACACATTCCCTAGCATTGCCAATCATCCTCCTTAATTCCAAGTCCTGAAATTCACAATGTGTTGGATAAAAATTAGTAACACAATTCAAGTCATGCGTAAGCTTACTTATTAATAGCAAGCTTTGGAATCAACAAGACAGGGTTGGGTGTTAAATCTTCAGTAATGACTATTGATCGTATTCCAACCACCTTAGACATAGAACCATCAGCAATACAAATTGTAGAATTTTTAGAACATGGGTTTTATGTGTGGAATAAATCAACATTACCCATCATATGATAGGAGGCTCTAGAGTCAATTATCCAATGGTTATTCTTCTCTTTTTAGGAGTTCAAGACCATTGAAAATTTACCTTTATGAGCTACAAACGATACTCTTATTGGAGTTGATTGGGAAGAGGTTGCTTAAGTGATCAGTTTTGAATGATCCCCACTTGTTCCTTGCTAAAAAAAGTGGAGCTATCAAATGTTTATTGTTCCTTTTTTTCCTCGAGTTAGCTAATAGACCTTGACTTTCTCTGAGGTTTCCAATCCATTGGTTTGCCATATATTTTCCAACAACGGTACTCCGTATGCCCAAGTTTATGGCAATGATTACACCAAGGCCTATCATTCTTCTTTTGCTTGTTTGCATAAGTGGATTGATTTGAAACATGAGCAGCAACAAGAGCAAAACTGTCATTGGATGTTGAGGAGGAGGTTTTTTCCCAACATTACTTTCTTCTCTTCTTACCTCGAAACATGTCTCTCAGATGGAAGGAAGAAGTTTTTTTCCAAAGATTGTCCATTAACTTCATCCAAATTTTCATTCAATTTGAACAAGAACTTAAAGACTCTCATTTTTAGCAATTTTCTTATATTTTCGGCAACAATTCGGATAGTCGAGTTCATTCTCATTAAACAAGTCTAGGTGTTGCCAACACCTATTAAGTGCATTGAAATATTGTGTGACTGTGAGTTTTCCTTGTTTCAAATCATTAAGGATTCTTTTTACCTCAAATAACTCCGATGTATTCTCTTTGTCCAAGTAGGTCTCCTTGGCAGCATCCTAGACTTCCTTAGTTGTCTCATAAAACATGAAGTCTTCACTGATTTTATTTGTCATGGAGTAGTTTATAAGACAAGACATGACTATGCTATTTTCAAATTTCCATGTCTTAAACTTCAGATCTTCAGGTGGAGGCACAATGATTGCTTCGATGAGGTACTCATTTTATCCTTTTCCACACACAAACATCATTACTAACTTTGACCACTAGAGATGATTCTGGTTATTGAGTTTGTGTCTAGTGATAGGAAGAATAATAATCTCTAAACCACCATGATTATTGGACTATACAATTTCCTGACTATAGGTTACCTCAAAAGAGGATTCTTGCCTATTCGTCACCATGTTGTATTTCACCATTTGAATTTTAGGAGAAAAATGACAATGAGGGCTGAGGAAGGTTTATAAGGTAGTGTTGGAATAGAAAATCTAATCGTCAATGAAAAAGTTATAGCAATGCAGGCCACAACAAGAAATGCTTTGTTTTTGGATTAAAAAACAAAGCAGAATTTTTTCTTCAAATAATAGATTTTTGCAAGTTCTTAAAAAACCAACGATGAAAGCTCAAGAAAAAAAAAACAAATAAAATTGAAACCTTAAGAAGCCAAATTTGGCTCTAATACCATCAAGAATGATAGAAAGGAAAACTTTATTTTTCTTATTTTTATTGTGAAAAATGATATTACATAAATAGGAAAGATGGCAACAACCAGCCATAGAGAATTCCTTAATTCTAAGACCATCAAGCTATCCCTAAAACTAAGGGATATACACATAAAAATGAAATACAAAAATGAGATTTGGAATGAATCCATATCTCTTTATTTAAAAGGAGATAAACAGGTCAACTAATCTTTATTTAATAAGGATTTTATTCTTTGAATTCCTACAATGACTATATTGAACATGGGATGTGGCATGTAAACAAACTTTATATTAGTTTTATGTATTATTTTAGACTTCTAGACTATAATAGATGATTATATAATAAATTTTTTGTTAGGATAGAGTCCTTAAAAATATGACATGATATGACAAATCAGGATTTATTATTTAACAATATTTTAATTTTACTTTTATCTATCTTCACTCCATGCATTATACCTTATGAACATTATAGTCTACATCTTTTGTATTGTACATGACTTTGGTGCATTAGGAGTTAGATGGAAGATCCAATTCATGGGTCTCTTACAAGTTGATGATTTGTTTATAGCCAATTTGAGGACTTAGGCAATCCATTTAAGGTTATAATGCACTACCTCCTAGTTGGAGGAATGATTGGTATTTGCAATCGGGATGACCTCTTAGGTGATCTTAAGAACATGTGATCAAGAAATTTGTGGTTGTAGTAATTCTTTAAGTCAAATTTAACATATACTTTTGTGAGCCATGATATATTAGTTGATCACAAGGATGATAAAAATAATCTTAAGAGATTGATAGTTTTCACATTGTTAGATTATGAACACTAGTTCATGTGGAGACTGTATATGGTGGATAATAGGTCATATATATAGTGCAATTGAGTCTTTATAGTACGATGTTAAATCAACTTCAAAATTGGATTCTAAGGGAGCTAGTATTGTCCTATAGGTCTCAATAGTTTCACTCGAGCTCATATACCTTGACAACACGATTTGTGAAAATTGGATCAGTTCTTGTTTCATGCAAAGTTGCACAAAAGTTAGTGAATGACATCTTTGAATTGAGTTAATTGATTCATTAGAGTATTGTTAGGTTAATTAATTAATTAAGACCTTTTTGGTTTAAATTAAGTGATTCATGCCCAAAATAGAATTATATGCACCATTGTGTATAATAACATTAGTCATATTCATCATTGTTAATTTTTTTTCTAACTAAAATAGTTTATAATCACAAGCAGAAATAGGTAATCTATTTGATCGATTGCAAATTTGCAATGTCACAACATTTGTAGTGTGGTTTAACTTATTTAAAGCGATGGTTTAGCTCACAATGTACGCATTGATCCTTGGTATGTTGAGCATGGATTACTAACTAAATAGTTTCACCAATAAATGAATATCATAGTGTAAAATTTGACTAGTTTTTTTTAAAAGCGAGTGCTCTAAAGCTTGAAAGGATTAATGAGTTTAGGTCTTTACTCTTTGAGTTACTTATATGTACAATTCTAAGATCAGAGTATGTTGGATCCATGGTGTGAAAGACTCCCCTCCACATGTCCATTTTCCAATTCTGACACCTTGACTGGCTAGCATAAGTACGCAACCCGTCCAGATCATTCTGTCGAGATCATGATCAGTTCTGTCTAGCACTAAGCATAAGAAGGCCCTTTTCCCCTACAGGGTCGGACGGAAAGGGGAGCCGGACCCCCCAAACAAATAAGGTTGTCCAATAAAGTCTTCAAGACCCACAGGTATGCGTGATCATTCACGCCTGACATGTGAACGACCGATAGGACCTCTTCTAACCCTCAAGTCCATGTTAATTAATTGTTGCATATAACTTCAAGCCATCAACGGGATGAGGGGACAAGCGACTGCACAATCCAAGCTCATGGCACTTCAGCTGATGGCACCTACTAGCCACCCAAAACTATGATGATTGTCTAGCCGCTTGTAGGACAATCATCATTATAGAGAAAGTCAAAGTGTCTTGTCAACACTATAGTGACACTCTCTTTAGCACTATAAAAACCCTCCAAAAAAGCACAAACAAGGTATGCGCGCTCATATGCCTATCCACTCTCTCTCTCTAAGTAGTTTGAGTTATTCTTGTCTGACTTAAAGTTTTGGAGGGGCATGCTCGGACCACCCACCCGGACATCCTTTTTGTGTAGGAAAAGAGTCCATTCAGCTTTATTATTGCTTGGTAGACTCTCTAAAAGGTACAAAGAAGGGAGAAAGGTTGTCTGACTTTCTTATAAGTGGACAAACCTGACTCCAATTGACCCAAAATCAACACATGGTGTATTAAGTTTCTCAATTCATTGATTCAAGAAAAGAGTACATAGAGAAAATATATCTTTGGTTGGTTGTGTGATTACAAGAAAATCTAGACTTAGTAGTTTCATCCAAATAAAATATTTTGCAAAATTTTTTTCTAGTACGCTTATATTATAGGTTTTTATTAATTTTTAAAATTTTTTATATTACTCATTTTACAAAATGAGCAAAAATCTTGATTAAAAAAATTAATTTGTAAATAGGAAAAAAAGGAATTAAAAGAAATGCATAAAACATATGGTAAAATAATATTAATTTTATGTATTATTAAATAATATACAAATTATTTTAATATATTAAAAATATAATATAATATTAATTTATGTATTATTTAAATAATATACAAAGTTACCAGTTCACGGTTTACTGGTTGGACCGGCGGTCAAACCGTAGTCAAATTAGTGAAAAATTAAAATAATAATTTATATATTATTTAATTTAAAATTTAAAAAATATTTATTTTTATAGTCAAATTAGTGAAAAATTAAAATAATAATTTATATATTATTTAATTTAAAATTTAAAAATTTTAAAATCAGAAATTAATTTAAAATGGTAATTTTTTTACCATTAAATCATATCTCATACATATAAAAGGCATTTTTTAATTTTTACTTCCTCACACAGCACCGTTGTCGTGAAAATAAAACCCACAAACGACGACACCATTGGAAGGGGAGCAATCTGATTGTGAGGGGTTGCCTTGCCAACGTCGCCATTGTAAGATTAGTCTACTTGACGAGTCACCATCGCCGACACGAAAGCTTCTCTTCGGTAATACTCAATTTTTAGGAAAATCAAGTAAATAAATCCTAAATTATGCTCTCATCCTTCAGTGGTTTCTCATCTTATTTCCGAACAGGTCATGGGTTGGTTTTTTTCTTCTTCATCTTCTTTGATCTTCTGGGTTAAAAGTTTCAATTTCAAAATACTAGGTGTTTGCTTTTGAAAGGGGAATCTCTGATTTTTATTTTGAAAATGTTTTGATATGTAATTGTGATTGGGAAGAAAATGAGAAGGTTTGAAAGATTTCCTATAACCTAACTGCGTCACGGTCAATTGTGGGTGGGGGAGAACGTTCTGGAAGAACAAAGAAAAAAGGGAAGGCATCGTTTTGGAAGCCAAAGAAAAAGTTCATTTGAACCGTTCAGTTCGTTAAAAACTGGTCGAATCGGTCTATCCGCCGGTTATGACGGTTCGATGACGATTCAGAGGTTGATCGATTCAAAGGGGTGAATCAACCCGGACTAGTGACTGGTCAACTGGACTGATGATCAGTCGATGGCCAATCTGGTTCAGTTTTTAAAACGTTGGTTTTTTCCATTCAACTAAAAATAACCCGTTAATATCAACCAATATAAGTAAAACCAAACCTATTGATAACAAGTTCACTTTAGTTATATTAATTGATATCAATACGTTATTAAAATAACAAACACCAGACTTCAAATTCAAGTTTGATTGAAATTACTACTTAGACATGGCCAAATACTCTTGCAAAGAGCCACTCAAAATACGAATTCTTGACATCTAGAGTAAGACCCAGTCCAAGAATCCTTCTTTGCATCATCTTAAAAAATAAAACAACAGCCCTGGTCGGACCGTTCAACAATCATCATAATGTAATTTAGCCAAAATCCAAAGATGTTCAACAATCATCATATAATATAAGATAGTCAAAAGTCAAAAAATGGTTAAAATACATCATACTTTAATTTCAACCGTATAGTTTAAAGGCGATGAGAGAGCGGTAGATGTATTCGGTGCCCATGTCGGCCGCTTCTTGCATGATGAATATACGAACACGGAATGGTTATCCTAAAGGCTGAAAGTGATGTCATTGAGATATGTTTGATACTATGTACGGCCATTTCAACACAAGATAAGCATCACAAATTAAACTATCTTATCAGAGCCTTGGAGCCCAAGGTTGAATCCTTAAGGATACATGCACCGGCGTTTTCCTTTCTAAATATCATAATTGGGAATTGATTTTCACTGCTAAGGTTTAGCAATTAAATGCTATATAAATTACAAATTTATGACAGGATTTTTGTTTTTTTTTAAACAAAAATTTTCTCTATGAAAGAATAATATCTTATAAAAAAAAGTATAAACTTATTTTATATTTTTTAAAAATTTTAAACTTAAGATAATAAAAAAATTTTGACACATCAAGACCCATTTAGTCATACTTTCTGAAACTTGTATTTAAAAACTATTTTTATTCTTTAATTTAAAAATAATTTTTAAAACAAGTTTTAAAAACACATGATTAAATGAACTCATGTTTCCTTTTATTTTAAAAAATTTGTAAAAACAATTCATGCTTATTCTCTTAATATTGTTCTATATTTCATTTTGTTTTTAAAAAACATTTACAAAGAGCAACAACCAAATAATGTTACAAACTTTTAAAAACATTTTTTTTTTGTTTTTAAAAACAAAAAACTATTTTTAAATCACACCGTCATATAGGATCTAAATTTTTAAAAATAATTTTTAAGAGTTCTTATGTTTCATATAAAATTTATTATTATTTTTTATTTTCATTAGAATTTAAGAATTCTTATGTTTCATATAAAATTTATTATTATTTTTTATTTTCATTAGAATTTAAATATTTTTAAGTTCACTATCCATATATGGGTTAAATTAAAAATAAGATAAATAACAAGATAAAATTCTATAAAATTTAAAATTTGTTTTTTAATTAAATTGGTTAAAAACACAACGGTAATAATTATCCATTCAATTTAAAAATTTTATTGTTCACGATAAGATCGGTCATAAATAATAGGAACATTGGTGAATTCAATCATTTTTTTCTCTTTTAAACTTTTTCGTATCATTCCTTTTGTTTCGATAAAATTCTTCTTGGTGCCAGCGAATGTTTCAAGCCACAAAGATCTGTAATTTTAAAAAAATAATATTAATATTATAAAATGTGTAGAAAATATGAAATAATTTTTTTAAAAAAATTGACTAAAATTTGTAGAAAATATGAAGTAATTTTTTAAAATAAAAAAAAAAAAGACTTTTTATGGAAAGTAATATTTTCTCCACTATCTTATTTAAAAAAAAATTCTTTAATAAAGTAGTTAAACAGAGCAAAAGTTGTTGTTGAAGTGATTGGTCCAAAATAATGGAAGGTAGAGACTAGAAGGGCATGAGAGGACATGATTGAAGAGGCAAAGCAAGTGGGAGAGAAAACAAGGTGGTAATCTGAATTTGGCCGGTAGAGACTAGAAGGGCATATAAGAGGACATGATTGAAGAGGCAAAGCAAGTGGGAGAGAAAACAAGGTGGTAATCTGAAGTGTGGTTTTAAGTTGGCCGGGAGACACTGGGCCACAGAGCCCTACTGCTTTGTATTGGAAGGTACACAATAAATGCAATGCAGCAGTGTTGGTTGCAGAGTGGACCACTCCTCCACTGCCCCACTCCCTCTCACTTTTCCCCGACATCACTGCAAGCCATATGAGCCATGCCCTTGCTCCCACTCGCACCACCACAAAAAATATCTCACTTCTTGTTTCTAATTCTAAAATTCCACTGCCCCCCTTCTTCCTCACTTCCTCATCTGTTACCAACAATACTAAAATTACCTTGTGAAAATGTTAGCATGTAATTGGTAATAACTATGAAAATATCTTTTACTTTTTTTTTTTTTAAGAAAATGAAGTAAAGAACAAATTTAGTGCATGTTTGTTGATTGTTTTAGAAAATAATAAAATAAAAAATATTTAATAATAAAAAAATAGAAAGTGATTTTTTATTTTTTAAAATGTTTTTAGATAATATTTTTATTTAATGTTTTAAATATGATAATAAAAAATGTGAAAAAAAATTAAAAGATTTTTTATATTATGTAAAGGGTCTTTAATATTTGAATTATCAAATTAAATTTCTTAAAAGTAATTAAGAATTATTTGAAAAAATGTTTTTCCATGATATTCTAAAGGGTACTTGGTCAAGACTAGAATTCGGAAATGTGGTGACTGATAGTTCAGTAATTTAGTGAGAAAGGAGGGGTGACCGGGTGAGTCTCCGTGGGCGGGCGAGAGACTTCCATGGACTAAACACGTCATCATAACAGACAAAACATGTAACATGTGCACACGTTTTGGTCTGAGAAAGGTGGGCTATGTGCGATGAACATACACATGGGTGCCGCTCACGTGGTCTCCACGTGCTACTCATCAAACACTTGACGACCCCGTGACGACTGACGACTGCCGACTGGGATTGGCAGTCATTACTCATCAGGCACTGCCCCCAATCAGTCCCCTCCTCTGTTCCTGACCGTCCCATGGACAGGTGTCTGGTCCCGAGATTCTCTTCTGTGGCCCCGACCATCAAAGTCTGTTAAATATAATGCGCCACGTTAATATGACCGCGCGGTACATCTTTGATTTTGATGTCTGACTTTTCTTCTTTGTTGCCTTGTTCGCTTTGGCTTCCTTCCTCTTTCTCACCGCCTTCGTGTTCCAGTCGTAAACTCCCACCACCCCACTCATATTTAATCTTATTATTTCTTTATATTTTTTATTTTTCGTTTTCGTGAAATTAAAGATATTAGATTTACAAAAATGAGTAAAATACTTTGATCATAACTGATTTGCCTAAGGATTTGAGGGGAATTACAAGAAAAAAATAGGGAGAAAAAAAAGTAAAAAATAAAAATAAAAATTAGTTAGAAAGTAATAAATTATTTTTATATGATTTATTAACTCGTTAAATTTATTTCCCTCTATGCAAATGTTAAGATTATGTTTAGTTTATGAAAAATTGAAGGGAAAGTGTAAAAAAAGAAAATAAAAAATAAAATAAAAAATAGATTAAAAATTAAAATTTTATTTTTATATGTTTTTTAGATTCATTTAACTTATTTTTCTTCTTTATATTAAGATTAAATAATTTTTATTTATTTAAATTTTTAATTAATTTTAATTTAATTTATTTAAAATTTTAATTATTTTTAATTATATTTTATTTTCTTTTATATTTTTTATGGTGAAATAAAATATGAAAAAAATTATTTTTTTAAGTACTTTCCCAAAATCATATATAAAATAAAATTTAAATATATAAATTTTTAATTAATTTTAATTTTATTCATTTCTTTTTTATATTTTTCATTATAAAACAAAAAAAAATTATTTTCCTTATAATTTTGGGAATCAAACATAGTAAATAAAGAAATATTTTTTATATTAATTGACTCACTTGATCAATTTTTTTTCTTTTTTATTTTTTCTACCAAGTTTAACATATACGCCGACATAACAATTAAATATTTGATTAAAAAAAAGGGATAAAAGAAGGAAGTGATCACATACAAAATTTTCCTACAATAAAATGGAAATTTGATATTGTTAATTAAATATTACGTTTAATTTCTATATTTATATTTATGAAATTATTATTCTGTATTTTAATTTAGGTATGATTTATTATAAAGTAAATATGAATAAATTATAATTAGAATAACTATTGTGGGACATTGAACAATTATTTATGCGCTGGAAATTGCCTTGCCACAACTCCACCGAGGTTGCCACTGCTGAGGCCCCAACACCGATTATATATACATTGGAGACAGCCGAGCCTGGTCTAAACACAAGCAAGAGACACCCCAGAATCACACTATCCCAATCAAGCTTCCTCTTCCAGGGAATGCAGAAATATGGAGAGATCTTCTCTCTCAAACTCTGAGTTGTCGGTGAAGGGGAACAAGTCCATCGGCGACCGGACTTGCCATAGGAAACACGTTGAAGACGGGTAGTGCACCAGACCAGAATCGGAACCAGAGCTAGTAGAAGCAAAAGTTTCCGATGGCTAAGATTAGCCAAGACAAGTTAGACTACTCAAGCCTGCTCCATGGCAAATACGAGCTGGGCCGCCTGCTTGGCCATGGCACCTTTGCAAAGGTGTACCATGCCAGGAACTTAAGAAATGGGGAGAGTGTAGCCATGAAAGTGGTTGCGAAAGACAAGGTGATAAAGGTGGGGATGATGGAGCAAATGAAGCGCGAGATATCGGTGATGAAGAAGGTGAGCCACCCCAACATCGTCCAGCTCCATGAAGTCATGGCAAGCAAGTCCAAGATATACCTGGCCATGGAATATGTTCGTGGGGGTGAGCTCTTTTCCAAGATTGCCAAAGGCAGACTGCGGGAGGATGCAGCTAGGTCCTATTTCCAACAATTGATTTCAGCCGTGGAGTTCTGCCACAGCCGCGGGGTCTTTCACCGGGACTTGAAGCCTGAGAACCTCCTCCTGGATGAACAGGGGAACCTCAAGGTCACTGATTTTGGGCTGTGCGCGCTGTCGGAGCACTTGAAGCAGGATGGTTTGCTGCATACCGCCTGTGGGACTCCGGCCTATGTTGCGCCGGAGGTGATTGCGAAGAGGGGCTACGATGGCGCAAAGGCAGATATATGGTCTTGTGGGGTGATACTGTTCGTGCTTATGGCTGGATTTTTGCCCTTCCAGGATGACAACCTTATTGCTATGTACAAAAAGATCTACAGAGGGGACTTCAAGTGTCCGCCTTGGTTCTCACCTGAAGCGCGCAGAGTTGTTTGTAGGCTGCTTGATCCAAACCCCAATACCAGAATCACCATTTCCAAGCTCAAGGAAACATCCTGGTTTAAGAAATCAAAGCCTAAAAATGTGCAGACTACTGCTAGTGGTGTTGCCGTCGAAGAGGAAATGGAAGTGAAAGAGAAGGTGCCTGAGGCTCTTAACGCCTTTCACATAATCTCGTTATCGGAGGGGTTCGATCTGTCGCCTCTATTTGAGGAGAAGAAGAAGGAGGAGGAAGAGGAGATGAGGTTTGCGACGTTAAAAAAGTCGATGAGCGACGTGGTATTGAAGCTAGAGGAGCTGACCAAGCCTGGGATGTTTCCGATGACTCCAGCTCTCGGAGGAGACAGTGTGGATCAGTACAATCAGAGTTGCGGCAAGGAGTTGAGACCAGCAGTGGAGGGCATAGGCTGGACAGCAACCCAAAATTCGGCAGTTGCTTGAAGCCTTGTAGACATGTACAACCCCCGTGAGAATTGGCAGCCAATTGTGGATGAAAATTGCTTCGATTGTTGCTAGTTATTGGTGTGCAATTAATTTAGATCAATAAAAATAATTGATTTATCACTCAATGAGATTCTCCATTGATTTTGGTTATACTTGCTGTGATTCTTGGAATTGAACCAATTTTTTCATTTCAAAGTTGGAATGATGGTTCCAAATTTGGCCAATTGAGTTTGATTTTCATGCTGAGAATTGTGGTAAAAGCCACCCAATTTGACGGGATTGAAAAGGTTGAGCTTTTAGGGAGTCAAACCCAGTTGGGGCTAGTTTGGATCTGTTGGGAACTGAATTAGAATATGCTCAATTCAAGTGAATCTGTGCAGCGAGTCTCTCCCCACTTCATTTGATTCCATATTTGGGCTTTGCTGTTACAGTTCTAATTTACCCATTTTTCTCAAAAATTCGAACGAACCATGAAAATTAGCACAAGCAAATTGAAGACTAAAATACATGAAACGACAATATTGAAATCCTTGTATATACAATGGATGTACATGGGATATGAATAGTGGCTTAATTATACATGTCGAGAGAAAAGTAAAATCTTGTGAACTATCATGAAAAATTCATCTGATTGGGAGCCTGCCCTTTCCCTGTCTCTAGAGTGATGTGGAGTAGAAGACAAGGAAAACATCTAGCATAATCTTTTGACCAACTTGGAATTGGACGAACAACTGGATCTATGAATTTCTTCTATATCATTCTATTCCTATCGACTAATTTCTTGTTGAATGATGGAACATAAGATATTTAGAGTAATTTAGCGTATGTTTGGTACAATAAATTTTTGTTTTAGAAAAAATATAAATAACTTTTTTCTATTTTCTATTCTTAGAACAAAAAAATATGTTTTCAAATAATATTTTTTAGTTTTTTCATTTATTTTTTTGGAGCGGTTTTAAGAAATAATTATATAAGTAGAAGGATTAAAAATAAAACACTAGATATAAAAATTATTTTTAAAACATATTTAAAAAGAGTAAAAACATTTTAGATTTTCAAACAAACTTTTGATATAAAAATTAGATAACAGTTTTCAAAAACTAATCAATTAAAAAGATGAAAAGATATAAATTTATAAATCTAACCCATATAAATTTATAAATATAACCCCATTTTTATCATAAATTTCGTACAAAATTTTGATCATTCATATAAGTATGTTTTAAAGAAAAGGTTATTCATCCAAACCATGAAGACATTTTTATCTAAAATGAATATTTTATAAGATGGAAAAAAATACCCTTTGGCTAAGTTTGATTCTTCAAAAAAATTGAGGAAAAATGTAAGAGAAAGAAAATATAAAGGAAAAATATAAGGAAATAAAAAGTAAAGAAAAATAAAAAATAGATTAAAAGTTAATAAATTATTTTTATTTGGTACTTAAAACTCATTTTATTTATTTTAAATCGAAGATATAAAACTTAAATAATTTAAATATATATAAATTTTTAAATAGTTTTAATTATATTTGATTTTCTTAAATATTTTTTATAAGACAATCAAACATGAAAAAATAATTTTCTTTTTGTTGGGCTCCGGAGTGGTCCCTATATGCTTGAGGACCAAGTTGGTTGCATTGGAAAAGACAAAAAGGGACAAAAAAAAAAAAACACGCATCTCATTGTCCATTCATCAACGAGTCGATCTCACTTCATCTGTGGTCCAATTGAGTTGAAATTTGGAGGAAAGATTTGAAACTCAAGTAGCTACAATCTAAACAGTGGAAATCAAATTTTGAGCTCGGGAATTGATGTTACTGCTTGTGAACAGTAACGACGTTTTTGGTATATTTTTTCTAATTTTCTTTGTTTTTTGCCAAGAGAGACTGTATAATTCAAGGCTATGTGTTCTTAATGTATTTAGCAGCCTCTAGATATTATTCTAGAAAAGACAAGTGTAACTCATTATTATTGATAGTAGAAGTTTGAACTGAACTAAGTCCCTTGGTTTTTTTCTTTGCATTTGGGGTTTTTCACGTAAAAAAATTTTGGTATCTGATTTATTTTTTTATTGCATGAGTTTATTTATTTATTATTACTAATTGATATTGCCTATTTAGTTTTACATAGAAAGGATAGAAAAATTTTGGTGTTTGTTGGAATATTGTGAATTCACCGTTTGTATTTTTTTTCATTCTTTAGTATTTTCCAAAATCAAACACAACCTTTATCTTAATACCTAAACTAGTCTCCCAGCGATTTGGTGCATTAGCCTGCTCCGGATTTAGCAACTTCCTTGAATTAAAACATGTACAACCCCCCAAGAGATTTGGCAGCCAATTTTGGATGAAACTTGCTTTGATTGTTGCTAGTTATTGGTGTGCAATTAATTTAGAACAATAAAAACAATTGATTTATCACTCTACAATCACTCAATCAGATTCTCCATTGATTTTGGTTATAGTTGCTGTGATTCTTGGAACCATGTCTTGGAATTGAACCAAAGCTGCCCTTTTTTCATTTCAAAGTTAGAATGATGGTTCCAAAGTTGGCCAATTGAGTTTGATTTCATGCTGAGAATTGTGGTAAAGGCCACCCAATTTGACGGGATTGAAAAGGTTGAGCTTTTAGGGAGTCAAACCCAGTTGGGACAAGTTTGGATCAAGTTGGGAACTGATTTAGAATATGCCCATTTCAATTCAATTTGTGCAGTGAGTCTCTCCTGCTTAATTTATACATATTGAGAGGAAAGCAAAATCTTGTGAAGTATCAAGAAATATTTATCTGAGAGTAATTTTAAATTTTAAGTTTTGTTTTATTACACTTTTTCTTTACGTTGTTATTATTGACCAACTTTAGGGCGGTGGACCAATTTTTGTGGCTCCATGGAGCCTGACCTTCCCTGTCTCTAGAGTGGTCACATTTTGAAGGATGTGGAGTAGAGTAGAAGACAAGGAAAACATCTTACTTCTTGTGACCAACTGGATGTATGAATTTCTTCCATTTGGTTACAGAACCCATATGAGTCTATTTCTACCAACTAATTCCTTGTTGAATGATGGATAACAAGGTATTTATCTTAATACCTAAACTAGTCTCCCAACAATTGGGTGCATTAGCCTTCTCAATTGGTTACATAAATTTGGACATGGGGTCTAACCATACTATGGATTTGGCAACTCTAAATTCTAATAGCGACCCTAATATTTCCTCCAGCTTCTAAGTCTCAAATCTTTCAATATGTGGATGAGTAATCTTAGGCTGTGAGGAACACTTGGTTTGGTAGGTATTTGATTCAGTGTTAGATTTAGATAAGATGGGATTTGTTATTATCTCTTTATCTTTGACTAATGGGATCTAAATTTAGATAAGATGGGATTTGTTATTATCTCTTTATCTTTGACTAATGGGATCTAAGTTGATAAATGTTAAGAGATAATGGGTTAGGGGTTTGTTATGATAAGTTGTTGTCTCCACACCCATTGTTATAGTTATAGAAACTCAAAAGGAGTGTTAGATACACGGGAATGAGGAGTGAGAATGATTGTCTCATTTCTTTAATTTCTCAGTCCCATGTTTGGAAAAATTTTATGAAGGTAAAAATGAAATAGAAAATTATTGGGGTAAAAATCAAATCTTGTTTATAAGTGGAATTGTAATTCGTAACAAGTAGATAGTATTTTGATTCACTCATTTTATGAACATAAAATTACTATTTTACCTTAGGAATTTAATATATATATATATATATATATATATATATATATATAATTTAAATATGATAATAAATATGTTTCTTCTGTTTTTGATAAAATATAATTTTATAAATTTTTAGGCATGATAAATTGAGAGTTTCGAAAGAAAAATAATCAATTGAGGAAATGAGTTCAAACCCGATAAAAAAAATATTATGATTTCATGAATCAAATATTTTTAATAGAGTACAAATAAGAAGACAATTAAAGGTTGATAACACTCTTTAAAGCTCAACATATATTCAAATTTTCAACTAAAACAATATTTATGTCAATAATAATTATACATCAAATCAAAATCAAATTATTTTCAAAAACAAAAATTATTATGGCTATAAAAAATAAAAAGAAATAATTTCTTTTACAATAGTTCTATTAATTTCGATTATCTTGAAAAAAAATACTCAAATTCTTAAAAAAATTCAATCTTGAAAAACTTAGTCATCACATGACATAACATAAGTAAAAAAAAATATTATTACTATGGACTATTATCTAAAATTATAAATTTGGCATTCCTAACATTATTTTATGTTAGTAATGAGTCATCCCAAAATTAGTCCAGGAATCGTAGTTTGACCAATTAATCAAGAACAAAAGTTGGGATCAAATTCCAAGACCACATGACGACAAAATTGGGGTTGTTGATGGGCCCATGGCCCCCTTAAGATTAAATTATATCTAGAAGGTGCAGTGGCAAGGTACCTACAAACCTTGTAGCCCAGGGCTATCCTCAAGTTGGGGATGCAACTTGATCACATTTAGGTAACTTGTTTTCACTTCTTATTGATTTTGTAAATTTTTTAATTGAATAAAACAAACTAAAATATTTAGTTTTTACTAAATACTAATTTCTTTTAGTACTTAATACAAATAAAATATTAAATAAATAAATATTTAACTATTTAATTTTAAATTCTATTTAAAATTTAATCAAAAAAAAAAATCCAAACAAACAAATGCCCATTAAGCATTGCATTCAAGTACAATGCCTAGACTTCAACTATTAATTCCTTAACGAGTCCGACAAAAAAGAACCCTCGAGGAGCAACCACTAGGCTTTGAAACTGCATTTAGGTAGGGCTTAGAGGGGGCACATGCCTCCTCTACAAAAAAAATATTCATTATGTAATATGATATTCTAAACAAATAAAAATAAAATAGAGGTTGATGCGGAAAGAGTCTTAAGTGTTGGCATGGGCTATGCCCCTCCTGATATTTTTTTTAAAATGTCGGTGTTAGTAGGATAATATCCTTTACCACAAATGCTGAAGGATTTAGTCGTCTACCACTTACCTAATTTAGCTGTCTTCCACTTAGCTATTATCTTGTCCCCTAAAATAAGTTTCATATAATGCCACTTCCCCTCAACCAATTTTCTAGCTACTCCATTGTCTACGTGAATACATTCTTTAAATAAAAAACTTCTTTTTTTTTTTCATTTTATTTCTTAGATGCATTCTATGCATTGTATATTTATCATAAAGTCAAATTAATAATTTCTAATTTTTTGTGTTGGATATATATATAGAGCTTGTCAGAGAATTATCTTTAAAAACATATTTTTATTCTCAAGATTAGAAAATTATTCCTTAAATTGTAGAACAAATTTGATAATTTTTTTAGAAATAGTTTTGTTTTTTTTTTATCATTTTTAAAAAATGATTAAAAATAAATTACTATAGATAAAATTTATTTTAAAAACATATGGTATTTTATAAATTTTCATGTCATTAAGAAACAAATTTAATATTATAATATTTTATAATTTTTTTATAATTAATATTTTAGACAAATATTTTTTAAAATGAGTCTAACAAATATCAAAAATCCCCATAAAGGCAGCCAGCCATGCCCACTCATAAATTGTAGAAAGTTAGCCTGAAATGTGAAGTTATCAGGCTTTGAAATTTTGGTATGCTAAAGTAGAATACATTTGGCATGTAAGGCTCCTAGTTTGGTGGTTTTTATTTCTTAGCTGTAATAAGATACTGGTTTCATATGTGTAATGTCTGAAAATGGTTCTTGAAATTAGAAATTTATTTTTAACATGAAGTTGTGCATTTGCTTGCTACTTCATTCAAGATTCGGAAAGTTTGTTTTATGATAAGAATATAGCAAAGAATTCAAATACATCAACAAAATCATCTTAGTATCTCGGCATATCCTAAGCTCCCATGCGACACTTAGACAACTCGATCGGTTTAGGTTATACCATTAGGGTGTTCCATCCTTCTCGTGGATGCCCACAATGTATGATATTTACATATTGTCCCTCAAACAAGCGATTGGGTTGACATCGCTTCCATGGTGTGTAGGCATGTTTAGTTCCCAATAATTTGTCTTGCTTCTTCTTCTCAATATTCATTAGGGTTAGAAAAATTCATTCATGTTTGTTGGAGTAATGAATTTTGGACCAAAACTAAAGGGAAAATTTTCTTGAATTGTTTGAAAATTTTGAAAGTGAACAACCTTAATGGGCTGGGCTGGGCCAAGACCCCATAACCATGCCTAACTTAGTGTAGAATCAATCAAAATTACTAGGCCCAGCATGAATTCATTTGGGTCCTCAGCCCCATAGCCAAGCCAAAACTAAAGGGAGAATTTTCTTGAATTGTTTGAAAATTTTGAAAGCCAACAACCTTAATGGGCTGGGCTGGGCCAAGACCCCATAACCAAGCCTAACTTAATGTAGAATCAATCAAAATTACTACGCCCAGCATGAATTCATTTGGGTCCTCAGCTCCATAAGCATGAACAAAGTAGATAATTTGGCTACATTTCACCCATATTTTTTGTTCACCACTTTTTCCTCACCTTCCTAGAATTGTGAAACATTTGGCTACAATAGTGAACCACAATCCATTCATCATATTTCCGTTTCATATTTAGAGATCGTTTAATGGTGATTCTAAGAAACGTTTCTAAATTTTTTACCATTTAAGTATTAAAAAGACTAGAAATATTTCCTAAAATCACTATTAAATACATTTTTAATTTATTTGATAACAACGCTAAAAACTATTTTCTCCTTTTAGGTGAGAGAAAAAAGAAAATAACAATTACAATATTTTTTTTTTTAAGAACTATTTTTAAAATATCTTCTTAAAATAGATTCACCCATAATATTAACAAAATATTCTTTGAATTTTAGAATATAAAATTATCCTAGAAATTAAAATAAAGTAATTATTGAAGGAATTGGATCCCTCCCTTTATTTATAGCCAAACCATGATGGAATATCACTTTGATCTTCTTTAAGAATGTATTATTAAATAGTGTTTATATTCTTCACTAACAAGTTTCCTCTACTTTAACAAACGTTTCTAATTGCAAGAATTTAAAAAATACAAATTAATATTCTTGAAGTCCAAACCAATCAAGTAAAAAGTCTTGATAGATAGCGATGGTAGGATAAGGTTTAGAGGAAAAAGTTGGCACATATGGGAAAAGGATAAAACAACTAGTGATTCAAATGTGTGTTGGGTTCCATCTTTGACTTGCCCTTCTTCCTTTTTGGTTGTGTGGATTTTGAGACCCACACGATAAAAGTAAGGGTAGTTGGAGCGTCAAGTCTCTTTCATTTATACTTTATAAGGTAGAAAATTAAGAGAGTTCAGAAGAAAAAACATGCATCTTTCTTTAAAAAGTGGACTTTTTCTCTATCTGCATTTTTATGATGAACACTGGACTAGTTCAGACTTAATTGAAGGTTATGGAAGAGCAAACATAATGCTACCAAATAGAACTAGATTTCATATAAATGATGTTTTGTATTCTAGTAATTCCAGAAGAAATTTGCTCTATTTTAAAGATGTCCATAGAAATGGATATCATAT
This sequence comes from Vitis riparia, assembly GCF_004353265.1. Classification (NCBI taxonomy): domain Eukaryota; kingdom Viridiplantae; phylum Streptophyta; class Magnoliopsida; order Vitales; family Vitaceae; genus Vitis; species Vitis riparia. The sequence continues at coordinate 13,272,157 of NC_048439.1, forward strand.
TGAAACTATAAATGAAGATAATGTAAAATATCTTTACATTACTTCCATTATATTTGGCCAGAAGCTTATAATGGAAAAACCCTCACCTTTTTCCTTTGGGTTGTATCATACAACTATAAAGCCTATTGAATCATATGTTGTCGTGAACCAGAAGTTCAACAACCTAAAAGTTTTTGTCCTTTGGCATGTCAGACTAGGTCACCTAGGGTTTTCAATGAAGCATCGAATAATCAAACACTCACATAGGCATCCACTAAAGAACCAGAAGATTCTTTTGCTAAATGAATACTCATGTGTTGCCTGCTCACAAAGTAAATTGATAGTCAAACCATTTTTTACATAAGTCATATCTGAGTTACCAATCTTTTTAGAAAGAATGCATGAGAACATATGTGAGTCTATCCATCCACTATGTGAACCATTCTATTATTTTATGATCTTAATAAATGCTTCTATTAGGCGGTGATAAAAAATTGTTTTTAAAATATTTTAAATTTTCAAACAAATTTTTGTTTTATAAAACATTATAAAGTTATCAAACATGTGGTATTTATTTTTAGGGGTGTTAAATAATACTATTTATCATAATATTCTATTGGCTTTGTCTTCTCAGCAAATGCAGTCTCTGTTTTGTAGTATTTATGGTATTGACTTTTAGGACAAAAGCGAGGCAAAGCAGAAGAGAATATAAATTATGAAGCAAAGTGACATCTTTTGGATGAAAAGCCAAATCCAATCCTTGGTTCCACTTTCCACTTGAAAAGGAGCGCATGGGGTCCTGCAATTGCAGTTGCACACTTTAGATGGTTTAAATTGTTTTGAAAAGGAAGACTGAATGGATGGCCGAGTGCTGAGAAAGGAGACCACTCTCCACTCGGAAACTGAGCCATCAATCGATTACCCTAGAAAGGTAGAAAGTTTATAGATGTAGGAGTACCTAGATGCCTTTCCCATATTCAATTCCATCCAAGAGGAGATGGGTTCGAGTTCAACCCCTCTTGCCACCACCCTCCAACATAAAGTGATTCCCCTCCCTACTAATTGCTGTCTATTCTCCAAGGTTTTGCTTTAGTTGCCCTTTTGTTTTCTAGTTGTTTTTTTTAATTATTTTTTTTTATCATTTTTGACGATGATAACCCATTATATTTTGATTTAATTTTTTTGCAATATATTTTAAAAATATAGATGTAAAAATATTGCAATTTTTAAAATTTTAAATTAATTTGTAAATTATATATTCTAAAAAATAATAATTTTATATTATACAATTATGAATGACAATAGAGCAAGTTTTTTCAAGTACTCATTTCATCCTATCTCTAATAAGACGGGTTTGAAATTTAAATAAATGAATTTGGAACAAGTTTGAAATTCTTTTTAAAATTAGGACGAATTTGAAGCTATTGTCTTGTCCCCTCCCCCCTAATAATAAAATATTTTTTTAATAAAATAAGTTATAAAAATATATGAATTTAATTTTTTATAAAATTATTTATTTTAGTGTAATGAAAAAATTTTTTAAATAATTTTTTTTTTTTTTTTAAAAAAAAAAGTTTTCAATCATAAAAATTAACAAGGTACAATGAGTTCTGTTTTAGCAATAAACTAGAGACGGTCATTCATCAACTCACCCAAGTATGAATTTCAATATTAAACAAAACAAAAAAAAAACACCAAAATAGAAAAGAAAATCAACGGTCCAAACCGATAGAAACATAGCTTAGATTGTCAACATTAACATAAAGAAATTTCATGAAGATTGAAATAAGATACATCCTTAGATCTTGTGTCCTTCATAGGACACAAACCCACGAAACCCCATTTTTTCCTGTTCTCATCTCGCTTTTCTTTCGTTTTCCCCCTTGTTGGGCACCTCACACGCTCCTTTGTCTCCCTTAAGTCTCACAACACAATTTTATTTTCCTTTTTTTTTTTTCTTTTTTATTAAGTGAGTGGATCGCACCACCTCCACTTGGGACGGACCACACTCAATAATTTCTTCCCCTCAACTCACATGGAGGAAGGCTTCCCAACACCTATTACTACAACTAATAAGCTTTTCCTTCGACAAAATTTTGGTCATTATACCCGAGCCATTATCATTAGTTTGGATTTTATCAAGCTGTAATAACTTCAACTCCAACTGATCTCGAATCCAATGGTATATTATATTTTCATGTTTGGTTGAAGGTTAATAGCCTAAACTTATATTAAAAGAATTTTGATACTGCCCTACCCAAAGCCAAATTCTCTCTTAGTTAGCACCATAGCCTACTAAGAGAAATGTTGAACATGGGAACTTGTGTTGGCGCTTTTACTAGTTTCCATCCTTTTTGGCATTGAAGAAGATAACACGAAAAAGCAAAGGGAAGCAAAGGGCAATGGTGGTGGATGCTAATTGATTGAAAATTAAGTAGAGGCCGAGTTGTACTCCCATGTTGCTTATTTGGCTTAATTTGTTGGCCTCCATGTCATATGTCTCGCTTTATTAGTCGTCCTTTAATTGTTAGTATTATTAATTCACTCTACTCTATCATGATATCTGAGTTTGATGGCTAAGAATTGGTAGTCCATGAATTGAAGGAAAATTTAGGTATATCAAAGTAGTTTTGGCAAGGTTTTAATTAATGCATGATCCATGATCCATCTTTGCCTCCCAATTGCTTTCGGATTTTGCATGCATACATACATATAATAGTGGAAATTTGCTCTAAAACTGATTACATGCTTTGAGTTAATGTTTGCACCAAGTCTTAATGGGTATTTGGTAAACCAACTTAATAATTTAAAATGGTTTAATAATTTTATTTAAGTTATTAAGTAAATTAAGTATGTTTGATAAAATAACTTAATCAGATAATTTAAAGTAAAAAACAACTTTAAGCAATAAGTAAAAACAATTAACTTATTCTTAAATCTACATCTTTAATGAGGAACTTGGTTCATATGGTCACCTTTCCTCTAATTAAATGAATTTAGAATGAAAATACATTTATTAGAGTTAGGTTTGAGATTTTTTTGGAAATCATGTTGAATTTAGGACAAAGTTAGATATTACCTTTATAATTTTTTTTTCTATTTTTTGTTTTTAATGTGTATATAGAATTATAGAAAATTCACTTGTGAAAAAAATAAGTTATAAAATTTATAATTGTTATAAAATATGAAATCATGTACCACTATGGTAACTTGTGAATGATCATCCATAAATATCTCTTGTAACTCCCTATAAAAAGGAGAGACCCCTAATGAAATGATATATAGAGTTTTCTCGTGCATTCTATTCTTTTCCTACATTCTAATTTCTCTTTCTTATTTTTTTTTTCCTTCCACTTTATAATTTTACAACACGTTATCAGTACGATTAGTCTCTATAGAAGAAATAAAAAGATTTTTCTTTATTCAAATACATAGAAAGACTCTTCTCTCTTCTTTCTCAAAAAACGTATGTGATAAACTTATATCATGATTTTCTATTTTATTACCTTTTGATATCTATTTTCATATATTTTATTTGAATACATAAATATGTATAATCCCTATAATCAGAAGTTATGGGTTAAATTATAAATTATAGGGTACATTCATAACCAAAAGTTTTGAAAAATATGTATAATCCCTATAATCATAAATTATAAATTATAAAGTAAATTCATAATCAATAGTTATGAAAAATATGTACAATTCCTATAATCATAAATTATAAATTATGGGGTAAATTCATAACCAGAAGTTATGAAAAATATGTGCAATTCCTATGACCAGAAGTTATGTATATGATTCTTAATTATTTATTTTTAATTATACGGTATAACTAGAAGTTACCAAACAATATTATAGCCATAAGCTATAAAATAAATAAATAACTAAATAAATGTTCATAGCTTGAAGCTATGTACAAATCTACATAATGAAAGTTTATAACTCGAAGCTATGCACAAATCTATCCAATGAATAGTTCATAGCCTGAAGGTATATACAAATTTATATAAAAAACAGTTCATAGCCTGAAGCTATGTACAAATTTAAATATTTTCTTATTCTGACAAAATAATCATGGCCTGGAGCTATGAAAGATATTAACTTTTAATTTCTTTAATTTCTTTTAATTATATTATGTAACTAGAAGTTATACATAAATAGTTCATAGTCTGAAACTATGTATAAATTTGAATATTTTCTTGTTTTGACAAAATAATCATAACTCAAAGTTATGAAAAATATTGGATTTAATTTTTATTTTGTACTCATTTAATTTTCACAACAGGAATTATGGAAAACAATTTTTATTAACAATTGTTTCATAGCCAGAAGTTATGCATACAATTTCTAATTTTCTTGTATAACCAAAAGTTATTCAAAACAAAATTGTCAATGAATCTTGGAGCTATGATCAAAGAAGGAAATCAAGCATCCCTGCAGTATCATGCAAAAACACTGATTTTCCTTCGTCATCATCTCCATAAAGGTTTAACAAAAATGAGCTTTTGATGAGAAATCATCAGTCTCATCCAACTAAATTTGAATCATTCCCTAAAGTGAATGCAATATTGTCCTAAACTCGTGGATGGTGACGAGGACGTGGTCGTGGAAGAAATCCCCGATACCATGGTTCTTATGGTAATAATTCACCAAATTCTCGGAAAATGAAAGTCTCATTGCACCACCAGAAGTGGAATAATAATGAGGTAAAACAAGAAAATGGGAAGTGTTTACAAGATAAACCTCCTAAGAACCATGAGAATAAGTGTTATTGATGTGGTATGAAGGGGCATTGGTTGCGTACCTATCGTACACCCAAACATTTGGTCGACCTCTACCAAGCATCAATAAAATGAAAGGAAGTTGAAATGAATTTCATTGATAGTGATGGCCAAGTGGATCTAACCCATTTAGATGTTTCAGATTTCTTTGAGAATCCTAATGGAAAAATTAACCATCTAATTGGTGATGGAAATGTTTGTTATGATTAAATGTTATGTTTTTATTTAGTTATTTGCAAATAGGTTTATTTTGTTATCATATTTGAACACAGTCTTTATTGTTCATCTTTTATAGTTTATTTCACATTTTATTATTTATCATTTAAATTTTTTTCTTTACTTATACTTGAAGATACATGGATCTCTCTCATACCTTGATCCATCACTACAATTAGTTTGATTATTGAAATACTTTCTAGTTATTTCATGAATAAATTGCTTCACACTTACAAAATCAAATGTGTGAGATACTTATGAAATATATAACTTTAAATTATCTTTTCATATTTGTTTTATTGTGTTATATATGCTCTCATTGCTTTTACACAACTTATTAAGTTAAGTTATCATCGATGACTAATATTTTTCCATTGATTTTAACTTTTTCTCTATGATAATATTTATTCAACTCTATAAAGATGAAGTCTTTATGACAATGTCTTATGACTTGTTAATTTGATGAAACTCTTGTCTCATTAATTGCAAAACATTGATGACAAACAATGTTAATACTATATCAGGTGATAGAAACCTAATTAAAGGCTCCAGAAGAGCTTATACTATGTCACTAATAGTATTTAATTCCATGTGAATGACATTATATACGATGATAGATCTAAAAGAATCTTGTAAGACCAACTTTGTCCCCCAGGGTAAAAGGTCATATGGATGTACATTATAAAACCAGAAGTTTTTATTTAGTGACTAGTCTACCTATATACTTAAAAGGTAGAATGACATGTTGTGCAGATTATCATTTTGATAAGACAATTTTCCCATCATTAAGGGGAGAAGAGCCAGTTCTAGAATAACAGCATGAAATTATTTGGAATGCATTGACTTTGAGTCATCTTGACCTTCATACAAATCAATGTGAACTAGAAGTTCAATGATCATTCATTTGCAAAACCTTGCAAATCAATTACAAGATGCATTCATTGATACAAAGAAAGTGACAAAGTCATATATCCCGACTGCAAATACTCCATCATGGATTGATGTTCCTATAGGACAGTTAACAAATTAATCTAAGATACGCCTAAAGCGTGGTAGACCTGTCGGCTCAAAGGATGTAACTCCCCAAAAGAGAAGAACCCAAGAAAAATTTGGCAATCTAAAGGAGGCCATAAAACAAATAACTGATCAGTTTAAAATTGATAAATTTATAGCCCCAAAAGAGGCACAAATAATGCAGAAGCCCATAAAGAGGCACATATTGAACACGAAGCCCTTGAAGAGGCACATATTAAACAAGAAGCCCCTAAAGAGGCACATATTGAGCAAGAAGCCCCTAAAGAGACACATATTAAACGAGAAGCCCTTGAAGAGGCACAAGTACCTGAAAATTGTGAGATCTCAATAAGTTATGTATACACGGGAGAAAAATGAGATCAAAATAATATTATTATTAACAATATTTTCACTTTTCAAGCGGCTTCCAATATCATAACAAATGATGAAGATCCTAAACCACGAAATGTGGAAGAATGCCGACATAGAAATAATTGGCCAAAATGGCAGGACGCTATACAGGCAAAGTTAAACTCATTAATAAAATGAGAAGCTTTTGGACTTGTAGTTCAAGCACCTAAATATGAAAAGCATGTTGGGTACAAATGGGTATTTATACGAAAAACACAATGAGAATAATGAGATCATAAAATATAAAGTGCGATTAGTAGTATAAGGTTTCTCGCAGAAACCTAGTATTGACTACGAGGAAACATTCTCTCCCGTCATGGATGCAATCACATTTAGTTTCTTAATTAATTTGGTAGTCCTAGAAGGACTAGATATGCGTCTCATGAATGTTATTACAACATATTTATATGAATCCATGGATAATGATATATACATGAAAATCCTTGAAGGATTTAAATTGCCTGAAACAAATTGTACAAAGCCTTGTAGCATGTACTCAATTAAGTTACAACGATTCTTGTATGGATTAAAGCACTCTGGATGCATGTGGTACAATCGCCTTAGCGAATACTTGCTAAAAGAAGGGTATATGAATAATTTTATATGCCCATGTATCTTCATTAAGAAATAAAAAACCGGATTTGCAATTATTGTAGTGTATGTTGATGACTTAAATCTTATTGGAACTCCTAAAGAGCTCACAAGAACAACAAATTACTTGAAAAATGAATTTGAGATGAAAGATCTTGGAAAAACAGAATTCTGTCTCGATTTGCAGATCGAGCATTTTCCAAATGGAGTTTTAGTACATCAATAAACATACATTTAGAAAGTTTTGAAGCATTTTTATATGGATAAAACGTATCATTTAAGTTCTCCAATGGTTGTCCGATCACTTGATTTGAAGAAGGACCCATTTCGTCCTTGCGAAAAATGATGAAGAATTACTTGGTCCTAAATTACCATATCTTAGTGTTATTGGTGCATTTATATATCTTGCCAATTGTATACGTCCAAACATTGCTTTTTCTGTCAATTTATTAGCAATATATAGTTCCGCTCCAACTCGAAGACATTAGAATAGTATCAAACATATATTACGTTATCCTTGCGGAATTACTAGTATGGGTCTATTTTACTCAAGGGAATCAAAGCAACAATTGCTTGATATGCAGATGCAGAATATCTTTCAGATCCATATAAAGAAATTCTTGCAATTCATGAAGCAAGTCATGAATGTGTATGGCTAAGGTCAATGATCCAACATATACAAGAAACATGTAGATTACCTTCCATCAAAGGCAATGCAACCGTATTGCATGAAGATAATGTTGCTTGTATTGCACAAATTAAATGAGGATTCATAAAAGGTGACAGAACTAAGCATATCTCCCCTAAATTCTTCTATACTCATGAGCTCCAAAAGAAATGTGAGATTGATGTTCAACAGATTCTGTCATGCAATAATCTAGCATATCTATTCACAAAGGCGTTACCTTTGACCACATTGAAAAAGTTAAGGTATGATTTTGGAATACGAAGATTGAGAGATCTACCATTTGAAATGTTGAAGAAAGCATAATCATGTCTACATGAGGGGGAGAATGATAATATGGATATACTGCACTTTTTTTTTCCTTCGTCCAGGTTTTTAACGAGGCGATTATAGTAATCCAAAAGAATATTGTACTCTTTTTCCTTCACTATGGTTTTTCCCATAGGGTTTTTCCTAGTAAGGTTTTAATAAAGCATATTCTTATGATCATCTAAGAGGAAGTGTTATAAAATATGAGATTCTGTACCACTATGGTAACTTGTGGATGATCATCCATAAATATCTCTTGTAACTCCCTATAAAAGGGAAAGACCCCTAATGAAATAATATATAAAGTTTTCCCGTGCATTCTATTCTTTTCCTACATTCTAATTTCTCTTTCTTATTTCTTTTCCTTCCACTTTATTATTTTACAACAATAAAATCAATTTAATTATAAAATATATTTATATTTAATATAATTTAAAAAAATTTAAAAACTAAAATGGAACATGACATAACAAGTATGAGAAGTTATTATACTTGTTCTACCACATCTTGTCCCATCTAATTTTTTGTTGGGACAAAAATGAGAATAGATTTACATATTTTAGAATGGAAATACATTTATTAGAGTTAAGTTTGAGATTTTTTTGGAAATCAGGTCGAATTTAAGACAAAGTTAGATATTGCCTTCTAAACTTTTTTTACCTATTTTTTGTTTTTAATATAAATATAGAATTATAAAAAATTCACTTGTGAAAAAAATAAGTTATAAAATTTATAATATCAATTTAATTATGAAATATATTTATATTTAATATAATTTAATTTTTTTAAAAAAACTAAAATGGAACATGACATAACAAGTATGTGAAGTTATTATACTTGTCCTACCACGTCCGGTCCCATCTAATTTTTTGTTTTGGTAAAAAATGATAATCGATTTATATATATTTTAGAATTAAAATACATTTATTAGAGTTAGGTTTGAGATTTTTTTGGAAATTGGGTCGAATTTAGGAAATAATTAGATATTGCCTTACTAATTTTTTTTTTTTCTAGTTTTTGTTTTTAATATGTATATAGGATTATAGCAAATTCACTTGTCGAAAAAATAAGTTATAAAATTTATAAATTCAGTTTAATTATAAAATAAATTTTTCTTTAATATAATTTAAATTTAAAAAAAAAAACAAAAATGGAACATAACATAACAAGTATGAGAAGTTATTATACTTGTTCTACCACGTCCTGTCCCATCTAATTTCTTGTTGGGACAAAAATGAGAATAGATTTACATATTTTAGAATGGAAATACATTTAGTAGAGTTAGGTTTGAGATTTTTTTGGAAATCGGGTCAAATTTAGGACAGAGTTAGATATTGCCTTCTAAAATTTTTTTCTACTTTTTGTTTTTAATATAAATATAGAATTATAGCAAATTCACTTGTGAAAAAAATAAGCTATAAAATTTATAATATCAATTTAATTATGAAATATATTTATATTTAATATAATTTAAAATTTTTTAAACAACTAAAATGGAACATGACATAACAAGTATGAGAAATTATTATACTTGTCCTACTGCGTCTGGTCCCATATAATTTTTTGTTTTGGTAAAAAATGAGAATAGATTTATATATATTTTAGAATTAAAATACATTTATTAGAGTTAGGTTTGAGATTTTTTTGGAAATCAGGTCGAATTTAGGAAAGAATTAGATATTGTCTTACTAAATTTTTTTTTCTATTTTTTGTTTTTAATATGTATATAGAATTATAGCAAATTCACTTGTTGAAAAAATAAGTTATAAAATTTATAAATTCAATTTAATTATAAAATAAATTTATATTTAATATAATTTAAATTTATAAAAACAAAAAACAAAAATGGAACATGTCATAACAAGTATGAGAAGTTATTATACTTGTTCTACCACATCCTGTCCCATCTAATTTTTTGTTGGGACAAAAATGAGAATAGATTTATATATTTTAGAATGAAAATGCATTTATTAGAATTATGTTAGAGATATTTTTGGAAATTAGGTCGAATTTAGAACAAAGTTAGATATTGCATTTTAAAAAAAAAAATATTCTAGTTTTTCTTTTTAATTTGTATAGAGAGTTATAGAAAATTCACTTGTGAAAAAAATATGTTATAAAATTTATAGTATCAATTTAATTATAAAATATATTTATATTTAATATAATTAAAAATTTTATTAAAAACTAAAATGGAACATGATATAACAAGTATGAGAAGTTATTATACTTGTCCTACCGCGTCCTGTCTCATCTAATTTTTTGTTGGGACAAAAATGAGAATAGATTTATATATTTTAGAATGAAAATACATTTATTAGAGTTAGGTTTGAGATTTTTTTAGAAATTAGATCGAATTTAGGATAGTGTTAGATATTGCCTTTTCAAATTATTTTTCTATTTTTTTGTTTTTAATATGTATATAGCAAATTCACTTTTTTTTTTAAATAAGTTATAAAATTTATATTATCAATTTAATTATAAAATATATTTTTATTTAAAATTATTTTAAAAAAATATTAAAAACTAAAATGAACATGACATAACAGGTATGAGAAGTTATTATACTTGTTCTACCACATCCTGTCTCATCTAATTTTTCGTTAGGACAAAAAGGAGAATAGATTTATATATTTTAGAATGAAAATACATTTATTAGAGTTAGGTTTGAGATTTTTTTTAGAAATCAGGTCGAATTTAGGACAGAGTTAGATATTGTCTTTTTAAATTATTTTTCAATTTTTTTTGTTTTAATATGTATATAGAATTATAGCAAATTCACTTGTTAAAAAAATAAGTTATAAAATTTATAATATCAATTTAACTAAAATATATTTATATTTAATATAATTTAAATTTTTAGAGAAAAACTAAAATGGAACGTGACATAACAAGTATGAGAAGTTATTATACTTGTCCTACCTCCTATCCCATCTAATTTTTTGTTGGGACAAAAATGAGAATAGATTTATATATTTTAGAATGAAAATACATTTATTAGAGTTAGGCTTGAGATTTTTTTGGAAATTGGGTGGAATTAAGGATAGAGTTAGATATTGCCTTTTTAAATTATTTTTCTATTTTTTTAATATGTATATAGGATTATAGCAAATTCACTTGTGAAAAAATAAGTTATAAAATTTATAATATCAATTTAATTATAAAATATATTTATATTTAATATAATTTAAAAAAAATTAAAAACTGAAATGGAACATAACATAATAAGAAGTTATTATACTTGTCTTATCGCGTCCTATCCCATCTAGTTTTTTGTTGGGACAAAAATGAGAATAGATTAATATATTTTAAAATGAAAATAAATTTATTAAAGTTAGGTTTGAGTTTTTTTTTTTTTTTTTTGGAAATCACCTCGAATTTAGGACAGAGTTAGATATTGTCTTTTTAACTTTTGTTTTTCTATTTTTTATTTTTAATATGTATATATAATTATAGCAAATTCAGTTGTGAAAAAAATAAGTTATAAAATTTATAATATTAATTTAACTATAAAATATATTTATATTTAATATAATTTAAATTTAAAAAAAAAAACTAAAATGGAACATGACATAACAAGTATGAGAAGTTGTTATACTTGTCCTACCGCGTCCTGTCCCATCTAATTTTTTGTTGGGACAAAAATGAGAATAGATTTATATATTTTAGAATGAAAATGCATTTATTAGAATTAGGTTTGAGTTTTTTTAAATCAGGTCCAATTTAGAACAAAGTTAGATATTTGCCTTTTTAATTTTTTTTTTTCTATTTTTTGTTTTCAATATGTATATAGAATTATAGCAAATTCACTTGTGAAGAAAATAAGTTATAAAATTTATAATATCAATTTAATTATAAAATATATGTATATTTAATATAATTGAATTTTAAAAAAAAAAAAAACTAAAATGGAACATAACATAACAAGTATGAGAAGTTATTATACTTGGCCTACCGCGTCCTGTCCCATTTAATTTTTTGTTGGGACAAAAATGAGAATAGATTTATATATTTTAGAATGAAAATACATTTATTAGAATTAGATTTGAGATTTTTTTTTGGAAATCACGTCGAATTTAGGATAGAGTTAGATATTGTCTTTTTAACTTTTATTTATTTATTTATTATTGTTAATATGTATATATAATTATAGCAAATTCACTTGTGAAAAAAATAAATTATAAAATTTATAATATCAATTTAGCTATAAAATATATTTATAATTAATATAATTTAAATTTTAAAACAAAAACTAAAATGGAACATGACATAACAAGTATGTGAAGTTACTACACTTGTCCTACCGCGCCATGTCCCATCTAATTTTTTGTTGGGACAAAAATGAGAATAGATTTATATATTTTAGAATGAAAATGCATCTGTTGGAATTATGTTTGAGATTTTTTTTTGAAATCAGGTCGAATTTAGAACAAAGTTAGATATTGCCCTTTTAATTTTTTCTATTTTTTGTTTTTAATATGTATATATAATTATAGCAAATTCACTTGTGAAGAAAATAAGTTATAAATTTATAATATCAATTTAATTATAAAATATGTTTATATTTAATATAATTGAATTTTTTTTAAGAAAGCTAAAATGGAACATAACATAACAAGTATGAGAAGTTATTATACTTGGCATACCGCGTCCCGTCTCATCACATTTTTTGTTTGGACAAAAATGAGAAAAGATATATAAATTTTAGAATGAAAATACATTTATTAGAGTTAGGTTTGAGATTTGTTTTGGAAATCATGTCGAATTTAGGAGAGAGTTAGATATTGTCTTTTTAACTTTTCTTTTCTATTTTTTATTTTTAATATGTATATATAATTATTGCAAATTCAATTGTGAAAAAAATAAGTTACAAAATTTATAATATCAATTTAATTATAAAATATATCTATATTTAATATAATTTAAAATTTTATTAAAAATTAAAATGGAACATTACATAACAAGTATGAGAAGTTATTATACTTGTCCTACCGTGTCTCATCTAATTTTTTGTTGGGACACAAATGAGAATAGATTTATATATTTTAAAATGAATATACATGTTATGTTTGAGATTTATTTGGAAATTAGGTCGAATTTAGGACACAGTTAGATATTGCCTTTTTATTTTTATTTTTTTTTCTATTTTTTCTTTTTAATATGTATATAGGGTAATAGTAAATTCACTTGTAAAAAAAATAAGTTATAAAATTTATAATATCAATTTCATTATAAAATATTTTTATATTTAATATAATTTAAAATTTTATTAAAAACTGAAATGGAACATGACATAACAGGTATGAGAAATTTTATACTTGTCCGACCTTGTCCTATCCCATCTAGTTTTTTGTTGGGACAAAAATGAGAATAGATTTATATTTTTTAGAATGAAAATACATTTATTAGAGTTTGGTTTGAGATTTTTATGGAAATCGGGTCAAATTTAGGACACATATTGCATTTTTATATTATTTTTCTATTTTTGTTTTTAATATGTTTATAGAATTATAGCAAATTAAGTTATGAAAAAAATAAGTTATAAAATTTATAATATCAATTTAATTATAAAATATATTTATATTTAATATAATTTAAAAAAAATTAAAAACTAAAATGGAACATGACATAACAAGTATGAGAAGTTATTATACTTTGTTCTATCATGTAATGTTTCATCTAATTTTTTGTTGGGACAAAAATGAGAATAGATTTATATATATATATATATTAGAATCAAAATACATTTATTAGAGTTAAGTTTGAGATTTTTTTTTTTGGAAATCAGGTCGAATTTAGGACAAAGTTAGATATTGCCTTTTTATTTTATTTTTTTTCTATTTTTTGTTTTTAATATGTATATAGAATTATAGAAAACCCACTTGTGAAAAAAATAAGTTATAAAATTTATAATATCAATTTAATTATAAAATATATTTATATTTAATATAATTTAAATTCAAAAAAAAAAAAAACTAAAATGGAACATGACATAACAAGTATGAGAAGTTATTATACTTGTCCAATCGTGTCTTGTCCCATCTAATTTTTTGTTGGGATAAAAATGATAATAGATTTATATATTTTAGAATGAAAATACATTTATTAGAGTTAGGTTTGAGATTTTTTGGAAATAAGATCGAATTTAGGACAAAATTAGATATTGTCTTTTAAAATTTTTTTTTCTATTGTTTGTTTTTAATATATATATATATATATATATATATATATATATATATATATATATATATATATATATATATATTGAATTATAGCAAATTCACTTGTGAAAAAAATAAGTTATAAAATTTATAATATCAATTTAATTATAAAATATATTTATATTTAATATAATTTAAATTTAAAAAAAAAAAAAAAAAAAAGAAAAAAACTAAAATGGAACGTGACATAACAAGAGAAGTTATTATACTTGCACCACTGCGTCCTATCCCATCTAATTTTTAGTTGTACAAAAAATGATAATAGAAAGGAGACCAGTCGCACTCTCCAGTCGGAAACTGAGTTATCAATTGATTACCCTAGAAAGGTAGAAAGTTTATAGATGTAGGAGTACTTAGATGCCTTTCCCATATTCAATTCCATCCAAGAGGAGATGGGTTCGAGTTCAACCCCTACAGCTCTTGCCCACCACCCTCCAACATAAAGTGATTCACCTCCCCACTAATTGCTGTCTATTCTCCAAGGTTTTGCTTTAGTTGCCCTTTTGTTTTCTAGTTGTTGTTTTTTAGAATTTTTTTGCAATAAATTTTAAAAATATAGATGTAAAAATATTGTAATTTTTAAAATTTTAAATTAATTTGTAAATTATATATTCTGAAAAATAATAATTTTATATTATGCAAATAAATCTATCAATATCAATTGAATAAAATGATAAAGATAGATTAAAACAACTACGAATGATAATGGACAGGTTTTTTCAAGTACTCACTTAATCTTGTCCTTAATAAGACGGGTTTGAAATTTAAATAAATAGGTTTTGAACAAATTTGAGATTTTTTTTAAAACTCGAACGAATTGTTTGAGTATTGTCTTATCCCATTTCACCTTGATAATAAAATATTTTTTAATAAAATAAGTTATAAAAAATTATTTTAATGTAATTAAAAAAATTAAAAATAAAAACTTTAAAAAAAAAAAAAAAAGTTAAATTGGGCAATGCAAGGCAAGACATATATGTGAATTTCTCATATCCATGTCACCTTGTCGTGTTTAATTTTTTTTAATGGGACGGAGATAAGAATTATTTTGAATAAACGGAATGATGTGCGGATGGGACAACCTCTTTTGAACTCCCGTCATTCTCATCCCTAAAAACAACCTACAAAGATTAAAAATAAATTTTAAAACCCACAAAAATTAAGACACCAATTTTTACGTGGGAAACTCTATAATTTAAAGGGAAAAACTATGGGCTATAATTTACTCAAAACTTTCAATCATAAAAATTAATAAGGTACAATAAGTTCTTTTTTAGCAATAAACTCGAGATGATCATTCATCAACAACTCACCCAAGTATGGCTTTCAATATTAAACAAAAAAAAACACCAAAATAGAAAAGAAGATCAACGGTCCAAACGGATAGAAACATAGCTTAGATTGTCAACATTAACATAAAGAAATTTCATGAAGATGAAAATAAGATACATCCTTAGATCTTGTGTCCTTCATAAGACACAATGATGGACAAAAATTAATCTAAACATGCTATAACAATCATAAAATAGCAATTAGATCATAAGCGGAATTATAAATAGATTGAAAACGTACCTCCCGCCATTGTCATTCTATAAGTTAAAATATGTTTTTCAATTTTCAGGTTTCAGGTGCTTCTAAACCTTCACAAACTCCACTTAAATGGTGTTTTGAAAAACTGAAAGAGATTGCAGGCTTAAGGAACCTTACCCAATAGTGTTTTGCCCCTTTTTAAAGACTCTCTCCATCACCGAGTTTGCTTGGAGCGTGCACAGAACATGGGACAGTGATGCGAACGTGGTTCCCAGTATGAATCCTCGTTCCTAAATTGATGGAATGATGTGGACCACATTCCAAATCACGTCTTTGGTTTATTGCCGAAGATCCAGGAGAAATAAAATCCCTACACACAAACCCACAAAACCCCATTTTTTCCTATTCTCCTCTCACTTTTCTTTGTTTTCCCCCTTGTTGGGCACCTCACACGCTCCTTTGTCTCCCTTAAGTCTCACAACACCGTTTTTTCTTTTCTTTTTTTCAACTTTTTTATTGAGTGAGTGGATCCCACCATCTTTACTTGGGATAGACCACACCCAATAATTTCTTCCTCTCAACTCACATGGAGGAAGGCTTCCCAACACGTATTACTACAAAGAATAAGCTTTTCCTTTGAAAAAATCTTGGTCATCATATCCGAGCCATTATCATTAGTTTGGATTTTATCAAGCTATAATAACTTCAACTCCAACAGATCTCAAATCCAATGGTATATTATATTAGATCTATATGCTTCCATCATAAGTGAGTGATCCTTTTTTTTCATGTTTGGTTGAAGGTTAATAGACTAAACTTATATTAAAAGAATTTTGATACATCCTTAACAAAATATGAATACTAACTAGCAATCATTTGATGTTAATAATGAGAATCTTCCACTTCTCATTCTATCGTGATGATTGGCTAAGGGTTAAGAACCTAAACTTATAGTACATTCTTCATAAAATTTCGATACATCCTTAAACAAAATTGATGCATTCTTAAGAAAATTCAATATATATTATATGAAAAAGGTAAGAAAATTCAATATATATTATATGAAAAAGGTAGATTGTATGAACGTCTACAAGTTATTTAATAGTATTTGATGAAATTTATTAATTTCTCATTGCCCCATCTTGCATGGCTGAGGGTTAATAACCTCAACTCATGTCAAAATGACTTAGGTACATCTTTTATAAGTTTTGATACATTTTAAAGAAAATCTAATATATTTTACATAAAAAGAGGTACATTGCATGAACATTATGTCCATATATCATTTGACATTAATTGATAAGAATAACTTATTTTTAACATATCTATTTATAACTAGTATCAGTGTTAGACCAAGGTTTGATTAATTTTAATTTTGATAATAACAAAATAAGGTTTGGAACTAATGATTTATATCTAAATATGTTTAAGTAAGAATATCATAAAAAATGTAATAAAAATATATAAAATCAAAGAGAAATCAAGAACAAGGAGAAGACCTAAAAGAGAAGATCAATCAATACCATTTGTCTAGAACCTCTTTCTAAGATTGTTGGTGCATTAGGATTGTGCATTTTATTTCTCACTTAAACATCTAAAATCATCAAAGTGCAAACTTATTTTCAATTCTTTTATAAATTTGACAAAAAAAAATAATTAGTCAATTGATCAAACCTAACATGTGTTTAAGGACTAGTTTGAACTTTCACCTCTTATTTAAATATTATAAACTTGTTGTTTTGTACGAGGAAGAGTTATAATCACTATATTAATAATATTTTTATAACTTTAGGAAATGAATGGATAATTTTTTTTTTTTACAAAATTATATAACTATTTAAAAATATAACTATAATAATACTATAGAAGGTTTGTGGGTTATTGAATTCAATCTCATTATTTTATTATAAATAAAATACTCTTATTTCTATTTTTTTAATTTATAAATTTCATTTTTCACTCTTTTTTGTGTTTTAATCGTCAATTAGGATGATGAGAAAATAATAAAAAAATGGATAAAAATAAATTTATCCGTTATTATAGCTAAAATTCATTTCTAAATATATAATAAAATAAATATTATAAAATTATTTGGCTATGTTTGGAAAGTATTAAGGACAAAAAAAAATTAATTAAAACTAATTATAAATTTATATATTTTTTAATTATTTAATCTTTATATCAATGAGTTAAAATAAGTAAAATGAGTTTGAAATAATAAATAAAAATAATTTATTGAATTTAAATTTATTTTTTTATTTTACTTTACTTTTTCTTTTTTCAACTTTTTCTATTTATTTTCTTTCCCTTATATTTTCCTTAAATTTTTCCGGAACCAAACATAGCATTTATGTTTTTTTCCATAAAGAGTCAAATAGATTAAAAAAAAAAAATTCACATAAATTAAAAAGACATTGTGATTTATTTATTAGGGGCAATTATACACGTATACGTTGTATTAAAAAAAAAAAGACATTTTCAATAACCCAAGGATTTGCTTTTCAAAACAAGTTGGGTTCAATTGCTTTTGGGTTTTCTGTGTTTTTTCTTTTAAGAATTATGTAAATATGTTGTATCATGAAACAAAAGAAGAAAATAGAACCCAAAAATGACCATATGAGGAAAAGTACATTTTGACAAAAATCCCCCGTCTCATGCACAGCTACAGTGTCCTCCGTACTTTACTCGAAAATGTCCTCCAATTAATTAATACCTTTTTTTTTCTTTTTTTCTTTTTGACTTTTTTTTTCCTTACTCGAAATTTTTTATTTTTCAACCATAAAAAAACTTAAAAACGCTTCATAAAATCACTACTAAATTCACTATAAATTTTATATTACAATTATATAAATCAAAATTTACTCATTTTTTAATACTTTAATTTTATAAAACAATTCTCATCTTTTTAAGAATCTACTTAATTAAAAAAAAACACATATTATTTATTTCATTTTCTTTATTAAAAATTTATTTTAACATCATTTGTAATTAGTACATTAAAATAAATTAGTTTTTAATATAAAAATATACTCACCTATAATAATTAATAATCTAATAAATAAATAAAATATACTAATATTTTAAATAATATTGATTTCAAATATATATAAGTAATATTTTATTTTGTTTCACATTCATAATATTTTTATATTTATAATATTTATAATTCTTATATTATGGATTTAATTTTTTAAATTCTTTATTTTTAATTTTTTTTGTAGAATATTAAACCTAAATTTTTAAAAAATAAAAATAAAAAACACAATCCACATGTGTTGAAACTAAATTTTTTGTTTTCTTCAAAATAAAAAAAGAAAAATAATATTAGAAAAATATTAATTTGCCTTTAATTTCATTTAACAAAAAAATTAGTAATTGATCAGTTTTAAGAGCATTTAATTTTAAAAACAATATTTGAAGGTAGATAAAATTAAAATTTTAAAAGTCTTTGCATTAAATTTTTTTAATATAAATTCACAATTCTCATCATATTACATTAAAAAAAAACTAATGGTTTTTATTAAAAATGTAAAAAAAGTACATTTTTGTTTAATTGAAAATTTAAATTATTAAAATTATTTTTATTTTAATAAATAATGATTTTTAAAAAGTATATTATGTGTTTTTTTGACATATTATTTAATAATCATTGTTAAAGTCATAACATTAACAATAAAAAAAACATAGTAAGTTAGTACATTTTCTTATCTACAATAGTACTTTTAGTCACTGACATTATTACTTTTAGCTAAAAACGATATTACTATCTTTAGTGACATATTTAATATAGATGTTAATACAGTAATGAATGATAAATAGGTATTTGCATTGATACTTTTAGTTATTAGCATTTGTTACTTTTAGATAAAAAATTTGTTACTATCTCCAATGACATGCATGTTTGATGTAAAAGTTGAAGTAATGATGGGTGATATGACAACTATGTTCGTGGATCCAATCAAGTGTACTTGTCAGCTTGCCTTGACAACCTACTTTTAATTTATCGAATCGCATTTTTTTGGACACAATGGGGAGGACACTATTCCAGTGCATAAATGGGGGATTTTTATTTTTTATTTTTATCAAACTATACTTTCGCTTAGATGGCCATTTTTTTGTTCTATTCTCTTCTTTTATTTCATAATGCATCATATTTACATAATTTTTTATTTTTTTCATATTTTATTTTCAATTGAGAAACCTATGAAGATGTTCTATGACAACCAACCATAAGCATTGCTAAGAACCTAGTCCATCATGACAGGACAAAACCTATGGAGATAGATCGTCACTTCATGAAGGAAAAAAAAATAAAAGAAGGGATAGATTCAGCTAGTATACACACCAACATGCCTTCAAATAGCAATATCAACTTTGAAGATTAGGATACTGAACTAGGTTTGATCACATCTACAACCCAACTTGAGGGGAAGTGTGGAAATCTTTCAGTTATTGGTCTAATTTCTTGGAGTTTTACGGTTGTAAATTAATTGATTGTGTTTGGTATTTTCTATAATAAGGAGATTTTGGTGGCATATTACCCGATCTCATAGTATTTTGTTTCCTAAAATTAGAGAATCTTTCTAGGTAAGTTAGTAGATGTATCAGGTGAATAATGGGATCGTATTTTCAACCACTCCATTATTTATAGGTGTATTTTCTTCTCTATTCAAGAAATGAAGAATAGAATCATTTTTTCCTTCTCATATTTCTTCAAAATTTTAGCCCAAGATTTCACTCATTTCACACAATGATTCTCATTTTGCACAATGATTCTCATGATAGTTCAGGGGTGACCAATAAAAAACTGGCTTTAGTTTTACCAAATAAACATAAAGAATCAAACAATCAACATAGCTGAATTTAGACAGATCCTTGCACATCATTTGCACTTGGACATTAATATAAATAATCAAACAACAGAATCACAGGTACAAAGTTTTGGAATGAACAATTAAAACATGTCAACATGCAAAACATGAGACTGAACAAAGAGCCAGCTTAAAATTCCAAGTGGTTCAATATTTTTGCACTTCCTTGTAATAATTTCATGCTTTCATATTTTACATCATGGATCAGGTGATCGAAAACCAGACCCTTTTACAACTTAATATCAACTTCAGTTTTTTAAGAACACCGCATTAACTGACTACAAGCAATTTGCAATCACAGTTTTAAAAATTAATAAAAATCCTAAAAATAAAAATAAAAATCATATGAGAAGTAAAAATAGATATTTTAAAGTTATTTTTAATATATATATATATATATATATATATATATATAATTTATCACATTTGATAATAATATCCTCTACATAGATAAAAAAAATATAGATTTTATAAATGTATATTTATTATTAAAGTGCATTATAGATTATTTTATAATATTAGTATGATAATACGTCTAATTTTAAAATATATTTAATATGAAAATTATGATGTATTTTAATTTAAATATATTCAATGATATCAAATAAATAATAATATATACATAGTTTTTTAATATTTATTTTTATTATATTTAATAAATATATAGATTATATAAAAAATATCTATTAAGAAAACTATGTTATTGAGAAAATTATGTTTTTATATTTTTGTAGTAAATTAAATCAAATATAAAAATAAAATAATTATAATTTATTTATTTAATAATAAAAAAACCAAAAAATCAATAAAATGTCGATAAAATATCTAGAAATATCGGTTGAAACAGGAAAAACTTGAAAAATTCATCAAATATCTGATGACGGATATTATCTTTCCAAATTTTATATCGATATTTACGGATATTGGATATAAGTATAACGCAGTCATCAAAAGCATAAGTGAGTCATTGAAGAGAAAACCCACCGTCAGTCGTTCTTTAAAAGGCAATCTCATCAAGTACAGTGATCAGTGAAGGGACCCACATTGATTCAAAAGCTCACTTTGTCTCTGGGTCCTACTCCGATTTTCTTTTTGCTTACGTGTCACTTCTGCAGCGCTTCATATCCAAAAGAATGCCGAATGCGTGCGACCCACGCACTTCCACTTCTTTCCATTGCCATGCAGACGCCCTTCCTTTTTTAGAGAGAGAAAATGTGTATCGAATTATCAACTAATTATCGCGAAAAAGTCGCCGATACTCATTTCTATTATTCTATATAAACACAAAGTCAGAGGATCGTATAAAAAGAGCGAGGCGTCCCTTCAGAGACACCGTCCCACTCGGAAGCAGCGGCACTTAAGGTTTGTGAAGGAAGACTTGAATCTTGGGATTTTGTAACACTGTCCTCCACATTTTACTCGAAAATGTCCTTCAACTGATTAAAACCCTTTTTTCTTTTTCTTTTTTTTGACTTTGTTTTCCTCACTTGAACGACCCAATTTTTGGGCCTCTCCCACCTTTTGTTTTTCTTCTTCCTTTTACTGTTTTCTTTTTTGCCACCTCGTTCTCACATTCTCACCATATTAAATTAAAATTACGTTTGATGGTAATTTTAAGAAATATTTTTAATTTTTTTAACACTTAAAATTTTTTATCTTTTAAATAAAAAAAATTAAAAATACTTTTTAAAATCACTATCAAACACATTATAAGTTTTATATTATAATTATATAAATTAAATTTTGCTCTTTTTTTAATACTTTGATTTCAATTAATTTTATAAAACAATTCTCATCTTTTTGAGAATCTACTTAATTAAAAAAAAAAAACACATTATTTATTTCGATTTCTTTATTAAAAATTTATTTTAACATCATGTGAAATTAATATATTAAAATAAATTAGTTTTTAATATAAAAATATACTCACCTATAATTAATAATCTAATAAAAATAAAATATACTAATATTTTAAATAATATTGATTTCAAATATATATATATATAATATATATATATATATATATATATATATATATATATATTATATATATATATATATATATAGATAATATTTTATTTTGTTTCACAATCATAATATTTTTATATTTATAATTCTTATATTATGGATTTCATTTTTTATATTCTTTATTTTTAAATATTTTATAGAATATTAAACCTGAATTTTTAAAAAATAAAAATAAAAAACACAATCCACATGTGTTGAAACTAAATTTTTTGTTTTCTTCAAAATAAAAAAAGAAAAATAATATTAGAAAAATATTAACTTGCCTTTAATTTCATTTAACAAAAAAAAAATAGTAATTGATCATTTTTAAGAGGATTTAATTTTAAAAACAATATTTGAAGGTAGATAAAATTAAAATTTTAAAAGTCTTTGCATTAAATTTTTTTAATATAAATTCACAATTCCCATCATATTACATTAAAAAAAAAAGTAATGTTTTTTTATTAAATATGTTTTAAAAAAAGTACATTTTTGTTTAATTAAAATTTTAAATCATTAAAATTATTTTTATTTTAATAAATAATGTTTATAAAAAGTACATTATGTGCTTTTTTTTGGACATATTATTTAACAATCATTGTCAAATTCATAACATTAACAATAAAAAGCATAATAAGTTAATACATTTTATTATCTATAATAGTACTTTTAGTTACTTAGGTAAAAATGATATTACTATCTTTAGTAACATATTTAATATAGAGGTTAAAACTGTGATTAATGATAAATATGTATTTACATTGATACTTTTAGTTATTAATATTAGTACTTTTAGGTAAAAAATTTATTATTATCTCTAATGATTTGCATGTTGGATGTAAAGGTTGAAGTGGTGACGGGTGATATGATATCTATGTACATGGGTCCAATTAGGTGTATTTGTCGTCTTGTCTTGACAACTTACTTTTAATTGATGGAAGGGCATTTTCGGGCATAATGTGGATGATACTATTACAGTGCATGAAATCGGATTTTTATTATTATTATTAAAATGTACTTTTTCTTAAATGATCATTTTTGAGTTCTCTTTTCTTCTTTTATTTCATAATGCACCATGTTTACATAATTTTTCCTTTTTTTTCATATTTTATTTTCAATCCTACGTGTCTACCCATGTGGATTGCTAAGACGGCATTGGAGTGCGTGACTATGGCGTTGACCTGTGTGAATATTCTCAATTTGTTTGGTAACAAAACACTTAAAATAACAAGGGGTGTTTGTGTAATTTCTAAGATCATGGTTGGAGTCCATGTGACAAATATTTTTTTAGGTATCCATGTCATAAAATCATGATCATAATTATAATTTTGTTTTTTTTTTAAATCTATAAAATTATAGTTACAAATTATGATTTTAAATTTAAATTTTAATTAATAATTAGTGACTATACTTTTAAGGATAAATTTAAAATTATATTTATTATCTATCATAAAGTCCTGTTATTCTTTCGGCTCCTTTTGTACGCAATGCCAAAGATGATCGACTTTGCTTTTTTAATATCAAGACAACCTTTTACAGGCATTACGGCTTTCAGTCATAAGTGGTTGAAGATTTTCTTTCAACATCTTATAAAAAGAGTAATCGGTTCCCGATGTCATCTCTTGTAAGATGGGTGGGGTGATTTTTTTTATTTTTTATTTTTTATTTTTTATAATTTTTTCAAATATAAAAAAGTTTTCTATTAAGTTAAAAATAACATATTAACATTATCCGACAACATATCTAAGACTTCAATAGGTTTAATTTAGGAATATTGATTAATATCAATAAATTACTTTTAATAAATATAAAAAATAAAATATTTTAACTTTTCCTATTCGATAAAAAAATTTAACTTCATTTTAGTTATCCTACAAAAATATTTTAAAAAATAATTAAAATAAATTATTTAATTTATTTGATTTTGTAAAAGTTGATTCCCTAACATCCACTGAGGTTGGTGGATTGTTTTGTTTCCATGCAACTTTGGATATTTTGAATTCAACTAGCCCTATTATGCACCCAGCTAAGAAAATTTTTATTTTTTCATATTTAGTTTTATTGAAAAATATCAAATATAATTAAAAATCATTTAAAAACTTATATATTTTTAAATTATTTAATATTAATTAAATTAAAATAAATGAAATTTTGAAGTAGAAAACTTTAGATTTTTTTATTTATTTTTATTTTTTTATTTTCTTCCATTTTGAATAGAAATTGGAATTAATTTTATGCATATTTAAAGTAGTCCAAGGATTTCTATGAAAATTTTTAGAAGTTGGTCAATGTCTTAGAATAGAAAAACTAACCTCAAAATTTTTAAATGGATATTATTTTCATCTATTTAAAAATAATTTGAAATATATTCACTTCTTTAATGAGTCATCTATTTATTTCCTATCATATTATTAACATCAATTGACAAATGTTTATCTTTCTTTTAGATTTATTATTATTATTATTATTTGAAATTATGTTTAAATAGTTTGTGACATCCTACCTTGGATAGGAGGAAAATTCTTGTTACTATATAAGTATGGATTCCTATTAATTTTATATACGCATTTAAAAGCCGTGGGGTCTTTTTGGGCCTAACAGATAGTATTTATACGGGTTAGATGCAAATCATTATCAAATGAATCAAAGTTGATCCCCACCCTTGTGGGGCACAAGGGTGTTGTCCTAATTAAAATTTTATATTATTATTGTACAAAATATCTTCTTTTGTTTTTCTTGTTGGGTACCCTTTTTTCCTCGAATTCCTTATGATTTTACCATTTTGTGAGCTAGCCTATGACATTATCATCATAATTGGGATCAATGATGAAAATATCGGTAATCACAGATATATTCAGTACTTCGATTTTATAGATATATTAAAGACATATCGACAGATATTTTGATACAAAATATTGGTGAAGTAAAAATTAATAAAATCCTGAAAATATTAAAAAATTATATAAGAAGTAAAAATAGATATTTTAAAGTTACTTTTATTATATATATATGCATTTAAAAGCCGTGGGGTCTTTTTGGGCCTAGCAGATAGTATTTATACGGGTTAGATGCAAATCATTATCAAATGAATCAAAGTTGATCCCCACCCTTGTGGGGCACAAGGGTGTTGTCCTAATTAAAATTTTATATTATTATTGTACAAAATATCTTCTTTTGTTTTTCTTGTTGGGTACCCTTTTTTCCTCGAATTCCTTATGATTTTACCATTTTTGTGAGCTAGCCTATGACATTATCATCATAATTGGGATCAATGATGAAAATATCGGTAATCACAGATATATTCAGTACTTCGATTTTATAGATATATTAAAGACATATCGACAGATATTTTGATACAAAATATTGGTGAAGTAAAAATTAATAAAATCCTGAAAATATTAAAAAATTATATAAGAAGTAAAAATAGATATTTTAAAGTTACTTATATATATATATATATATATATATATATATAATTTGTCATATTTGATAATAATATCCTCTACATGAATAACAAATATAAATTTTATAAATGTACATTTATTATTAAGTTGCATTATAGATTATTTTATAATATTAGTATGATAATATCTCTAATTTTAAAATATATTTAATATTAAAATTATGGTCAATTTTAATTTAAATGTATTTAATGATATCAAATAAATAATAATATATGTATAATTTTTTAATATTTAATTTTATTATATTTAATAAATATATAGATTATATAAAAAAGACCTATTAAAAAACTATGTTTTTATATTTTTGATAGTAAATTAAATTAAATATAAAAATAAAATAATTATAATTTATTTATTTAATAATAAAAAATGGAAAAATTAATGTAACATCGAAAAAATAATCAAAAAATTGATAAAATATCAGTAAAATATTTGTTAACGGATGTATCTTTCTGAATTTTGTATTGGTATTTACAGATGTTAGATATAATGCTGATATATGGATGATATACCCAAGATTTTAATCCATATCATCAAAAGCATATGTGGGTCATTGAAGAGAAAAGCCACCGTCAGCCGTTCTTTAAAAGGCAATCTCATCAAGTACAGTGATCAGTGAAGGACCCACATTGAGTCAAAAGCTCACTTTGTCTCTGGTCCACTCCGATTTTCTTTTTGCTTACGTGTCACTTCTGCAGCGCTTCAAATCCAAAAAAAAAATGCCGAATGCGTGCGACCCACGCACTTCCACTCCTTTCCTCGGAGAGATCCGATTCTGTGATTCCTCCATCTCCATGCAGACGCCCTTCCTTTTTTGAGAGAGAAAATGTGTATCCCAGCTGGGAATGATCAACTAATTGAGAAAATGTGTACCCAGTTGGGAATTATCAACTAATTATTGTGAAAAAGTCGCCGATACTCATTTCTATATAAACACAAGTAGAGGATTGTATAAAAAGAGCGAGGAGGCCCGACACCCTCCCACTCCGAAGCAGCGGCACTTAGGTTTGTGAAGCTCTCCTTCTTTGCTTTCTTTTTGGGTGTTGAGAAAATGTGGGAAAATGATGGAAGACTTGAATCCCAAAATGATAGAAGACTTGAATCTCAATGCAGGTGTTTGGTCTTGGATTGAGGGTTTTTTTTTATTATTTTTTATTTATTTACAAACCCCAAGACAAGATTAAAATGATTTTTTTTTTTTTTTTTTACCCTTTTGGTTCCTCTGTTTGGTTGCTCTGTTTTCTTAGCAACCAACCAAACAGAGCAAAGGTTTCCAATGATGTACAAATTGAAGTATACACGCCGTCACTTTTGATTTGAAGTTTTTTTCTTCCTTTCATCTGGATAGGTAGAGAAGAAGGAGGTTGGCCATAATGGCTTCCACGCCGGTGCAACCACAGTTCATTGCAAGCACTGGGAATAGAAGTTTATCAAATGCGCTACTCATCGAGAATACCGAATCTGATCAGATTGTTGTGCCTGATGTAAGTACGATTCGATATTTTTGTGGATGTCTTATGGGCTCTGAGTTTATCCTATGGTTTTCGTCTTTGACAAGTCTGTGGTTTTAGATGAGGCATAGAAGACTCAGGCTGAACTCAGGATTTGGTTTCCAAAATGAGACTCTGGCTTTCATATGGTGGCAACTTTGAGGAATTTCTATGTTTAATAGCCAAAAAAAAATCACTTGTATGATTAATTGAATAAGAGGGAGAATCAGGGCATTTTAACCTATTTGTTTTCTTTTTAAGAAAACATACCTGATTCAAGATAGTGAGGAAAGTGAAGAAGGTTGCCAAACTTAAGAGTGGGCCCAACAAAAGATTTAAGTGTAGATATTTGATTAGCACAACATTGATCTGTGGTGGATCCTGACATGTAGTTTGCAAGATTAATGAGTAGCTTAGATGTTTATAATTTACACTGTCAACGGATGATCAGCTTCACCAAACATTTATTGTTTTTCCATCTAACTCACTGAATTAAGTTGTAACTTGTAAGACAATCTTGAGAGCCAGTAGCCTTCAGATTTAAACAAGAAATGCTTTCAAGGTGATATATTTGAGCGCCTATCTGATTGACATTATTTTCTCTTGTCAGTAATGTAAGGTACTTGATGGTTTACTCCAGGCTATGCTGTCATAATACATGCTGGAACTGAGATTAGTTACTTTATGTGAATACCTTGATTGATGGCCTTAAATGTTTTATCATGCAGAGGAAAAGCTGGAAAAACTTATTTGCATATATGGGTCCTGGGTTTCTTGTGTCTATTGCATATATTGATCCTGGAAATTGTAAGACTGAGACTTCTTAGTTCCTTTTTTTACTACTATAAAATTCTCTTCCTAATTATGCCCTCATCTATATTTTGTGATCGCCTTGCAGTTGAGACTGATCTCCAATCAGGAGCACAGTACAAGTATGAGGTTTGTATTTTAGCTTTTAATTCCATTGCTTCAATTTGAAATTTAATAGCAATTCATTGTTTTCACAAAACTGGTTAGGAGTGTCAAGCAATTGCATACCATTAGAACTAAGAAGTCCTGTACAATCTACATGGAGATTGGAACTCTCTAAATGTAGTATGCTTGATACACCTCCTACCTTATTGATGGCTTGATTAGAATACAATCTGTTTTTTCCTAGAAATTTTTGGCCATATGTTTATGATATTTTGCTTGAATTTGATAGAATGAATGGTGAAGTCATCTTCTTGTTAATCTGGGCCTTAGAAGCTTTTCATGGCCTTCACAAACATGGAATTTCTTTTCAGTTGGTCTATTTATCCTTAGGATGCTTGTTAGTGGTAGGATATTTAATTTAAAAATATGGTTTGAAAATTTTGTTATGAAATTGATTTATGATGTCAAGATTGTCTGCATAACAATACACCTTGACCATGCCCTGAGTGCTTGTTTTGCTTGTTCATTTATTTATTTTTTTAAAGGCAAAAAAGTAATATTATAAACAATGCCTAATCAAAATATGGCCCACCAAATTACATAGGTAGTATAGAAAGGTGTCAGAAAGATGTATTGCATGTTTATTCTTGAAGATCATCAAGCATGAATTCATCAGCAAACTTTAGGCATTGTGAAGGAGGCAATCTAGTTTAGTTCTTAGTATCACAATTAAACCGTGATTAGATTGATTAGAATTGTTTTTGGATGAAAGGAGTTCGAGTTTGAGAAACTCTTAATTTAATGAAGGTTTTGCTTGATCGATTCAAGTAACAAAAAAGCTAGTAAATTCTTGCAAAGTTAGTTCAATCAATCTAGTGAAAATTTGTTTGATCAACCAAGGAGCACACAAGTGGCAGAGTTTTTGGCTCTTTGATCTTCTTGGAAGTTTTTTCAAGCATGAAAAATTCTAAATTTGATTTGGAAGTGTCTCAATTGGTGGAATACAACCAAGTCTCAACTAGGACTAGTATTGCAATTAACCTTGGAGGTCTATCTCTATGTGATCATAATTAATCTCAATTGAATAAGCTGTGGATTTTGCTAATAGAAATCCAATCACACAATCACATCCACATAAAACACAATAATATATGTGGAAACCTCTTTACAAGTTAAAAAAACTAGTAGCCATCTCGACTACTCAACATCCACTAATCAAAATCAGATTACAAAAATATATCTTACCAAAACTAAATGCACAAAATGAATCCTGGACCTGCTCATACCCTGAGATTTGCAGCTTCATGCCAATTATTGAAGTCCCTTTAACTTTAGTCTTTGGAATCACTTTGGCTTTTAACTTTGAAACTTGCTTTGAATTTGTTTACCAAAAGGGATATAAGGATCACAAGAATCCTTATTTAATTCAAATCTAAGATTTTTTTAAATTCTCATGATCTGACATAATAATCGGATTGCTCAATTCAAGCCCTAAAAATGCTCTCAAATGTGTTCTTAATGCGATTTCGTTGAGAACTGTTGAGAGTTGTTACAAATGCCATGTTGGCTTTATTTATAGCATATGTGTGTAGAGAGAGAGAAAATGCCATGTGGAGAATCCCAATTGGTTCTTCTATGGAGAGTAGTTCTTAAGCTTGGGGATAAGAATTTTGGGAAATATTGCTGATATTTCCTTGAAATATCATATTTCCATGGCCATCTATAGGATATTTTAGTTGATATATCTTTTGGTTGATATTTCAGGATTTTTCTCAAATTTTTTTCTGATAAATACTGATTTTCCCAATTTTTCGATGGCCAATGTTTTGGTCAAAGCTCCAAAAATTTTTGGAAAAGCATGCTAGGACTTGAACCCTCCTTGTTCTCCTACATAAAAAAAGAGTCCATGACCACTTGAACTAATGTGTTCTTCATTACATAATTGCTAACAAATATATGTAGTATTTACTTAACTTTTCATCTCTCATTTTAATAAAAAATGAATTTTGGAGATGAATATATTTTTAATACATTTTTATCAAACAAAAATATTAAAATAAAACTTCAATAAATAATTTAATTTTAATAATCTTTTATTCAAATTCAAATGATCAAGTATTAAAAATATAAAAACCATTATCATAATTTTTTAATGGGTCTTGGTTAATAACTTTTTTATATTAATATAATATAATAAAAGTATAAATTTAAAAATAAAATTATAAACATTTTAAGAAGTTATTTAGAAGTAACGACTTTAATATGTGTATTATTTCTTGTTTTATCTTTTCTCTTTTTTAAATTTTTCCTCAAAATTTCTTCCAACATATTTTTTTGTCAAAATTTCCATCAATGTTTCATGATATATCCTAATATATTTCTAAAATCCAACTACCGGTATATTCGTGAAATCCAATATTTTTATCCTTTTTTGAGTTTACACCACAAACCTCAGAAGAAGCAAAACCTTGGGGTAATTCAGAATTGTTAAAGAAGAAGTGAGCTATCAACCGTGCCTAGGGAGCAGTTCCAAATCACAGGGCAGTTTGATAGGAAGTTGGATTGTGGTTCTCTGATGCAGAATCGTGGGAAGCTAGAGTTTTCAAGTCATAGAGTGAATTGAATAGATGAAGGATGTATGATAAGGGCTAAAACATAAATAGGGAATGGTTCTAAAATGTGAGACTGTTTTGAGCTCCTTTGTTGCCAATCTACGGGGCAATTTGGCCACTTTCTAACTTGTGCTCCTTTGTTGTCAATCCGTTATGAGTTAGGAGTCCAAACCATGGGCAATTTGGTCACCTTCCAAAATGTTGATTTTCATGCCCTTTCTAATCATCTTCCCTATCTAGCATTACCCAAGCATTTGGGCTTCCTCAGTGGTCTCGATATGCCATCACAATGCCTCAAATACCCCTATACGATTGCAATCTAATCTTATGTGATTTGAAACAATTTCATCTCTATAGCCTACATTATCTCGACCATCAAATTGGCATTATCTTTAGTCGAGCATTATGGCAAGCTTGAATCTGAACATGATGGTGTCATCAATTAATCATATGTACTTGAAGTAGTTATCAATCCTAAACCAAAGCTAACAATTGAAATGGTCATGGAATTGCCAATCCAACTTCAATTCATTTACAATCTCCTCTAATACATCTAGATGGTATATTTTCTTAAGTAATTTGTGATAGAAAACACAGAATAAAAAGACATGCAGAGGTTTAATCTGCATTTTTTTTGGTTATAAATTGATAAAAACAAGCATAATAACAGTTATATTCCATCTTTAACTTGTAGATTTTGAGTGTTGTGCTTGTTGTTTATGGCTTCATTTTGTAGTTTGAGAAATTTGACTTATGGGTTCAAATGGTGCGGCTTGCAAGTCCCCATATGATTTGTAGATTTGTTTCTTGTGAAGTTTTTGATTCAAATATAACAACTAAGGTTCACACTATTTGATTTTAGTGATCATTGGCATTCCTTATAAACTCAAATTTGCCTAGTGCATTGCTTTTGCCTGGGCTAGATACCATGGTTTTTTGAAGGATTTTCAATAAAAAATTTGATCCTATCTCTTTCTTTGTTTTTCCTTTATTGATTGTGATTTTGTTTTGATAACAAATTTGTTAGAACAGGTTAATTGATTTTGTATCAAATGAAAAAAATTAAAATCAAACCTATTCACTCCTCTCATGGTCTTGAGGATCAACAATCTTCATCATGTAACATAAACTCGCTCCTCATAAGAAGATTATGTTATTCATTATTAACTTAACATCCTGTCAATGCTTGTAGCCATCTAACATTCTCTGGACACCTCTCTGTGCAGTTACTTTGGATCATATTAGTGGCCTCATGTGCTGCCTTCATTATTCAATCCTTAGCAGCCAACCTGGGGGTAGTAACAGGTATGTGATTTCTTTATCCAGCTATTTTCACTGAATATCTTCTCCCAATTTATTGATCCTCATCTCCAATGTTGTTTCTTAATTGTAGGAAAGCATTTAGCAGAGCACTGCAGAATTGAATATCCAAAGGTGCCTAACTTCATCCTATGGGTTCTTGCTGAAATTGCTGTAGTTGCATGTGACATTCCTGAAGGTAATAATGCCTTTTATGTGCTTGAAATTTAATAATATCGTACTTTGTTATCATTCGTTATTAGAAGGCTTGGATTGGTGAAACCATCTAGAGAGGGACATGCAGACTACACATTACAATTGATTTTCAGTTTTTTATATACCATGTGTGTAATTAATGCATAGCTGATGACCACAGCCATTTTATTACCTTTTATGTACTTGAAATTGAATAATATCTTACCTTGTTATCATTTATTATTAGAAGGCTTGGACTGGTGAAACTATCTAGAGGACATGCAGACCATACATTATGAT
Organism: Vitis riparia; assembly: GCF_004353265.1. Taxonomy (NCBI): domain Eukaryota; kingdom Viridiplantae; phylum Streptophyta; class Magnoliopsida; order Vitales; family Vitaceae; genus Vitis; species Vitis riparia. Next base: position 13,305,050 of record NC_048439.1, read on the forward strand.
TGATTTTTAGTTTTTTATATACCATGTGTGTAATTAATGCAGAGCTGATGATCACAACCATCACATCACTGGACTTCTTTTATGTAATATTTAGTCCTTCTCTAATTATGTGGACAGTCGCGTTATTGGCAATGGTTAGAATGATCTAACAGGTGGGCACACTTACACAAACTATGATTATTGAAATAATACTGGTAGGAATGTTGTGAACTTGTATAAGTTTATTTGTTTCTTCTTTGAATTGCTTCTTTGGTAATGGTTTCTTAAGTGCATCCTCTCTTCATTATTATTAACTTGATGTGTCATGCACATTTCTTCAACCTATTCTGATTTCTGCATGTTTCTTTTTCCAGTGATTGGAACAGCCTTTGCATTGAACATGCTCTTCAATATTCCTGTGTGGTGTGGTGTTCTTCTTACAGGGCTTAGTACATTGGTTCTTCTAGCTTTACAGCAATATGGGGTATGCGGATATATCTTCCATATTCCATGCATCTGGATGCAACTATTATTGAATGGTTTATTTACATCGTTTTCATGCAGTAAAAACAGAAAGTACTGTATTAGTAGTTCATATGATCCAGAATTGACATATGTTTGTAGACTCACACTGATTTTATAACTGAGGAAACATTTAAAGAATATCAACTTAACCTTTAATGTTTTTCATTTTCAGGTTAGAAAACTTGAATTCTTTATTGCTTTTCTCGTACTTACAATTGCTGCATGCTTCTTTGTGGAGCTTGGCTATGCAAAACCCAATTCTTCAGAAGTCTTGCGTGGACTCTTTGTTCCACAACTCAAAGGAAATGGTGCTACTGGTCTTGCAATTTCCCTCCTTGGTGCTATGGTTATGCCGTAAGTTTCTTATATCCATGAGAAGTGCTTATTTTTCCATGCATTTTTCAAAAAATATTCTCTTCTTTGTTGACTCCCATGCACTTGCTGCAGGCACAATCTCTTCCTTCACTCAGCATTGGTGCTTTCCAGGAAAATACCACGATCTGTTCGTGGCATCAAAGTAAAATTGAGAAGTCTTCAACTTGCTACTTTTCATATAATTCCTTGTGATTCAAAAGTATAAATATAATGTGCATTGTTCCTAAAAATATAGTTGTGAATTACCTATTATGCTAGTCTTGCCTGTAATGTGTGATATTTTACCAAGTCCGCTGGTGGACTTCCTCCTGGATTGGTCTGCTGTGATGATTGGTAAACCCAATAAGCATGTAATTGTATAATCTAGGGTTGTCTCGTGTACCCAGCTGCTAAGTCAGCTTGTTTTTAGCCTTTCTAACTCCTTACCAACAAATTAAGATGCAAGTAAAAACTGTGGAATCTAAAGTAAATCATTTTGGGCAGTTGGAAATGTTCAACAGATTTATAAAGATTGTCGTGGTCATTTGGTAAATAGTTTGGTCATGATTATCGTCACATAAATCTAATTTTGTTTTTAGTAATAATGTCTTGGTAAGGAAGATTATACGGTGAAAACATCAGATAAATGATATCCTGGCTCATGTGCATAGTAATTATATTGAACGAAGTGTTTTTCTCCTGCAAAACATTTTCCATCTCGACAATGTTTTTTTTCTAATGTCTTCTTATCTTATAATCTAAAAAGAAATGTATTCAAATCCTGGGTTGCTACTCTAGCTAGTTCTTTTGTTTGTTGATGCTTCTATTAGGTAAATCGTATCCGGAGCTGAATGATGTCTGCACTTTAAGGCTTAGTTTAGTTATTAAAATAAAGGCAACATGGTATATAATATATCTTGGTTCCTAAATGTTTGCTTCTTACACTTTGGTTTTATAATAAAGGCTTAGTTTAACATACTAGTGAGCAGCGTCTGATGACATGCCTTGTTTACAGGAGGCTTGCAGATTTTATATGATAGAAAGTGGCTTTGCTCTTATGGTGGCATTTCTCATTAATGTCTCTGTTATATGTGTAAGCGGTGCAGTTTGCAGTTCCTCAAATTTGAACCCGGATGATCAGGAGAGTTGCAAAGATTTGGACCTGAACAAAGCCTCATTTTTACTCAGAGTATGTCTCTGTAGTTGTAGCAACATGGGCATTTATTGTTATCATCCTTCAATCTCTCATTTAGCTTCTAACCAGATTGTGCTAAAATCCATTTCAAATCAGGATTCTTGGTATGGTTTTGCCTTTTCTTCTGAACCCAACTGTCCAGATTTTTCATGATATTGTTAATTTATTATCATTTGCAGAATGTATTAGGTAAATGGAGCTCAAAGCTTTTTGCTATTGCTTTGCTAGCATCTGGTCAGAGTTCTACGATCACAGGAACATATGCAGGGCAATATGTAATGCAGGTAATGTGCTAATTGGGTTCATATCTGCTTGCGAGATAAAGAGTTCTGGTTTATATTCAGCTCTTCCTGAAGAAATCAACTTTACCCCATAAACTCTTTATACGTGTTTTATTAAAATGATCTTTGAAGCTTGAGTGACTGTTAATCTATGGAACATGCAAAGCATGGATCAGGTTTTTGTTAGTTTTTCTTTTCTAATCTAGCCTTGTTTCTCAAGGTTAAAGATCATGGCCTTGACAGTCAATAAACATGACCACTTCCCTTTTTACAAAGGGCCAATTAAACCATCAATTGAATTGTTTACTAATCTTTGCTTTTGTTGTCTGCCAATAAAAGCTTGGTACCACCTTTTACGCAATCACGGTAAAGAATGAAAAACAAATCACAAGGTTTGACAAAATTTGCTTACTTCCATGGAGGAGAAAAAAATTACACCATTAATGATATGAAAGTTGTTAGGATTCTTGGTAATCAACCTAAGGTAATGAACCTAGGGAAAGTGGCGGATAGGATGATTGCCATTTTTTACAAATTTAACAATTATGAATGCAAGTGACTATATAAACAATAATATAATAAAAATCAATATAAGAACAATTGCAAATAAATGAAGGAAGAGAGAAATGCAAACACTAGTTCTTATATTGATTCAACACAACCTGACCTACATCCACCCTCAAGCTTTACTGTATTGAGGATCCCACTATTACGATGCTTTCAACCTAAGCCTCCAAGCTAACAATTGGATTATGGTTTCAATCAACCTTGTTGGACTTATGGTGCCAATCACTCTCTTGGATTATGGTTCCTAGGCATCCTCTACTACAAAACTTCTCAAGACAAAGTCTCCATACTCTTCCCTTTGGATTATGATTCCAAAGAATCCTCACAAGATATGGAAATGAAGAAAGATTCCTAGTTTACAATATTTACTCAAATGGAATACAAAGAGACTAGGTTTGCATCGTGCACTAAGATGAATGCAGGTTTAAGAATAAAGTGCACTCAAAAACTCCTTTTTAAGGCTCAAATAAAATTCAATAAAAATTTGGAACTCTCTTTCATACAATAGACTAGGGTTGCATCGTGTACTAGGATGAATGCAGGTTTAAGAATAAAGTGCACTCAAAAACTCCTTTTTAAGGCTCAAATAAAATTCAATAAAAATTTGGAACTCTCTTTCATACAATACATGAAGTTTGGAGCCTTTAAATAGGAATTAAAAGCTTGAACTAGCTATTAGGCTCAATTTAGGATCAATTGGTTGAACAACTAGTTGAACCGGCTACTAGCCATAAGGCAATAAAAGGCACTGCAGGTGACCATTAGGTCACAAGAGCTCGACCAATTGAGCAACTGGTTCAACCAGTTGAAACATACCTCTGTTAATTTAATTTATGAAAAATTTTCTGAATTGGTTGATCAGTTTAGTCAACCACTGGTCAAACATACAAAAAATATGAGATAATGATGCACAAATGAACCTTTAAAGGCTCAGGTTGTTTCAATATGAAAATTTAAGATTGAAAACCCATTTTTAATGATGAAATGCATGTCAAAAATGGGTTTTTATCCTTGAAACAAGTGATTTTTTTTTTTTTTTTTTTTAAATCATTAAAAAATGCATAAATGAGTTTCTAGGTCTTGTAACTTTTGCATCTTTACTACAAAATCCTTACGAAAACTCATTTAGATAAACTCTTTGTCATTTTGAAAATCTTTTTAACTATGAAAGGTACTAAACAAAGGTAGTTTTGATTTAGAAAGATTATTCATCCAATTTATAGAATAATAAAACTGATTTAGCTCCTTAGATGATTTTAGGTGCTTAAATAAGAATAGAATGCAATATGAACCTAGTACACCAATAACCTTACAACCAAATGCTAGAAAAATGAACTTGGAATACCATCTCTTTGAGGTCTCCTCCTTGATTTCCCTTTGGCTTGATATGTCTTTGATTGCTTCTTTAGAAGTCTTTTTGCCTAAACACACTTATGACAAATCATTAGTTTCAAACCTTATTTTGTTATCGTCAAAATCGAGATTAACCTTGGTTTTACAAAAGTTACAAAATTCATCATTAGTTCTCTTCATTTTCTATCTTTTAGTTTCTAGATTTAAACAAAAATATATATGCTTATCTTTATTAAATAAATCCTACTTGTACAAGAAATCCTCACAATAAGTTCTCTTCTACTAGAAACTTTAAACAAAAAAGAAGAATTCTAAAAACTTAGGAATTTAACTAAAGTAGGAGTTTGTGATCATATGCAAGTTTATAAGGCACCACCTAACAATCTAAACCTTGACAAGTTGTCTTGCATTCTTCAAGCTAATCTACTGTGAGTTCATAGATTTATATGTTACTTCCATAGAGTAACTTGTTGCAACCCATATGGATGGTTAGTAAGGGCGGGCCATCATCATCTCTCTACTAAGAAGTGGGTTTAATTGAGTTTAAAATACTCTTAAACTTCTTTTCCAATACTTCTTTTTGTATTCCTTTTCTAACAATATTTCTTTCTTCCGGTGCACCAACTTAGATCCACCAACCTTAGTTTTCTTAAGCAATTCCATCAATTCCCAAGTCTCACTTTTCTGGAGTTCTTTGATATTTTAGCTTCCAATGTAAAGGAACCCATATTCTTAAAATTGTATCTCTCAGGTGCTTTGAGAAGCAACTACAGTATGAAAAAAATGAGGCTTGGGAATTGGTGAAAATTGCACAAGAGAACTAAGAAGTTGGATGTTTTCATAAGGCTTGGAAATTGGTGAAAATTGCCCAAGAGAACTAAGTTTTTGATGTAAGTGGGTGTATTGCAAGCAATAAGCATTGTTTAGAAAGGAATAAAAAAGGTTTAAGTGTAGCAAAGGAAGTGTAGTTGTATTTTGAACTTACTATAGAAGTGGTGTTGCACCCCTACCGGCCAAATAGTGTGCAAAGAATTACCATGATAAGTAATATATGGTGGAGTCTAAAAGACAAGGCAGAGACTTTTGTGATTTGCCTTGTATTCTTGTTTTACAAACTTCTATTTAATCTTAAACTCCTGCTCTGGTTTTGTTTGTTTTTGGTTTGGCCACCTTTTTATATGAAGTTTATTCCAGAAGAGGACTAAGTTTTCTAATTGAGCTAGGATTCCTGATAGAGATAGATTATCATCTGGAATTGGATTTAAAATCTCTGTATTTGTGTGTAGAAAAGAAATAAAGCTGAGTTTTTGTAACTCTTTTGACATTATTGATAGTGGGCTTTTCCCTGCTTTGTGAAGGTCAGCCAGTTCTGGTGAATGGTGTATGTCTTCTCCTTTTAATGGTTGTTCTTCATTCTTTACTGTGATTGCATGACAGTTTCTTGCATTTTGTTATCTTCAATTAGGAAAAACTATGCTTTATCAGTGATCTCCTTGAATCTATTGGATGTATATATATATATATATGAATTGTGATTTAAAATCTCTATATTTGTGTATAGAAAATTAATAAAGCTGAGTTTTTGTAACTCTTTTGACATTATTGATAGTGGGCTTTTCCCTGCTTCGTGAAGGTCAGCCAGTTCTGGTGAATTGTGTATGTCTTCTCCTTTTTATGGCTGTTCTTCATTCTTTACCGTGATTGCATAACAGTTTCTTGCATTTTGTTATCGTAATAGATAGATGGATAGATAGATACCAGGACATGGAGAGAAAAATTAGTAGTAATTATGGATTACAGATAACTAGATGGGGGAATAGATGGTAAGAGAGTTGAGAGCCAGTTCTGGTGAATTGTGTATATCTTCTCCTTTTTATGGTTGTTCTTCATTCTTTACTGTGATTGCATAACAGTTTCTTGCATTTTGTTATCTTCAATTTGGAAAAACTGTGCTTTATCATTGATCCCCTTGAATCTATTGGATATATATATATATATATATATATATATATATATATATATATATATATAGATACACATGTTGATAGATATAGATAGGCTAACACCCTCCCTTGCACTAACACCCTCCCTCGCGACCCCATACCGGAATATGGAGAGACAAATCAGTAGCAATTATGGATTTACAGATAACTAGATGGGGCAATAGATAGTAAGCGAGAGTTGAGAGACTTAAAGTTGAGACCTCCAGTTAACTGTAACTTTAATACCATGTTAATTTACCAACTTTCTTGAAAGCTTAAGCTATTAGGATATGCCCATAATGTATAGGAGTCTGACATTTCTTATTCAATTTATGATTTTGAATGACTAAACCATAAGATAGAAGACCAATAATAAACGCTTGGAGGAGCTGGATATTTTCCAGCAACTACTTGATAGAAGTAATAATTTTGTCCCCTTGGTCCAGCAGCAAAGGCTTGCGGGGTGAATATATAAGATATTCTCAGTCTGAGTTCCATTAGAGACAAAAAAAAAAAAAAAAAACAATGGGAACAAAAAAAAAGGATTACCTACATGAAAAAAGATTGTACCTGAAAATATTTTTCAATACAATGTTTGAGATACATATCTTTTCATACTACTTATGTGTGTTGTGGCCCATATTTTTCTGTTCTTAACTTGTGTATCCTTATATTCATTTTTGCAGGGCTTTCTTGATTTACGTCTACAACCATGGATCCGGAATTTTTTAACTCGATGCTTGGCAATAATCCCAAGTTTAATTGTTGCAATTATTGGCGGCTCATCTGGGGCTGGAAAGCTGATTATCATTGCATCTGTACAGTATCCTTACTTGCAAACTTTTTTTTACTCCCAAAATATCATGCACTTTTTGTAATTTCTCCTTGTTGTTTTAAGGTAAAAAAGATGCTATAGTTCATAATAAGCATTTGGAAGAGAGAATTAACGCTAAAGAGGTTATAATCTAGAAGTAAATTATTAATCACAGCATTTGGATTGCTTACAATTGTTTTCAAGTAGGTATCAAGTACATGGTTTTGCCAATGAAATATTTATAGTTGCTTAAAATGAGGAAGCTTTATGTTGACTCTTGATCCATAACTCAACTACATTCTCTTACACATGCCTTGATGTTCCACCAAAAATCGAAGGCTTCAGTCATAGTTTATATGTAAACTTATATTTTACATAATAGTTTTCTTGACATCATCCACAATGGCGCCACTATGGAAATGGCAGCCATCATTTCATGAAATCTGAAATCTGATCATTTTTCAGCTGCTATGTTTGACTGCTCACATATTACCCCATTTATGAAAGCAAAAGGGAGTCCAAAAAATAAATTAAGTAAATAAATAAAACACCAAGGCTTGTTTCTCAACACGGTTACATATCCACATAGAGAATTTTTTGCTCATGTCTATTTTTTAGCTCTTACGGAAAACCTAACCTTTGATGTATTGTCTTGGCAGATGATCTTATCATTTGAACTCCCTTTTGCTCTCATTCCACTTCTCAAGTTCACCAGCTGCAAGATTAAGATGGGTGCATATGTCAATTCGACCATGGTAAATGACTCAAGCTTTTAGTGCTATTCTGCATAGATTTAATGCATTCATTATATGGTGGCATTTCAGATTGGTTTGAAATTTTGTATTGTATTACATGACATCCACATAGCAAAAGGATGTCCAACTGAAAATTTTTGCAAGAAATGTGAGTGTTTTGGCTACAAATTGCATTGAGTCCGTTGACATGTTAGAGATGAATATGAAGACGGTTCAGCTTAACCAGTATTCAAGTATCTTCTAGTTTTTAAACATACAGAGTGCCTATTAAATATTGAAACACAAACGCCACCAGATAATCACATACTATTAGGTTCTGGTCATGTCAATATAGCAAACAGGGATTAAATGTCAAGATATGCTTATGAGTCATGATTAAAATAGGTATATATCATACTGTTCAATCAGGCTTCTGACTCTTTCATTGATCATGATTTAAACTCAATCAGTTGGGTCATGTTAACTACATATGGGACTTTTATGTTAGGAAGTGCAAGTTAAAATCTACAATCTGATCATTAATGAGGGTGGAATTAATGAAGTAATGCATGTATTTTTTTAGACTTAACAATTATTGATTCGATTTTTTTCCCCAACCCCCCAGATTACAGCCATCACTTGGATCATCGGTTCCCTTCTCATGGCCATAAATATATACTATCTTGCATCCAGTTTCATCAAGTTGCTTCTTCACAGCCATTTAAAGCTGGTGGCTGCCGTGTTTGCTGGAATATTTGGATTTTCAGGTATGACAGTGTATGTGTGTGGTATTGGATACCTGGTGTTCCGAAAAAATAAGAAGGCTACACACCTTTTGGCATTAGCAACAGCAGAAAATGGAGAGCTGACAAATGATGTAGGTGGTGCATCAATGGATTGCCTCCCAAGAGAAGACATAGTTAGCATGCAGTTGCCTCAGAGAAGGGTTACGGTAGATGTTGACTGATACATAGTTGGAATTCTGGAAAATGATTTTTCTTTTTGTTTTGCTAAGCTAATGCTGCTAAGGTGTGCTATATAATAAGTAACTCTTGGGGTCGTATTTGTACATCCAAACTATGGAGAGTCCAGTTTAGTAGCTTCAATCTCTTGTGATTCAGTACTTACAGTTAAATTACCTGCAAAATCTGCTATGAATTTTGTTTTTCCTTTTCTCACCACCACCCACCAACTCCTTTTCATGCCCTCCTCTTCGTTTATTGTCATTGTTTCTAACTTGAATACTCTTGACTGATTTTCCCTTTGAACAAGTAACCTACAAATTTTAGGTTTGAGTTGTCTTATCACAAGTAATGTATTAAACAAGGGTCATGTTTTGGTACATATATCCTTTTCCATACCTCCAATCTTGCACCAATGGCATTTTGCCACATGTGAGGGTCGTGAATAAAAAGGAAAAAAAAACTTGCTATATGGGTTACCAACGGATCCCATGCCAAAAAAAAAAATAATAATAATCCAATGCAACACAAAAGTTTTAATTCTTTACAATATTCAATTATATAATATGATGAATTTTTTTATAAAAATTGAAAAATATTGAATAATTTAAAAAAAAATACAATTTTTTTATAAAAAGAAATTAAAATTTATTTTATTTTGTAATATAAAGTGATAATCCGAGGAGGTGAAGGAAAAAAAAATTAAAATAAACTAAATATTGTAAAAAAAATAAATCGATAACAAAAATTTTAAATCGAGAGTTAGTTAATTTATTTAATTTTCAATTGAAATTATTTGTGGAAAAAATTGGATGAATATTGAAAATTCAAAAAGCAATATAATTAGTTTAAGAAGTAAAAAATAAAATAATTAAATAATTTCAATGAATTGCAAGTCTAATTAGACATCTATAAAAAAATGAAAAAAAAAAATTGAAATAAATTTACATAAGTATACATTGCTCAAACATTAACCTAGTTATGTACTCAACTTTAATTGAAAATTGTATTAATAAAATAATTATTATGATTTACATTTAATTACATAAAATATTGGTTGAAGTATTGAAAATACAAAAAATATATATAATTAGTAACAATATGGAATTTCATATTCCTCGCTAATTTTTTTATCATTTTGATTTTTCAAAAATTTTTAAAAGTTTAAAAAAGTAGAGAACAGAGCATCCTTACATTCTTATCCCCATACTAATTATTTAGTATTTTTGGATTATGATTTTTTTTTTCATCCATTAAACCTAAGTGTAATTAACCTATTTAAACAATATTCAAGTCATATGAAGTACCCAATTTTTTTTAAAAGTTCAAAGAAACAGATAATGGGAAGAGTATAAAAATGAGAATTTCTCACATTCTTCATACCCTTACTAATTTTTTTATATTTTTGGATTTTGATTTTTTTGGGCAACATTTGAACACCTCCTAAGTGTAATGAACCTATTTAAATAGTATCCAAGCCATATGAAGTCCCAAATTTTTTTGAAAAGTTCAAAGAAGTGGAGAATGGGGATGGTACAAAGAATGTGAGGATTCCTCACATTCTTTGTACCATTTTTAGTATTTTTGGATTTTGATTTTTCCAGAAATCATTTGACCACCTCCTGAGTGTAATAAACCTATTTAAACAATATTTAAGCCATATTAAGTCCCAATTTTTTTTGAAAAGTTCAAAGAACTAGGAAATAGGAAGGGTATGAAGAATGTGAGGATTCCTCACATTCTTCGTATCCTTGCTAATATTTTAGTATTTTTGGATTTTGTTTTTTTTGAAAATCATTTGACCACCTTCTAAGTGTAATAAACTTATTTAAATAATATTCAATCCATATGAAGTCCCCAAAATTTTTTAAAAGTTCAAAGAAGTGGAGAATGAGAAGAGTACGAAGAATGTGAAGATTCCTCACATTCTTCATACCCTTGCTAATTTTTTAGTATTTTTGGATTTTGATTTTTTCGGGTAACATTTGAACACCTCCTAAGTGTAATGAACCTATTTAAACAATATCCAAGCTATATGAAGTCCCAAAATTTCTTAATAGAATATGCCGTAAAATTTATTCAATTATGTGAATTTTGAACTACAATTCTTAATAGGAAAATTTTAATTTGGACTCATACTTTCCCTTTATTCCCTTAATTTCCTATCTATGTAAATGCAGAATCACCAGTGTTTGCCGGTAGAGGAATTTCCTCAACCGGTAGACAAAATTTCTCAACTGCTAGGCACTGCAAGTTTGCAAAAAGATAGGATTCTTTTCATATAGGTCAACCGGTAATGAAGTGGTTGAGTTCATGCAATCAACTAATACCCACTACCAGTTTTTTGGGTCATTGTATCATCTCTGAAGCTAAATACCCATCTTGAAACCCAATTTTCTCATCTCATCATTTCATCTTAAAAATTAATATCATGTTGGTCTTCTATGCATTGAACTATTTTTTTTTTATAGACTCTATGCATTAAATTGTTGCCCTACCATAACCATAAAATCAAGACCGAAAAAACCAATAACCATAAAAATAGAGCCCAATAACTCCAAACACAACGAATTATAAATTGTTTAAAAATATGGAAAAAAAATCATCCATAAACAAATCAAAACAAAATATAAAAAAAATCATTTTTCTTGTTTGATCAACTCTGGAGTTGGATGATGAAAGTGGTTGAAAACGACAAGGATTTGGGTTGAGAGTGAGGCGAGCGTGAACTATTGGAGCAACTCTTTTTTGCCAAAGAATGGATCAAACGTGGTTGAAGGTTTTTGATATCTTCCATGACGGTTACAACGATCAATCTGATGAGAAAAAATGGAAGAAGAAGGACAAAATGAAACTGTTGCCCCACCATAACCATAAAATCAAGACTGAAAAAACCAATAACCATAAAAACAGAGCCCAATAATCTCCAAACACAATGAACTATAAATTGTTTAAAAATATGAAAAAAAAAAATCATCCATAAACAAATAAAAACAAAATATAAAAACAAAAAAAAAAAAAATTCTTGCTTGATCAACTCTGGAGTTGGATGATGAAAGTGGTTGAAGACAACAAGGATCTGGGTTGAGAGTGAGGCGAGTGTGAACTATTGGAACAACTCTTTTTTGTCAAAAAAATGGATCAAACGGCTATGACATGGTGAAACGTGGTCGAAGGTTTTTGATATCTTCCACGACGGTTACGACGATGAATTTGATGAGAAAAAAATGGAAGAAGATGGACAAAATGAAGTCATGAGGGAGAAAGAACGAAGGAAGAAAGGCAATTGAAGAAGAGAGAATGGGAGAACCAATTACTCTCTTAACAAGTTGTCTTGTTTTTTTTAAAAAAAATTAAAATGGATGGCCAAGATCTAATCTTGGACATCTAAAGGATGAAAAAAGTTTTGGTACAGTACCCCAGTCGATACTGTAGAATTTTCCATTAAAAAAAATATCTTTGTTTGTTTTATTACGAACGGTGGAAAAAATATATTTAAAAAATTTATCTATTTCAAATTCTTTATTCCATGTGAAGAAAAGTAAGATAAATATACTTAGAGAAACACACTAGAAAAAAATTATTGAATATATGCATATGGTTATTCTTTCTTTTTTGAACTTTTATTTTATTTTATTTTAATTAATTATTTTATTTTGGTGATACTTGGTTAAGAAAAAGGTTAAAATTCGATTAGCTGGCTAAAAGCCCTCTTTGGAGCATAAAAAGGGACCGACGTCGGACGGACAGACCTCTATGGATTCGATAATACTTTTAAATACATCCATCCTACAACTTTAAAAAAAATCCAAACACTCTTCTCGTTATTCTCTTCCTCAACCCTTCTTTTATTTTCAACCCATTTCTTTCCAACCACAAACCATAGTTACAAATCATCTTATTTGAAATTTATTTGATATTAAAAGACTATTATAGCTATGTTCATAACTATTTTTTTTTTTGGTATTTTATTTGAATCTATATAATATAAAACATGAAAATCTTTCAAGGCTTCATCATATATAATTTTAAAAAATAAAAATAAAAACCTTCTTATAAAAATGGTTGAAAAACAACTAGGAAGAATGTAGGTGTGATTTAGAAGTGATAAATCATGAAAAACTGTAATGTAAATGAAGAAAAAAAAAATTAAGATGAAACCCATGGTGTTTGGTTCTAAAAGGTCGAACATAAATGAGATGTTTGGTCCTGAAAGACGGAGCATAACTAAGATTTCTAGTCTTTAAATTTTGGATGTCTTAATTATGTCTAGTCCTTGAGTGCTACTCATTTGAGTTATGTCAAGTCTTCTATGGCTAGATACCAGGAGTTTCAAATTTTTATTTTTTTTATTTTTGTGTTGAAAGGTACTTTAGGGATTTCACCAAAGGGTATTTATGTCTTAAAATTTTCATTAAAAGGTTGGATGTATTTATAAACTCCCTTAAAATAAATTTGAAATTGGAAAATGACTTTGTTTACCCACTCTTCAAGAAAAGAGCTATTTAGTTAAAGAGAAATTATATTTACATCCATCAAGCATCCATCCTTTTAATGAATTTTTTACGACAAAAATGTCTCTTAATGATATCGCTAAATTACCATCATCCTCTTCTTTTAATTATCTTCCATCATCTTCATATCTCTCACAAAATTTATCAAAATTTGTGTCTCTCACCTATAGATAAGCAAATAGTCATCTTTTATATATATATATATTATTGGACAACCCAAATACATATTTTATTATTTTTGTGCATATTTTACACTTAATAAAAAACAAATTCTCAAAAGTTACATGATAATATTTTGTAAATACAAAAAAGAAATTTGAAATTGTGATATTTATAATATTAGACATTTTTATCAACAGCAAGCATATATTATTTTTAATTTGAATAGATAAACTAAGTATTTGCTTGGATACACTTTTTTTTTTATAAAAAAAAATAGAAACTTCTAATCTTAAAAAAAAATCGAACTGGACCGATCAGACCCGACCGATCATGATTCTGGTATGATCAATTGGGCCAAAAAGTGCTCGTATCGAAATTGGATCGATTAAACTAACGGTTCGATCGATGAGGGAACCATTCGATTCAACCTTTTTTTTTTTCCAGCAACCCTCCGAACCCCACCCCCCTTCCCCCCTCTTCCCTTTTTGGCCCACCCCTCTCCTCCCTTCCTTTCCAATTTTTATTTTTATTTTTTTTATTTTACTTTTCTATATTCTTTTTTATTTATTTATTTATTTATTTTTACCTCATCTTATTATTATTTATTTTCTTTTATATTTATTATTTTTTTTAACCTGATGATTTTAAAATTTATGATTTTAATTTAATAAATTAAAATTTTAAATAAATTTTTTATTTTAAAAATAAAATTTAAAATTTCAAAATTAAAATTAAAATTATGATTTTAATTTTAATTTGTAAATTGAAACTAATTTTTTGATTTTCAAATAAAATTTTAAAATTTAAATAATATTTAATTATTTTTTTAAAACATTACAATTTTAAATAAATTTTTGATTTTAAAATAAGTTTTTGATTTAAAAATAAATTTCAAATTTTCAAAATTAAAATTAAAATTATGATTTTAATTTTAATTTGTAATTTGAAACTAATTTTTTGATTTTCAAATAAAATTTTAAAATTTAAATAATATTTAATTATTATTTTTTAAAACATTACAATTTTAAATAAATTTTTGATTTTAAAATAAGTTTTTGATTTAAAAATAAATTTCAAAATTTAAATTAAAATTATGATTTTAATTTTAATTTGTAATTTGAAACTAATTTTTTGATTTTCAAATAAAATTTTAATTTTTAAATAATATATAAATTATTATTTTTTATTTTTATAATTATTTTAAATTTTAATAATTTATAAATTATATATTTATGACGTCAACGGTTCGACTGCGGTTCGACCGCCGATTGAACCAGTGAACCATGAACTAGTAACTTTTTCGGTTCAATGATGGATTCGGTTCTAAAAAACATTGGATTTAACTTATCCTTATATGAAATCACCTTCAAATATTTTAAAATATGAACTAGTAAACTCTTTGGGTATTCCAAAATTCTATTAATTATTAAAATAGTTGTCAAATACGCTTAGTTTGCATCCAAGTGTTTAAATAGAAGAGATTAATATTTTTGAATTATTATTAATAAATAGAAATAAAAATTATTTTGTAAAAGTAAGAAAAGCGTGAGACTTTAATTAGAAATTATTGTCAAGAAAATACTTAGTAAAAGTTATAAAAACATCAAAAGTAAATAATATCACTCACAATTATCTTTGGTTAATATAAGTTGTGTCATGGTGAAAAAATTGTTTATGACATGCTCCTTTGTCAATTATGCCTAATAAATCAACCATTCAAATTATTTTTTATTTTTCATATCATTTTTATTTTATTTCAATCGAAATTTGAATGACAGGAGAGGTTCTAAACTCGTGGGGATTGTTAAATGGGAATTTGTGGCTAAGTATAGTAGGAATTATATTTAATTTTAGAAAAACCCAAAATCAAAAAGTCGTTGTAGTATAGTGGTGAGTATTCCCGCCTGTCACGCGGGTGACCCGGGTTCGATCCCCGGCAACGGCGAGATTTTTGTCCTTTATTTTGGGCTGGCCCATACACAAACCCATCTCCTATCTTTATGGATTAGGCGACCTAGCCCATACACAAACCCATCTCCTATGCCACCTGCAAATACTTGAGCGAGGCCTAGGCTTCACAGCAAAGAGTCCTACCCATAACCTCAATAAACTTTTTAGCTTTAACAGCTTTAAATTATATGGGTTTTTAATTTTGGTATTGGATGATTAATTAATTCTCTGTTTGGATTATGAAAAATATGAGAGAAAGAGAAAGAGAATATGACGAGGTATAAAAAATGGTAATTTGGGTACCAAAAATATGACTATGTTATAAAAAAACGTTCGACGTAAAATATGATATAAATATGAAAAATATGATTAAAGTATAAAAAGTAAGGTATAAAATATAGTATTAAGATATGAAAAATTGAATTTAAGTACCAAAAATATAAGTAAGAATGAAAATATAAGTTTTTATGAATATATCAATAGTTCAACTTTATGAAAAATTGAATTTAAGTACCAAAAATATAAGTAAGAATGAAAATATAAGTTTTTATGAATATATCAATAGTTCAACTTTACGGATGCATCAAGAAATATTGGTAAAAATGCTGATAAAACAAGAAAAACTCGAAACAAATGTTAGGGAATACTAAAAAAATTGATAAAACAAATAATAATATAAATAATGAAACTGTTTTGATTAAGAAATTGATATATGAATAGTATTCAATAATAATGTATAGAATTTGAAAATATATAATATTAAAATGATAATTTATTTATATGTATAATTATGTTTCTATTTAAAAAAATTATATATATTTTTTGTACTTAACTCATAATTTTTGTGCTTTTAATAATAAATTAAATGAAATTTAAAAATAAATAATTAAAATTAATAAATTTATTAAAAAATTACTTTAATATTTTATTTTATATATATATATATATATATATATAATTGAGGTGTAAATATAGCATATATAGTAAGTAGGCCAACATATTCAACAAGGGCATGTTTTCCCATGTGCATAAATCTCCCTTTTTTGGAGAACTAGGTCGGAGTCCCAAGGCAATTTTTCACTTTGCTATGACCCACAATACAACCGCTTTTCCATTTGACCCACCAAAAAATTGGAAATATCCTAATAAATAAGTGACAAATAGTTGAAAGTAGGACACAAATTAAGGCACAAAGGTATACAAAATATGATAAGATATAGTAAAACTTTGATAGATGAATAAAAGTATATTTGAAACTTTATTTATTTTATAGGGTATTAAGTTTTAATACCATACCCCTTTTTTATAAGTTTTTTATTTTTTAATAATTATCTTATTTTTTTAATCTCTTAAGCTTATGTGAATTAACTTTTGATCATATCTATTGTTTTTAGATTTACAAGTTATATATGTAAAAATACACGGAAACGTAATACTTTTTAGAGTATTTATAAATATTGATAAATCAATAATGCTACTAAGATAAATTTATCTTTGTCCCAGTATTATTTTATAGGAATTTTATTGTATACAAAACATATTATCAATTTATGAAAAGAATAATCAAGTATAAATGTATAAATGAATATGTATATTTTTATTCACATTTTCATAAAATAAAATAAATCAGTATGATAAAGATGAATAAGATTTATAAAAGTTCCTTAACTCATCATTCTCCTTGAGTGTCACACTCGGAAGGAGTTTAAATGAGTTTGGATTATATACATCACCCAGATATAAAAACTTCACAATTATTTTTTAAGTGGTTAATATTTACTTTTAAATTTTTTTTTATAGGGTTAATTTTATTGACCTTTTATGAGGTTTTGACTAAATACAATTAGTTTCCATAAGTTTGAAATTTTATCATATATCTTCCTTATCTTTTTCATTTCTTATTTTCACTTACCTCATTTCTCTATCAAAATAAGGGACATGCATGATGAAATTTCAAACTTATGAGAGTTAGATGTATTTAGCCAAAATCTCAGGAGATGTGAATATAATTAACCCATTTTTTATATAATTAAAATTAAAATTAATAAAATATTTTTTATTTAAAATTTATCAACATTTAATAGATTTTGGTAAACACATGTAAGGGAAAATTCTGCACTATCTAAGAGATACTATAGTGCAAAACATTTGCAATTAACTATTAGATTTGAAGATTGGATTTCCACCATTTATTTATTTAAAAAAAATACTAGTCAAGGGAAGAAGAGTAAGTAAAACTCTATCAATACTAGGAAAAAGTAAAAACTCTATTAACACGAGGAAAAATAGTTCTATTGATCTTATAACGAATTATTGTAAAATTATTTTTGACTAAAAATTTTGTCAAACGTGTTTTTAAAGTTAAAAGATTGCTTTTTATTTTAAAGAATGGAAAGATATTTTTCAAAATTAGTTTAGAATGTGACCTAGTTGCTAAGTTAATAATAAAGTGATCTAGTTACGATAAATGTGACCTAAATATTAAGGTACAAAAATGGTGATCTAGGTATGAAGAATATGATCTACGCATGAAACTAAATACTAAAGTATAAAAAAAAATGGTGAAGAATATGACTTAGTTATTAAGGTACAAAAAAAAAAAGGCTTAGGTACAAAGGTACAAATAACGTGCTTATGGTACTAAAGATATGGAAAAATGATATGAAGAAGGGAAAATTGTGTTTCCAGGCTGCTATTAGGAAGATAAATATGAGATGTGTTTGTTAATGGGAAAAATATTATATATTTCATGCACTATATACTGTTTAGGTTTGCATTTCCAAAATTGCCCTTTAATGTTTCCTTATCAGCAGCCACCAGTGTCCATGTCAGCATGCAGGTGCACAATTTAATAAACACCAAAATTTGAAACTTGAAATTATCAAATTTGAAACCCACAAAACACCCGACCTGAGAAACATTTGAAAGTTGGGAAACTCTCTTTGTCACTTCCTCTTGTTTTGCCTTAACTCGATCTAAAAAAATTCTCATTTTCAGAGCTTGTTTGATACACGAAGGTAGGTAGCTGATATGTTTATTGACGTCCTAACCAGGCAATGGATACCCATCTTCCCAAAGCCGTCTTTGTCTGATTTTGGCCTAACCCTAGTGTCTCTCTTCATAAGTTGACCACCCAAACCCGATAGGCATCTTCCAAAAACCTTCAACGAAGCCAAAGTCGAGACATATCTTCATATTTCTTCATCAAAGGTTGAATTTTTTTAAGGTTTTTGGAAACTGAAGTGGGACTTCCTCTTGTTGTGGATTAATCAATCATAGGTGAGTTTTCCATTTAAGGATTTGTTTAGCTATTGAGAAAATATTAGGGCTGAAGGTGTTATATTTTGGGGTTTGTTGTATTTTGATTAATTTTTGCATGAATGAAGATGAGGGAAAATTTGTTTTGGTTAAAGAAATTTTCAGATGGACCCACATCTTTTTGAATCGGTTTCTTTCTAAATTTAAAGCCACCTAGTTTTCCATTTTGTTTTTTTTTGGATTTATTTTACAATTTCTTTTGCTTATTTTTTTGTTTTTTTTTTTGGGGAATATGTTGATATAGATTCTCTTTCCGTTTCTGTTCATATCCATATGAGTTTAGTATGAAATCAAATCGTGAAGCAAGATTTTGATGTACAGAGAAGTGTCAGGGTAACAGGGTTTGATTTGGGTCATACGAGCCTACAATGATTTGTCAGGACTTTATTTTCTATTTGCTTCTTTTGTTTGTTTGCATGATTCGAATAAATCCAAAATCCAAAGATCTTCTTAGGTTTTAAATTTTGTCTTTGTTTGTTATTTGTTGCTTTTAAATTTTGATGATGATTCAAATTGAATTCCTATTTCATGACATCCTTGTCCTTTTGAGCCTTCTATTTGGTGGATAAGAAGTGGAGAGGGGGGTTGTACCCTCAGCTCACCATACTCTATTTCAGGTTTGTTTGCTAAGGACACAAATAAGTTTCTGAACATCCATCAGGACCTCAGAAGAGACAAAAGATTGAGGCATCACAGGTTGGAAACCCAAAAAAGTATTTAGAAGAAAGAAGGGGTTTGATGGTAACCATCCAGAAAAAGCTTTTGTAGAAACTAGGTTTTGTTCAGAAACAACCTTAGGCAGAAATATTAATTCTAATAAAAGAAGCACAACCTGAAAATATGTTGATGGCAAATGTTGAAAGAAGACTAAGAGACTGACCAAATTAAGTCCTAGACAAATCAAATCAACGAACACCATCATACTAAAGTCCAATGTCAACTAAAATTAGGCCTTTCAACAAGTTCCAAATTCAACACAATACACATCCCTCCAAATTTTTAGTAGCAGAGACTAATGGAATTCTAGCACTAACCTAAATCATGCTTGACTCACTCAACAACAAGACAATAATGAGGTAAAATCTTGGGGAGATTAAAGTTCTGCTTGTGAACAAGATGAAGAAATTCACAAAATACAACTTAATATCCTTCATTCTTAGGCATCAGTCACTTACAAATCTAAAGGTTTTAGGAAACAACTTCACCAATGTCCTAATCTATGAGACCCAAACTTTTCAACTTCACCCAACATAACCATGACCACATGACATGACAAGGGTGTGGGTGTACGATCCTTGGTGGATACTCGTATTTTGCATCAAATATTGACTATTACGATTTTTTTTTTCAAAAATAGGCAATAAATGGAAAAAGAAAGAGTTTTTTTTTTTGTTTTTTTTATTTTTTATTTATCAAGGATATGTTACTTTTTTCTTTCTTATTGACTAATTGATTTTTATTTTATTTTTTATGCCACATCTAAATACCATTCAAGATCCTTTTCCAAACGAGTCACTATGTTGTAGAATTTGAAATATGAAGGATCAAACACTTACACACACCAACACAATACCCATACCCAAAAAGTAATATAGGTGCTGACAATTATTAACTTAATTATGATTTTCAACAACACACATGGGCCAGTGGTAAAACCACAAGCCTGGGGTGAATTGTAAACTCAAACAACCTGGCTTGACTCCTATAGGCATTCAAACACCCAGATTTACTAGATACAAGTGTTCTATGAGTGATTGCATGTATTTTTCTTTTTTCTTGTTTCCCCAACTCAAGAGAAATTCTCAAAAACATTTTTAGGTAGAAGAATATTTTATGAGGGTTTCTACTGAAAAATCTTATGCAGGTTTTAGGTTTTTTTTCCACCTAAAAATAAAATAGCTATTCTAATTACTTGTTAGTTACTAAATGTTAGATTTGGTACAAGGCAAGACATAGGAAGATGTGCACCAGTATATTAAATCAACATCATACCCTAAATATGCTACTGTTGTAAATTTTGAACTACTAAAATTTAGAAATAGGATCCCTGATTCACCATTCCAGTTTGTCAAAAACCTTCAAGATGGGAATTAGAAATAGTGGAAGCATTCCTTAAGTAGATTCAAGACACGAAGGTAAGAAGAGAATGTTAGGGCAAGTTAGTTTCGAGATTTAACATGGATCGTAAGTTCTCTATAAAATCGTTTCATGGATCATCAGGGTTAGTTTCTCCAGTTCCTTTTTTAATCAAACACATAAAACTTTCGGATCCTCCCATCCTTCTTTTCAAGTGAAGGACTAACAATTTACAGGAAGAAATGATGATGTATCACCCATAAATTGAGTGCCTTTTTGGTGCTCAATTCATTCAACTAGACTTGTGAGAATGAGAGATTTTTTAGATTGTCTTTCCTTGCAACTGGAATATACTAATATTCTTAATAATAGGGTGAATCTACACAATCAAGGCATGACAACAATACCGTGGATATATGAATCATTCCATAAAATATGACTATGATGTTTTGCAAGATAATCTTCCAAAAGGGAAAAAACAAATTGTGACTATAACATGGCCAATTGCTAAGGGGCTTCTTGAACTTTGCTGCATGTTTATTTTTAGCTCATAGTCCAGTTCGCATACAAATTAAATTAATCTTTATTTATGTTGGTGTGTTTTGCATATGCATTTTGGGAGCAACTAAAGGTGGCTACATAGAGGAAGGTGTGGATTTTGTTATATTTTGTGCACTTTGAACCACTTACAACATTCAATTCTTTGGTCATGATTAAGATAGCAAATACACATTATTGCTTAAGGGCTTTTAATTGATAGGCTATGTTTATGCTATGCTTGTTTTTTTTTTTTTTAGTTCTATAAAACTTTTATGACGTGCTTTGATGTCCTATTAAGCATAAATCACTAAAGTATGTTGTTCATTACCATATGAAATCAACTCACATTGTTATTTGAGTAGCCTTATTTTTAATTTCCATGGCATACTATCTTTCAATTTTTCTTTCCCTATTGAATTTCTTGATTAGTCCATTATCTATATTCAAACTTTGCCATGGTAAGGCTCTCTTACTCTCAGTTAATAAATCTTATACTCTGAAGAAACAATAGCTACTGGAAGTGGAAGTTTTTTATGCTCAAGCCCAAACCCAAACCTACTGTACAAAATAAAATTATTTATCATTTGATGGTGAAGTTTTGAGATTGGAGGATCTCAATAGATACGAAACTTATTCAACATGGTAAAAAGAAATTGCAGATTTTAGACTAGAGTTGATTCTGGCCACTCATATTCATTGACTTATCTCAACAATTCAAGCCAAAATGAATGGGTCCTACCTATTAATTCTGAGAGACTCACAGCTACACCTCTTCAACCCGGCTAGTTACTCAGTGTTCTTACGACGAAGTGCTCCGTTTGGTTGTTGAGACAGTGGAGATAGATTGGAGGTTTAGGGTTTCTTTTGCTAAAATTAGAGAAAGAAGATTGGGTGTTTGGGAAATTATATGTTCCCAAGAATGATAATATTATCCCCTTTGGTGGTCAAATATGATATTCCACAATCTTGGGGTTTGAGTACCATAACATTTTCAAATAAGTAGTTGAAAACACAACTTTCCCTATGAAGAATGTAACCTAGTTACTAAAGTACAAAACAAGTGCCTAGGTACTAAGGTAGAATAAATTGAATAATGTAATTTAGGTATAAAAAAAAAATGATATAGGAATTGAAGTATGAAGAATGTGATTTAGGGGAAAAAAATGTGACTTAATTAATAAATACGAAAAAAGTGGCCTAGGTACTAAGGTACAAATAATATGACCTATGTATAAAAAATGTGAGTTAGGTATTAAGGTACATATATTATGACCTATAAATGTCAAAAATATAATTTGTATGTGAAGAATATAACCTAGGTATTAAGGTATGAAAAATGTAATCTAAATACGAAAAATAGAAACAAGATACAAAAAAGTTATTAAAAGTATTTAAAAAGGAAAAATCTAATTTAGATATGAAGAATATGATTAGAGTACAAAAAACACTACTATGAAATATGTGAATAGAATACTAAAATACGAAATATACAATTTAAGTATAAAGGATGTAATTAAAGTATGAAAAAATGACAAAGATAGAATATGACTTAAGGTATTAAGGTATAAAAAAATATGACTAAGATATCAAGATACAAATCACATAACCATCTTGGATACAAAAAATTATAACTTAGGTATAAAAATATAATTAAAATACAAAACAAGCACAACTAATGTGTGAAAATACGAGAATGGTATAGAGATATCAAATTTGTGATTTAAGCATTGAAAGTTTACTTAGGGATACAAAAAACATAATCAAAGTATATATTTACGAATGTGTGATGAATATGTGTATATATATATATATATAAACAATTTACTAACATTTTAACATAAAAATTTTCTTAAGAAAATGAGACTTTCAATTTATCACAAAAATAAAATCCATCTTCATAATAACAATTTACATTTTTTGTTCAACTGTTCATTCTTTTTTTTACTTTTTGTGTTGACAAAAAGCTGTTAAAATTTTGATATATGTTAAATAAAATATATTCAACTAAAATTAATTGTTTTATTTATCAAGATATAAATTTATATAAAAAATCTTCTCGAAAATAATAATTAATAAATTTAAAAAGAGTTGTGAAGTTTATATATATAATATCCCAAATCGATATTAAAGTTTGATGATTTTATTTATTTTCTATTTCTAAGATTATTTTTTTTAGTTGTACACTTTTAGTTTAAATTTTATTTTTATTAATATTGTATTACTTGATTTTTTTGTTTAAAGTTTGAAAAAAAAAAGGAAAATAGAAAGAAGGCAGTGAAGAAAAATATGAGAAAAAAGCAAAGAAAAAAAAGTGTATGGAGGTTTGAAATTTAAATAATCAAATCCTGTGATGGATTTGTGATAGGTTTGGATATTGCCTCGTCCTGTTCTACCCGTCTCGATTATATATAAAATTAATTTAATTTAATTTTTATTTTTCTATTTTCATATATATATAATAAAAATTAATAATAGAATACTTTTCAATAAGTAATAAAAATATAATATTTTAATTATTTATAAAAAAATTAAAATAATTTTTTTTAAAAAGTTGAATAAGACAATAATTGGTGGGTGAATATGAGAAATTTACAGATCCATCCTACCTTGATTAATTTTTTAAATGAGATGGGGATTAGAAATATTTTGAATGAACGGTACAAGGTTGGGATAGACACGGCAAACCATCTGTGGCCATCCTTTGAGAATTTAAAGTGCAATTATTGGCTTTTATTACATATTAATGTTTCCAACTCTTTTGAATTGATTTTATTATTTTAACCATTATGAATTATTAGACATATTAATTGCAATTTCTACAATCCTATAATAGGTATTTTGATCACTTAGAGAAAATTCACATTAATCACATTTTTCAATTTGAGTTCATTCCTAAACCAAAGACCTAATAAATACATTTTGTTACTTTTGTACATATTTCACATTAATAAATCATATTTTCAAATGTCATGTACTAATATTTTATAAATACAATGGAGAATTTGAAGTTGTGATAAATTATTTATAATTTATAGTTATATTTTATAAATACAACAAAATCTAACTCTTTTTCTACAGTTAGATTTCGTGAGAGATGAGTTTAATAAAATTATCATATGGTGTTTTGAACCGAAAATAATTGGTTAAAGAGAATGTATTTTTTTTTTTTTTAATGAAAATGCATTTATAGTTGATCCAATACAATAAATTGCCATTTTATTTTCTTAATTATTAAAATAGTTGCTGAATTGAAGTATTTAAAATAGAAGAGATTTGATATTTTAGAATTATTATTAGTAAAATCAGAGATAAAGATGTTTTTGTAAAAGTGTAAGTGTGAGACCTTAACCAGAAATTATCCTCAAGAAAATGTTTACTAAAAGTTTAACAACATCAAATGTAAAACAGCATCAACTCACAAAGCATCTTTTGTTTTTATTATTTAATATAAGTTAAATTTGTGACCAAATTATTTATGATATGCTTCTTAGTTAATTATGTCTAATAAATCTACAATTCAATTTATTTATTTATTTTCATATTATTTTATTTCAATCAAAATTTGGAATTACGGATTAACGGGAGATGGGGGAAAAGTAAAAAATTTGTGTATTATAATAAATATAGATAAATTTTCATATTTTAAAAATGATAGCATCGTTAAATGAAATAAGTAATTATTGATATTAGCTATAAAAAAAAATTATAGTATAATAAATTAAATAACTAAATTATTAAAAACACCTATAAGAGAATTTTAGATTTTATTAAAAGTTAAAAAAAATGTTCAAGTAATATTTGCGAAATCTTTTAAAAAAGATACTAAGAAATTTGGTCGAAACATTTCTAATAATTTTAAAATATTTTGTGAAAGAGCTTTTTGAAAAATTTAATAATCTCATTTATAATTTTTTTTAGATTTTTTTAAATAATTAAATATAAATCATTTGATAATGATAAAATTTTGATAGTCAACTCTAAATTAATAAATGCTTGATTAAATTTAAAAATTTAAACATTTATAAAAATCTTTAAATTAAACTAAAAATAACCTATTAATAATAAAATATTTGATAAAATATCAAATATTTAAACAAAATTAAATTCTATCAATGATTAAATAACATATATTTAAATAATTGTGTTCATATTTGTGAATTAACAATTACTTGATTACAACTAAAAGTTCAAATATTTTAAAAATCTCAAAATTAAACAAATAAAAAAAATTTAATAAAATATCAAATGCAAAATTATAAAAAAAAAATATATTTTTTAGATTTATTAGGATTTACATAAATTTAATTTTATTAATACTAAATAAAATTAAAATACAAACAAACAAATATTTTATAAAATCTATTCCATATTTATGCTTATCTAATCTTTTTATTCAATCTAATTTTTTCACATACAAAAGAAATTTTTGAGAGGGTCAAACTTGTATTTTTATTTTTTTTAACTTTCTAAAATTCCTAAATAAACACAAAAAAAAATAAAAAAATTGCTTTTAAAATTTGAGTTCTAAACCCGGTAGTTTTGCTTTTAGGCGAAAGTTCGTTTATGGTGATTTGCAGGTAATATAAGTTAGTTATAATTATATAATATATAAAACGCAAAATCAAAAAGTCGTTGTAGTATAGTGGTGAGTATACCCGCCTGTCACGCGGGTGACCCGGGTTCGATCCCCGGCAACGGCGAATTTTTGCCCTTAATTTCCCTTGAGTTTTGATGGGCTTGCTTTCTGCAATGAAATGCTTGATTTTTACTGAAATGACTCTTTGGGATGAGGAGACTTTGAAATATTTAATAATCGTGAGCATGAAAAAAATGAGTAGGAGATGATGAGAAAGGTATGATGCGAATCTATCTCTTTGAAATCAAGTCCATGCAATTAATCAATGACAATCATCTATGCAGTACAATGTCCAAGGAAGATTTCTTCATTACTAGAAGCAACTTAGTCGGAATCTGCAATCTGCAAACAAATGTGTTTTAACATTGAGGTTGTCGTTGACCCTCCATGCACGGCTCTACTGGTCGGCTGCTTGGGAATGGGATCCCATATTTGCGTCTTGAGCTTACCCAATGCTTAGTCTCTTGGGGTAGGGATTGTGTACTTGAAGGTTTTCCCCAGACCTGTTAAGTAAAGATAAATCCAACTTTCCTAGACAAATATAGAGGTGGAGAGAAGGTTCATACCCCAAGCCCATCATCAGTGATGCATACAGAATCATTAGCAAGCAAAACAACGTCTAACCTTGAGGCAAATCTAGCTTGAACCCCATCAACAACATTATCCAATAGTTCATAAACCTAAAAGAAAGCATAGTCGATCAATTCAACAAGAAGTTTTCAGCTGAGATGATTTCAAAATTAGAACAAATGTTAAAGGAAAGAATATACCCAATGGTGCAAACTGCGATGCCTTGTGCTTCTAATATACATTCATGATCTTTTCCTGATACGGTCTCAGCTTTTCAATACATAAAATTATATCAGACAATCATCAGAGAAACAATCGATGACTAAGTTACAAAAGACCCCGTGAACCAAAAAATCACTCCCACCCAGCTCGAAAGGTAAGATTGGTAGATTGATCCTTGACACTATCATTCTAATCAATGCATTGAGGATGCCTCACTGGGCATAAGAATAATGAAAAATCAGAATATGCTACGGATGCAAGTAATGTAGCATATATGGTTGTTGAGAAGCGCATTGAATTTTGAGCTTTATTAAATCATTGGCTGGTGTTCTGTTTGACTGCAGAAAGCCTTCTCAAAAAAATAAAAGGGAGTGGGGTCCCAAAATTTCAAAGTTTGACCCGGCCCCAGATCGATCAAGTGACTAGCACAACACTTAATTTCTATGACTCCATCTGAATTTAGCTTTTGAACAAACACTACTATGCCTAAAACCTGGGATGTTCACATGTCTGAAATAGTTGCTCAACCTAGTCATGAAAAATATATATATACAATATCAGTTCCAAGAATACAACCTAGTCAGTTTTCCTAATAATGATAACTGGACTTGGAAAGGCAGAACTTGGTGTGATCACTGTCGCAAACTAGGACACACCAAAGAAACCTATTGGAACATACATGAAAAGCCTGCAAATTGGATGCCAAATAGACCACCTTCAAACAAAGTTGTGGCCTAGCAGTGACCACTGATAAGCACACACTATCTGAATCAACCCTCTTCAGCTAAGAGCAAATTGACCTTTTTTAGAAAATATTTAGTCAATTTCAACCAAGTCCTGCAACTTCAGTCATCAGAAAATAGTTTAATAACTCGAAAATGTATTTTTTTTTTATAAGAACTCTAAGTGTCAATTGACTTTGGAGCATCAGATCAAATGATCAAGGATGCATTCTTATTTCACGCGTATAACCCCTTGTTCTCTATCCACAGTTGCTAGTATTTGATCAATAGTTATCTCAAAGAACCTTGTACTAAATTCTGTGCTTTTGGTTCCTAATCTGACTTGCAACAAGCAGTTCATGAGCAAAATTATTAGAGACCTAAATTGTGTTGATAATTTTTTTCCCACTCATTATGAATTTTAGACTTGGACTTGGAGCTGAGGGTTGGGAATGTAAGGAGTGTGTGGGACTCTATCTCTTCGAAGTTGATGACTTTGTTAAAGGTCAAGCTTAAGGTGCTCATTGTGTTTCATTTCCTTCTATAGTGAGTCAATCTAATAGGGCTCTTATTTCAATTCCAAATTTTAATAATAAAAGTGCAATCATGTTATGACACTTTAGGTTAGGCCATCTTAGTTTCACGTATCTCAAAAAGTTGCTTCCCTTATTATTCATTAATAAAAATCCAATGTTATTTCAATGTGAAATCTGTCAACTATCCAAATGTGCTCGAAATTCTTATGTTGTTCAACATTACAAAGCATCACATCCATTCTCTATCATACATAGTGATATGGTCATCCTATGTCAATAATGTCTTAGCTGCTAGATGGTTTGTATCCTTTGTTATTGATCACACTAGATCACTTGGATATTTATCATGAAAGTAAAATTAAAAGTAGGTCCTGTTTTATAATTTTCTATCAACAATTAAATTAATAATGAAAACTTAATTTAAGAATCTCCATTGACAAAAAGTATCAAATATGGTCTTCCTTTTTCACTATTACAATTTATCCATAAACATCATACATAATCAACAACTAAAACCAACAATTTTACAACTTCTTCTTCAACTTTGAATTGTTCATAACCTTCACTACATCTAGTTTTACATCATTTTTCTTCCAAGTGCAAAAGGATGGTTGTAACTCACTTTCTAGATGCTCAATCTGCAAAATAATTGGGAGGGTCACATATTTATTAGTATTAACAAATAGTTAAGAAGCAACTTTGTAAATGAAATGTGTATATGCCAATTTTTAAATTTCCAAAATATCTTTCTTCCATTGCAATAAATTTCAAAATATCAAAAGAACTCAACAAACTCCAATAATTTTATTACACCAAATTTCTAAATATTTTAGAACTCTTATTCTATTTTTTTTTATAAAAAAAACAGAAAAAAAAAAGTTTTTATCTCATTGACTATTTTGGTATGATTTTTATCTTATTTATGAAACTTCAACCATTAACATCTTCTCATTCTTCTTATAGGTTGTACAAGACATTAGATGTTTTGCATGAGAAGGAACTAAGGAATGAAAAAAAAAACAAAAAAAACTAGAAGTCCGAAAAATTATAAAATTGTAAATTAACATATTTATGTAAAATTATAAAATTGTGTTAAAATATCTATGTTCTTCTTATTGTATTAGTATATCAACATTTAATAATATGAGGATATCCATTATCTAAATATGGAACTTGCATGAAATGATCTCTAAACATGGAATTGATTCATAAAACTTACAATAACCACAACATGTTACCTCAAAATTCTTTTGATGATATATTTTGAATTGTTTGTGGGTGTCCTTCATCAAGAGCAGTAGTGACGTTGTTAATAGAATGACCTATGCCTTTTTGTACAACCTGAAGAATATATAATAAACAATTTAACAACCAATTAGTAAGAGGTGCAATTTCCTTCCATAGGCTTATTTGTAAGAAGTCTTAAACTAACTTCCTATTTTTCATGTAAAAGAAAATGGAAGTACAAGATATTATAGACTTTAAGCCCATTAGTATAGTAGGAGACCTTTATAAATTTAGATTAAAGAAGTTTATAAAGCTAGTAATCTTAAAGACCAAAAATGCTTTTGTAGAGAATAGACAAATTCCTAATTCATGCACATGTAATGAAACTAAAGGCTCTACGAAAATGAGCTTGGACATGCAGGAATTTTTGTAGCTATGCTATTGTAGGATTTCTCCAAATCTAACTGATAATAATTTGTAGAGGAAATCTACAAAAGTTGTTACACCTACCATGTCTACTTGGCTTCACCTCTCAATATGCCAACTATACATCAATCATAATAGAGCAAGCCCCAAAATGATCCATATTGAAAACACTGCCAACTAGGAGTACAAAGATATACATTAACAAATTATCATTGTGAATAAATCCATTATAAAATTAACATTAACAAAATATTGACTACATCTTCAAAAGAATATGAAGTTGTATTAGACTATAAGTTATAAGAGGTACCTTCAAACATGAGTAATAATTAACTGAGTCACTAACATAACCCAATATGATCGAACTTCATTAATTTCCATTTCACTATATTATTTCTTCCCGCAAAACTGAATTGGAGTGACATATACAATTCACTAAGTTCAATTGACCAAAAAAATAAAAATAAAATGCTATAGTAAAATGACCAACCATATGAATTGAATTGAGTGCAAACCTTTGATGTTAGTTGGTTTGGATTAGCAATGATTTCCTTCATATATCTCATCACGTAATACCCACATTCCACACTACCTGGTTGTCTTGGGCACTATGGGAAAAGTATCAACAATTGCAATAAACATTAGAATGATGTTCTTACTTCTTTAGCATCTTATTGATGATCATATTAATAACCATCCATTTTCTAATTTTGTCATAAATTAAGTGGTGAAGCAATATATTTTAATCTAAACAAATAAGTACTTACAACCACTTTCACCCAAGTTGGCTCCCTCTTTGATGTTTTCTGTTTTTCCGGTGGGTTGATTCTCATTGCCCTACAAAAAGAATTAAAAAGATGTTATTTAGACACTATCAATTGTATTAAAATAGGAGAAAATATATACTTACATGTTAACTATGTCCTTAAAATCATCACATGGTTGACAGGCCATTGGATTAAGGTAATATGCAATCATTTTCTTCATCTCCAATGCCACTAACACCCAATGGAAACTAAAGAAAAGAAATGAAAATTGTAATATAGTATCCACAAATTCAAACATCACAAACTAACTTACAAACACCATATTGATATTTAGGATAAAAGGTTACTCTGGGTTGTATGGAATAAGCATATATTCAACATGCTTTGTATTCTTTAGTCGATCTGCAATAACCCTTGACCTGTTTTCCTTGCTTCCCTATCCCATTCCAGCTTTTGAGACCAATGCTGGATTGACAAAAACATATCGTTCGGCCTACTTTGCATCAATCAACTTTCTATGCAAATGCCTGATTATAACCCACATGACAAGTTATCAACAATCATTATAGGTCATTAGAAAATAACCTTCTATCTCATAATCTTGTGAAAAGTCATTCAAAAATTATAAAATCCCTTACCAGATGTAGTATAAAATACAATTGGATGACACTTCTTTTGATGATATTATCATTTCCATATCTTCTTTCATCATGAAGGTCTTGAAACTCTCACCAAAAACATCATCTGGGAAGTTTATAGGGTGTGTTCTTGATGTACTCAGCATGAGGCCAACCAATCTCTCAAAATTTTTCATATCTTGTGGTTTTTCACCCTTGGATTTGACTTCAACTTCATTTACTTTTTGTTTCTTTGCTTTCTTAGATGCCTGTACAATTAAGAACCATGGTACAAATCAAATTAACTAGTTTATATATATATATATATAAAGTCACTATAAAGTTTGGTAATTAAATTTACTTACTAAGATGGGAGTACGGATGATGACCAAATCAGTTGGCCACAAAACTTGGTAACCAATTGCAGCCCCAACAGTAGTAGTTTGTCTAGGAATAGGAATGGGAAGGGGTGCACTTGAATCATAAGGAGCATCAACAACTACTAAATAGTTGGGACCACATTCAAGTATAATTGTTCCACCTGCCACTATATTTTCCTTGGTGCCTATGGCCAGCTCACATTTTCTAACCTACAAAACTCAATTCACAGTAATCACTTCAATATTAGTGGGTTTATACAAAACTAACGTAAATGCATTATCATCATCAATCACCTTATAGCTCCTATTACAATGATAAATGCAATTTCATTTACATTCAATTGCAACAAACTTGCATGATAACATTTCAGTCCATTGCATATAACTCAACCCATAATTTAGACATATTCTATTATATGTTGCCACATCAAAGAAGACCATATATGTTGCCACCAACATTTGAAGTCAATTCAAACAACAAAATTAAATTAAATTATTTCTCGTATTAGAGGAAACTTTGTCATCAAATTAGCTTAACTGAATAAATACCTTCTTCTGTGGTTCTATTGATTCTGGTGGGGTCACATCTTCAACTTTACGGATTGGCTTATCCACTGCTTCTGGTAGGAGAAGTTGTTTTTGCTTCATGTTTGAACTGCTAACATCAGATTGTGGAGTAACAGCTCCTACTTGAGATAGTTTTGCTAGCACTTCTGCCTGAAATATTCTTTGTTCTTCTTTAGATGCTGCTATGAAATCCCTGACAGCACGATCTGCAGCACTATTGAAATATTGGCGAGGTGTGTAGTGCTTCCCTTTGGCCCTAACTCGACCACTATACTCAGGAGTACCCAATGCTTCCACAAGTATATCATTACTTCCACTAACACTTCTACCATTCTCTTGAGACTCATTCAATAGCTTGTCCTTAAAAAATATTAATTATAAAGTTAAATTGCAAATTTGTTATTGTAAATAACTTATTATAAATATATGTAATTAAAATTGAAAAATATTCACTTACTATTTTCTCAATTACTGGTATGGCCACTTCATCAAAGGTGCCGTCCTTTTTTTCCCTTGCTTTCTTCCACAATATGCTTCGATCAATAGTTTCAGTTGATCCACTTGCAACCATCTTTCAAAATAGGACAATGTATAATATAATTATCATATAACCCTATTATGTATTATGCATAAAATAAATAAAAAACAATTAATAGGCTTACACTTACTATTTCTTCCTTAAGACCGGCATATCCTTTCCTACTTAGATGGTGATTATAAATGTTTCTCTTTCTTCTTTCTTTTTGAATTTCTCGATATTCCTATAAATTAAAATTTTATAATTAATGAATGTGAATAAGAGGTATGTAAAGAGTCTTAATTATACCTTAAAGTTGTCATAAATCTATCTTTGACAAATATTGTCCAATCTTCATCCTCAATAAAAGTATATTGAATTGGTGGTCTTTTGAGGAGCTCCGGTTGGTCTTCGAAAGGAAGAATGTACTTCACTGTTAGCAAGTTCTTAAAGGACCGAAAGCATTTTCCCATTGTTAACATACAATTCCTCCTGCTTTTATGATTTAATGAAAAAACAGTCTGCACATTAATACCAAACTTTAGTAATTTCAAGAGGTTAAGAATGATAGACATTTTGCATCAAAGTGATTTAAATAAGAAATGGTTACCTCAATGTTGTCCCATAACTTATCCTTCAACTGTTTAGGTACAACATGCCAAGTTTTATATCTTATTAGCACCATAGTGCGTGCTAACATGCCTAAGTAGCTTGTTAGATGAACTACTGATTCTCCTATGAAAATGCCATCAAGATTGTACTTAACTGGCAACTTAACCCCCTTGCTTCTGTTTTTTATAATCATATGCTTCCGTGTCATCCCTCTGTACTTCCTTTTTATGGGTTTTTCTCCTTCCTTTGTCTCCATTCTTGTAACAAAAAATAAAAAATAAAAAATGATAAAGATTAGTTAAAATTATATTGCATATAACCTAGTCAAAGAATAATTGTAAAACATAATTTTTCAAAGAAACAAATCCATAATCATTGCACAATGAAATACAATAGATCATGAATTCAATAGATCTTTTTAGAATTGTTCATCATATAACAAGGATAACACTTCATTTAAACTTTGGAAAACACAACATGCATATTGATAATAAAAATTTTCATAATTTTTTTACTCACAAACATAACTAATTTAGTATCTTCCATGCACAATTTAGGGAAAAGGTTTTAGTAAATATGTTATTGGGAGATGTTAAAGAATGGTCAATATTTTGTGCAAAAAAATAAAGAAAGGATAAAAATTACCTATTTTGTGGCTGTTGCAACCCATTTCATGGCCTTGATTCATACATTAGCATTAAAATACAGCTACATAGAGGATTTGTTCTCAATCCAAATCCCCTCACAATCGCCTCGCATACATGTTGCATCTGAGTCATCCATTACATCAAACGCTTCAATTTGTGGCAATGCTCCTATAAAGGGATGGTGTTCAATAAAATTGTCAACAAAGTCTTCACCTCCTTCCATATCCAAGAAATCTTTTTGAGAAGTTGACAAAACAACCGACCATCTTGGATCAAGTTGGTCTTGCACATAAAATACTTGCTTAGCTTGGGATGCCAAAATGAAAGGATCTGATTTATGAGCAATTTTGTTAAAGTCAACTAATGTAAAGCCAAGATCATCAACTTTTATGCCATTTTTATTATCAACCCAATCACACTTGAAAACCGGTATCCGAAACATGGTATAATCAAGGTCCCAGATCTCGGTAATAATGCCATAGAAACAAAGCTCACCAAACACTGGATTTTGATCATTTGCACTTGCGATTTGCATTGTTGAAGCTACAATACTAACTCCACTATTTTGGGTAGCTCGTAAGTCATCTCGTTCCTTGGTATGGTATCGACACCCATTAATGACATATCCATGATATTTAGAGACATAATGGCTAGGACCATGAGCTATCCACTTAAGGGTTTCAAATATAGGTTCATTATTACCAATTGCAGCTTCAATCTGTAATTATAAATAATAGTTATTATGTATGTTAAACATTAGTAAAAAGAATACTTCACATTTTAACACCATTCCAATACCTTTTTTCTCAACCAATAAGTAAAAGTCCGCAGGTGTTCATCCTGGAGCCACTTTTGTCTTTTTGATTGATGAAGATTTTTCAATTTCAACCATTCCATGAGCTCTCTATGTAATTATTTATAAGAAATTCAAAGTTAATGTCTTAAAGTTATTTTAAGTATTAGACACAAATATTAAGTGTTAGTGGTTCTTACTCAATATAAGGTTGAACAATAGTTGTATTCTCTAAAACATAATGATGTGCATGTAACCACAAATTGGAATCAATTTTCACAACTTGACCTCTAGGTATTGGTGCCCCAACTTTGTGGTTAATGTTTGCACTAATAGGAATCCCAATCGCATCTACATTTGATAAATACTCTGTACAAAATTCAATAGCTTCCTCTGCAATATAGCATTCAGCGATACAACCTTCGGGCCGATTACGGTTTCGTACATACCCTTTCAAAACTTTCATGAATCTTTCAAATGGGTACATCCACCTTAGGTAAACTGGTCCACAAAGTCTCACCTCCCTTACAAGATGTACAGTAAGATGAAACATGATATCAAAGAAGGAAGGTGGAAAGTACTTCTCAAGTAAGCATAATGTCACCACCAAATCATTTTGTAACTTATCCAGTGCAGACACATCAACCACTTTGCTACATAGAGCATTGAAAAAAAAAACTCAATCTGCAAATAGCATGCCTTACATGCTTTGGCAAAAGGGATCGTAATGACATTGGCAATAACTGTTGCATTAATGTATGATAGTCATGCGATTTAAGACCATAAAGCTTCAAGTCTTCCATTGACACAAGGTTTCTCATGTTAGAGCAATAACCTTCAGGAACCTTTAATTGTGATAAAGTTTGACAAAAAACCTTTTTCTCCACTTTAGATAACGTATAACATGCAGGTGGGAGATAAGTTCGATTTGATTCAAACCTTGGCCCCAATTCACACCTTAAGCCCATCTCTAGCAGGTCTAGGCGAGAATTAAGTCCATCTTTTGTCTTACCTGGAATGTTGAGTAAGGTACCAATGATGCTTTCACAAACATTCTTCTCTATGTGCATTACATCCAAGCTATGACGAACATGTAGGTATTTCCAATACTCAAGATCAAAGAATATGGACTTATTTTTCCAACAATTTGTAGTATTGACATTCAACATGCCTCGGGAGTTTTTATTTTTTCCCCATGAATTAGAAATGACATCAATTTTCCTTAGGATTTCCTCTCCACTCAATGGTTGCGGAGGTGAGCTAAACTCTTGTTTACCATTAAATGCCTTCTTTTGTTTCCTAAAAGGATGGTTGCAAGGAAGAAATCTTCTATGACCTGTATATGAGTTCTTTTTCCCATGCTTCAATCTGTGAGAGAATGTATCTTCCCCACATATGGGACATGCAAAATATCCTTTAACTACACAACCAGATAAGTTTCCATATGCAGGAAAATCATTGATTGTCCATAGTAGAACAACTCTTAATGTAAAGACCTCTTGCTGATGCACATCATAACATTCAACCCCTACATCCCACAACATTTTTAAGTCATCTAATAATGGTGCTAAATAAACATCAATGTCATTTCCAGGTTGTCGTGGACCTGATATTAATAAAGATAACATCATAAACTTCATTTTCATGCATAACCAAGGAGGAAGGTTGTAAATGACCATTATAATAGGCCAACAACTATGTCTACTGCTCATTGAACTATGAGGATTTATACCATCTGCTGAAATGGCAAGCCTAAGGTTTCTAGGTTCTGAAGCAAAATCAGGCCATCTGTGATCAACTAGCTTCCATGACGGGGAGTCAGATGGATGACGCATTTTACTATCAAATTCTCTTTCTTGAGCATGCCATATGAGGTATTTTGCAATTTTTGGGGACTGAAACAATCTTCTAAATCTTGGAATAGGAAGAAAATACCACATTACTTTTGCAGGGACTCCCTTCCTCTTTTTAGTACCTGTTCCATCTAACTTCCACCTTGAAGTTCCACAAGTAGGACAAGAAGTTGCATTCTTCAACTCATTTCTATACAATATGCAATCATTGGGACATGCATGTATTTTCTCATATTCCATTCCCAATGTATTCAATGTTTTTTTTTGCTTCATACATAGACAGAGGCAACTCATTGTTTAGAGGCAACATATCTCCAAGAATACTTAAAAGCTCTGAAAAGCTTTTATCAGACCATCCATATCGTGCTTTCAAGTTGTATAATTTGACCAATGTAGATAACTTTGTAAAGTTTCTACAACCAGGATATAAAGGTTTTTGAGCATTTTCAAGTAATGTTTCAAACAATTTTGGGTCATTCTTATGATCATCATATGCAACTTGAACCATTTCTATTGTACTATCCACATCGTTAAATTCAACTGTATGATGCCATTCTGCCCTACTAGTTGGTGGTCCACTTGGAGCAGCGTCTCTATGCCAATACCATGTATGGTAACTCTGATCAATTCCATAGAAGAATAAATGTTCTCTAATTTTTTGAGGAGTGTGGAATATCGTATTACCACACTGAAGGCATGGACATTTAATGGAGTTTTTATACGTGGAATATTGTAATGCAAATGCGATAAAGCTTTCTACCCCATCTGCATAATCCTTTGATCTCCTATCCTTTGACATCCAAGAACGATCCATTTGATGTACAAGAGATAAACACAACTCCTAGATACCACCAACAACTAAAGTTATTAATAAAATCCTATTAATAGGCTTAAAATATATAATCTACCAAATTAAAATTTCCCACATTGTCACAAAACTTAGACCAATCCAAAAAACGACAATGTGCAAGTCATCTAACAATAAGCAATATGACAAGAAACATAATTACTATATTAGGTTATTCAATATTAACATAAAAAATGGATCTTAGTTCATTCATGATGTTTGCTTTATTCATGAATAGGAATGAAAAGCAAGATCTAACTTTTAGTCCTCTCTTATATTATTGAATACACCAAGTTTGAAAATTTTAAAAACACATAACCACATGAGACAATGATACCATGAACTAAAACAATTAACGAATGGAACTAAGATTCGAATGAATAGAAGCAAGTGATTTATACATGATTTAGGCATTCTAACATCTCCAACATCCTTAATTAGGTGGTGGTTCCTATCCCATATAGGAATACATAATCCCTATCTGTCAATTGCCAATATACTTAAATTCATTTTAAAGAAATTTCGGCAGCATTTTCCTATAGTTCTCCAAGTACACAAAATGGATAAGGCACAATATGTGACCTTGTCCAAATATGCACCCAGAGAACAAGAAGAAAGACTACCAAATTTTCTAAAAATTGAATTAAGAACAAGCAATTAACTTCATAGATATCATGTTTTCCTATACTGTCCAACTAGACAATTCAAACATCATTTGCAGAGAAAAGATCTTTATCACATGGAAGACAAATTTAGTAGTTGTCAACTTGAAACTGGCTTAAATATACCCACATTTCACATTTTGACAACTTATTGTCTTAGTATGTAATAAGAGAAACTTCTATCTCACAATGATACTTGAATGGGAATTCTAAGGTTTCATGCATGCATAGTTGATTAAAACTAAAACATAAATACTTATTAAAATATTACATCTAGTTATGTATTATAAATTATTCATATCAATTGCAATGGTGAGAATAGGAAAATATTGTTTGTAAGCATCACATTTTAGGCCTAAGTTCACAAACTTGCTAAATCCATTAAAGACCCACTACATAAAGTTCATGTTAAAATTGGTTCATCTCCAACCCCCAAAATGATTTATCAAAGTTACTCATTTTTTGGAGTCTTGATTAATTAGATAATTAATATAGATACATATAATTTGTATTAATATAATATCATGATATTTTTTTTCATTTTGTTTTTAGGCTTAGACTTGGGTAGATTTCCCAAGTAAGGCTAAAGTAGAGCTAAGCCGCACCTTGACATGTGTTCTACTTATGTTGGGGGTGACCATTCTAGTTTGTGGTCATAAGTGGGGTGTCAAATCTCAATTAGTTTATTGAATAGATGAACCAAACATGACGTTATTATTAATTAGATAACATGTTGTGTAACCCATTTAAAAATGAAGTTGAATAGCATCTTTTGTAACATAAGCAATGAAGCTTATGTCAGATTGTGAAGCTTAAATTAGTAGTAAATGTTGCACTTCGCTCGGGATGTCGGGGGTCGAGCTGCCGGTCAGCTCGCGGGGATTGAAAGGGGCAGCGCCCCTTGAAGAATTTTTTTTTATTTAATTCGAAAGCCACATGATTCTGCTCATAGGAAGCAATTATTGAGTTCCATGACACTACATCCCTTAATAAAAATTGTTGAAAAACTTTCTATGCATTCCAAGAGCCCATATCTCGAAATGGCATTTCATCAAACAAGTTATAGGCAGTACCTACAAATCCATGGAAAGCAAGCTCCTTTCGGCATGAACCATTGTACACAAATGGAACAACACCAGAACCATTTCCAAATCTTCCAGAGAACATAAGAACCAGAGAACAAAAACAGAGGAGAGACACAACTGAGCCTAAAAAGAGAGGTATAGTATCTTTTTATCGGAGATGCAAACCAAGAAAATAACTGATAATAAACAAAAACCACAACAGATTTACAAGCATTCACACTCAAATCCCAGAAATCAATAGTGAAGAATGTGAATCCATGGGAAAACGAGAACATATGGGCTCGTACCTAACAACTCTCTCTTTTGGGTTTTTTCTTTTCCCTTCTTTTCTTTCCTCTGTTCCTATGGTTCTTCGACCTTTCCTTCTTGCTTACCTCTTCAACCGAAGACACCTGCCTTTGCTGCCTCTTGTCTCTCCCAACCTACGAATCTAAAAAAACCCTAGCTTTCTCTCATATCTCCATTCATTTCCTTTCTCTCAATCCAGCACCCAAATAGTCAAATCAGTGGAACATCCATGAATGCTATCTTCTTGATTTGGAGTAAGAACTTCATTTTCTCAGTCGAAATTGGCTGGAGCTTCCTGGTTCAGTTAGAGACAGATTTGGTAATGAAACTTGAGTGTGGGCATCAGGTATGGAAAAGGTTTTATTACATTTATCTATTTTTTTTAATTGAAAAATGTGAGTAATTATAAAATGAACAGAAAATGACGCTTTTAAAAGCGCCAAGGTTGAGGTTCTCCTACAATGGCACTTAAAAAAGCGTTATTATTTGAAATGCATTGTACAATGACGCTTTTAAAAGCGCCAAGGTTGAGGTTCTCCTACAATGGCACTTAAAAAAGCGTCATTATTTGAAATTCATTGTACAATGACGCTTAAAAAAGCGCTATTATTTAAAAACGTCCTTATTTCTCCCATTAAAGCGCCAAGATAATGCAAGCGTCATTAATACCCATTTTTGAGAATAAATAATGACACTTTATATAAGCGTCAAGAAAAAAAACGTCATAAATTACATTTTTTGTAGTAGTATACAAAGCATCACATCCATTCTCTGTCATACATAGTGATATGATCATCCTGTGCCAATAACGTCTTAGGTGCTAGATGGTTTGTATCCTTTGTTAATGATCACACTAGAATCACTTGGATATTTATCATGAAAGAAAAATTAAAAGTAGGTCCTATTTTAAAAAACTTTCACTTCATGCTTCAAAAAACAATTCCAAGCCAAAGTACAAATCTTTAGGACTGATAATGTTAAATAGTACTTCCATTCCGTACTTGAGGATTATCTTCTAGATAATGGCATAGTGCATCAAAGTTTTTTCATAGACACCCTATAAAAAAATGGGATTGTCCAAAGAAAAAATTGATACCTTCCAAAAGTAGCTCATTCACTTATGTTTACAACTCATGTACCAAAACACTTTTAGGGTTTAGCAATTCTTATCATTGCCTATTTTATTAAATAGGATGCCTTCTAAAGTTTTGAAATTTCAAACTCCATGTCAAACACTCACTAAAGTATATCCTCAAAATAGATCACTTATTTCCTCATTTCCACCCAAAGTTTTTGGTTGGTCAACTTTTGTTCACATTTCTCCACAGAAGCAAAATTTCATCCCAAAGCTATAAGATGTCTATTTCTTGGCTATCTTGGCTAGTTATCATAATCCTTAATTATTTTTATATGTTATTAGAATAAAAAAGGAAGTTGTAGAATCTAATTCCATGCAATTCCGAATTCATTTGGACAAGGAAATGAGTAAGAAACCATTAATGGATTTCAGTAAGATATGTTGAGACAATTTTTATGTTTGAGAGTTTTGGTATTATTAGAGTTTGTTTTAGGTTTATAAAATATTTAAAATCTTCTAGACTTATCATATGTTAGATCTAGAGAGTTTCATAATATTTGGAAATTGTTTGGTTGGTGAGAAAAAGCGAGAAAGTGAAGAGCACTACAACATGTGATGTTTTAAGCAATCTAGAACTAATTTAGGTTGAGACTTAATTGATGATCTTTTGATGACCATTTGACTCAAAAATTAATTTGTAAGGTTTCTAAACTCATCAACAAACTATTTGACTCAAGTTTCACTTGTATTTGACTCCATTTCCCTTGCCTTTCATTTTTAGGAAAATTTCATATTTTAGTTTGAGTGTTGTCAAATTAAGAAAGAGTTAATAGAACTTGAAACCATAGTTTTCCTTTTATGGAATTTTCAATTCCTTAAGTGCACTTACATTTTCTTTTGTTAGGAAAGGATTTGGACTTTGTGGAGCCATCATACTATGAGTTATGTTGTATTTTTTTATTATGAGAATTTTAATGATTAGTTATGATATATGTGTGTGTGTGTGTTTAATTTCTCCAAAGGCATGAGATATATGTTGAATTCTTATTTGGTCAAAATGCATATGGTTTATGTTTGAGTTACAAAAATGAATGTTACTTTACTTTAAAGAAATTATTTGTGACCATGCATATGTTTACAAACAATGACATTACATATCTTGTTATGATACAATACATTGTTTGATTTTTTTGGACATTAATATTTGATGGACATGATAACACGTACACTTGTGAGGTGTTTTGTGTAGTTTACTCCAAGACTCCACACCAATTATGTAGCAAGGGGAAGGCCTTAAGATGGGATTATGGGTTCTAATACTGAGCTAGAGGATAAAGCCAATAGCAACATAGTACACTTTGTTGTACCCCTAATGGGATGACCAAGAGATGAGCTGTTTGGTATTGTGATTTGAGGTAATGAGACCCCAAAGATCGTATAGATATGGAGATTCAAACATAGTAGGCTTTTTTATAATTGATCAATTGACCAAAGATATGTTTAGACTTATGATTACATGTTTTACATCTTATACATTCTTTAAATGTTATTATGATTATTCTACCCTAATTTCTAATTATCAAATCTATTATAGATATGTTTTAAAATCGTCTTTAATATGGATTAACAATCCTAACACTTTCATATCATGACTATTCATTGAACTATTTGTTCTATATTTTTTTTTTTTGTTTTTCAGGTGAGGGGCCAATAGGTTCAATTGAGGTTTAGTCAGGACTAGAGTCAATCCTCGAGAGTGAACTTCAAGGCCCATAGCCCTTCAACATTATTTACTTATCCTTAGTTTGTGGGTTCCAGTACCATTTCCTTTTTTAGACAATTATTACTTTTGAGTTGTATTCAACTTTAAGGCCTAAACCGCTATTACTCCTATTATGCTTTTGCTTTTATCTTGATTAGAATTTAGTTTTGTTTTATCAAAATAATTTTTTTTTTCTACATTAGTTTACTCTTGTTCCTAACCATTTAGTCTAATGGTTTCATTATTGGTTTTTGATTTGTAATGGGATAACTGTCTCTTAGTGGGCCTTTTAGGTAAGCTCACCATATATCTCTTTTTATGGAAAATTTAGAAAAGTTTCCCCATAAAACCCAAGAGAGAACTCCCTTAAAAATAAGCCTTAAGACCTTTTTTTTATAGAGCAAGGAATGTTAGAAATTTAAACACTTGTCACCATCTCCACCAAGGATCAAATTCACTTAAAACTTTGTTAAACTAAACCCAAACCTAAAGAGACAATAACTTAAGGTTAAAGATCTCAAAAACCTCTTAAAGCACCCTTGGGAACTCTTAAAGAAGAACAAAAAAAAAAAAGTTC
Source organism: Vitis riparia (assembly GCF_004353265.1). Lineage (NCBI taxonomy): Eukaryota > Viridiplantae > Streptophyta > Magnoliopsida > Vitales > Vitaceae > Vitis > Vitis riparia. Next base: position 13,347,747 of record NC_048439.1, read on the forward strand.
AAAAAGGGGCAAAAATAGGGTAAAAATGGGCAAATCCCAATCAATCGATCGAGAAACCTTCAACTAGTTGCCAACTAGTTGAGGACATTGAGTCACCATAAAGCCAAAATAGGCCAAAATGAGTTCCAAGACACCAAAAAAAACTAAATTTGCTCTAATCGCACCAAAACATTGGCAACTCCTAGGATACATCTAAAGTCATCCAAAAACTCCACTCAAAAGGTTTCCAAAAATGGTCCAAAAGTCAATGCCAAAGTTGAGTAATGGACATACCATTAAGGAATACAAGAACAACTAAGCAAAAGGGAGACCTCATGCATGTACTATAAAGAGGAGTGAAGCAAGAAGCAATAAGTATAATGAATAGCATATGCTATAAGGATAAAATGGAGGGTCTACAAAGAGGCAAAGATGTCTCACTAAGCATGCTAGAAATTTCTACATGTATATTTTGAAATTAACAAAATAAGCAAAATGATAATATGTATATATATATATATATATATATATATATATATATATATATATATATATATATATATATATATATATATATATATATGTGTGTGTGTGTGTGTGTGTGTGTGTGTGTGTGTGTGAACAAAATTTTTGTATTAAAATGATTATTGAGTACAATTCTAAATGATCATATCCTTTATAAAAGATTTTTTTTTTCTTATTTGATCGCTTTGATAAAAATTTAAGAGATGACTATACAAGTATTTTCTTGAAATTAAAGTTCAATGGAGGGCCTAGTGTAGCTTCTTCACAAATGATTTCAATGATTTGTCGAAGTTTGAGAATGGTAAAGAGCAAGTGTGTAATACTTTGTGTGCTTTCTCAAACTTGTAAGGATATGTTGTGAAACTTTTTTTTTTTCCTTGAGAAGCCTTTTTCCCTTTGTGAAATCATTTATGAACCTCTTCATTAAAGGAAAACACCATTATTTATGGGTGAAGTTGGAGAATTAAATTTATAATCTTCAAAATTTGATTGTTTAATTCAAAAAATTTGACTCCTAGTTTAACAAATTATTTCTTTCATTTAGAAAATTTGTCAACAAGATAAATTTTTTTTTTTTTAATTCCCTTTTGACTTTAGTTGAAACATTTGTTTCCTCATGTAAGAAATTTTGTTAATAAGTGAATATTTCTTTCTAATTCTTTTTTATTTTGGTTATTTTATTTTATTTTATTTTATTTTGCATAACTTAATTTTTCAATCTTTCAAATTTCGTTATGTATCATCTTTTAAATTCATGTCATATGTTTAATGTATGACATCACTTATGAAGCCTAAATTTTATTGAGTTAAGGAGTCAAAATTTTGATGATCAAATTGTTAATTACTTAATCCACTAAGGCTACATTTGGTTAGTATGATAGAATAGAATAAGATATGTATATCTTAAAATATCATATCACATTTAATAGGAAATATATATCTTAGGATTTGATTTTCAATGGATACGATATCTTTGGATATCTTTGAATATACATATTCTATTGTCATGATATTGTAAGGTAACACATCCAATAAGATATGTTATATTATATCATGTTTATATTTAATTTATGAAATAAATAAGAAAATAAAATGCAATATATATATTTGTTATAAAATATGAGATTTTATTGGATTATGGAAACTTGTGGATGATCATCCATATTGATATATATCTCTTTGTGACTTCCTATAAAAGAGGAGACCTCTAATGAAAATTGATTTGGTTTTCTTCCATTCTACTTTTCTTTGAGGATTTATGTTTATTCTTTCTTCTTTCTTTTTCTCATTTTTTATTTTACAACATGTTATCAACACGACACTCTGAGTATATGAAGAAAAAAATGCAATCTAGTTGTATATAATTTGTAAGATACATCAGTGCACTAATAACACTATAATATGGTACTTTTAGACCAAGTAGTTTTTCATTATCTTCTTTAAGATATTCATGATTAGCTTTAAGATGAATTCGAATTAAAATGGCAACATGAAGAATAACATGCCCCCAAGCAGATAAAGACAATTTTGTTCTCAAGAGTAATGGTATTACAATCAGTTGCAAACGGTTAACGAGAGATTCAACTAATCCATTTTGAGTATGGGTATGAGCAACAAGATATTCAATATCATTACCAACCGACATACAATAAACAAAATGTGTTTGAGAGGAGAATTCGCGTGTATTATCAAGACAAATTGTCTTAATAGAATGATCATGAAATTGTGCCTTGAGTCGAATTATTTGAGCAAGTAACCTGGCGAAGGCAACATTTCTAGTTGAAAGAAGACAAACATGAGACTAATGAGTTGATGCATCAATTAAAACCATAAAATAACGAAAAAGTCCACTAGGTGTATAAATAGGTTCACAAATATCACCTTGAATACATTCTAGAAAGGCTGGTGATTCATATTCAATTTTAGTAAATGATGGTCTAATAATTAATTTGCCTTCTGAGCTAGCAACATGATTGTAATCATTGGGCATCAAAATCTTTTGGTTTTTCAGGGGATGCCCAAAAGAATTGTTGATGATACAACACATCATGGATAATCTTGGATGACCAAGACGGTCATGCCAAATTATAAAAGTTTTTAAGTCACGGAACTTTTGGTTCATGACAACATATGACTCAATGGCTTTAATAATTGTTTGATATAACCCACAAGAATAAGAAGGAAACTTTTCCAAGATGTGTTCTTTTTTTTTTTTTTTTTCTAGAAATAACTCAAGTAATGAGAAGGTATTCATTACTATCATTATTCATAGTTTCAATGTGATATCCATTTCGGTGAATATCCTTGAAACTAAGAAGATTTCGCTTGGACTTAGCTATTTAAAGACCATCATTAATGTGGATTTTAGTTCCACTAGGTAAAATAATAGTTGCCCTTTCAGAGCCTTGAATCAAGTCTACAAGACCTGATATTGTATTAACATTAGACTTAACTAACAATAAGTTAGAAAAATATTTTTTATCATGAAGGATTGTGTGTGTTGTGGCATAATATGCAAGACATGCATCTACATTGGATGTCGTATGATGTATCAAGGTATGAGATAGATCCATGTATCTTTAAGTATAAATAAAGGGAAGAATTTAAATAAGAAATAATAAAATGTGAAATAAACTATAAGGAATGAAGAATAAACAATGTGTTCAAAAGATGATAACAAAATAAACATATCTGCTAAGAACTAAATAAAAACATAACATTTAATCATAACAAACATTTCCATCACCAATTAGATGATCAATTTTCCCATTAGGATTCTCAAAGAAATTTGAAACATCTAAATAGGTTTAGATCTATTGGGCCATCACTATCAATGAAGTTAATTTCAACTTCCTTTCATTTTACTTTTATTGAAGTTTGATAAAGGTCAACCAAATGCTTTGAAGTACAATAGATACATGATCAATGTCCTTTCATAACATATCTATGACACCTATTCTCACGAGCATGTTTACTTTGTGGTTCTATCATCTTTTCAAGTTGTGCCTATGAATTATTCCACTTCTGGTGGTTTGAGTTGTTCTTTTTACTATGAGAATTACTATAATGAGAAGAATTATGTCTACCACGACCTCGACTACGACCACATCCTTTACCCTAGCCTCACCTCATCTATATCTACATCCTTGTCCATGTCTAAGAGTTTGGACAAATGTGGCATTGACTTCAGGCAATGACACATACCTAGTAGGATGGGATTGATGGTTTTTCAGTAAAAAAAACCCATTATTTTGTTCAGCCACAAGAAGACATAAGATCAATTCTAAGTATCTAGTGAAATGACACTCTCAATATTGTTGTTGTAGGAGCACATTCGAGGGATGAAAAGTCGTAAATATTTTTTCAAGCATATCTTCTTTGGTAACTTTTTCTCCACACAATTTTAATTGTGAGCTAATTTTTAATAAAGTTGAGTTGTTGTCACTAACAGACTTGAAATCTTGTAATCTCAAGTGTATCCAATCATAACGTGCCTTCAAAAGGATTACGGTCTTTTGGTGGTCATATCATTCCTTTAGATTATTCCAAATGATGAAAGGATCTTTGACTACAAGGTATTCACCTTTTAATCATTCATCAATGTGATGGTGAAGGAATATCAAAGCTCTAGTGCAATCCTGTAGGGATGCATCATTTCCTTCTTTAATGGTATTTCCAAGATTTATCGCATCTATATGAATTTCAACATCCAGAACCCAAGATAAGTAGTTCTTGCCCGAAATATCTAGGACAACAAATTCAAGTTTTGCAAGGTTTGACATTATCTAAAAACTATGTATAGAATAATATTAATCTAAAAAAATATATCAATTTATTAGAATAAACTATTAATAAAATGATTTAACAATATTTCAAGTAAATAATATCTAAAAATATAATAACCTAAGATTTATCAATTATAAATATGGTAAAAATGTAGAAATATGAAATAGGAATTAAAATCTAATATATATACATATATATATATATATATATATATATATATATATATATATATTTCTTTTTCATTGCTTTGGGCTATGATTATTTTGTTATGACAAAAATGTGCAAATTAATACGTAATTTCAGGCTTATTTTTATGTAAATTTGTGCATAGCTTCAAGTTATGAATTTTCATTATGTAAATTTGTACATAGCTTAAGACTATGAACATTTATTTTTATAGTTTCTGGCTATATAATATTGTTTGGTATAACTGGAATTTATACCATATAATTAAAAATAAATAATTAGGAATCATATACATAACTTCTGGCCGTGTATTTGTATTTTGTAATTTATCCCATAACTTCTGGTTATAGGGATTGCACATATTTTTCATAACTTCTAGTTATGTATTTACCCCATAATTTTGTAATTTACCCCATAAGTTTTGGTTATAGGGATTACACATATTTTTTCATAATTTCTAATTATGAATTTTTTTCATGATTTTTTTACTAGATAGAGAGCATATTCTCTAAGTAATACTTGTACATGTTTATGTATTCAAATAAAATAAATGAAAATAGAGAATCAAAGGGTAATTTTATCACATATATAAATAAAATAGAAAATCATGATATAAGTTTATAACATATCTTTTTGTGAGAAAGAAGATAGAAAAGTATTTTTATTTCTCTAAAGAGAGAAAAATCTTTATATTTCTTTTGTAGAGACTATTCATGCTAATAATGTATTGTAAAATAAAAGAATAAGGAGAAGAAAAGATGAGAATAAACAAAGATATTCAAAGAAAAATAGAACATAATGTAGGAAGAGAACATAATGAATTTTCATTTGAGGTCTCATCTTTTTATAGGGAGTCACAAAGAGATAAACATCATTACAGATGATCATTAATAAGTTCCCACAATGCTACAAATTCTCATATTTTATAACACTCTCCCTTGGATGATCATAATAATATGGTATCTGCCTCGTTAAAACCCTTATTAGTAAAACCCAATGGGATGAAACCTGGATGAAGGAAAAAAGAGTGCAGTATATCCATATTAGTATTTTTCCCCTTCATATAGACATGATTATGATTTCTTCAACATTTCAAATGGCAGATTTCTCAATCTTTGCATTTCAATGTCATATCTTAACTTTTTCAATGTGGTCGAAGGTAACGCCTTTATGAATAAATTTGCTAGACTATTGCATGACCGAATTTGTTGAACATCAATCTCACATTTCTTTTGGGACTCGTGAGTATAGAAGAATTTTGGGAAGATATGCTTAGTTCTGTTATGTTTTATGAATCCTCCTTTAATTTGTGCTATACAAACATTATCTTCATGCAACTTGGTTGCATTGCCTATGATGAAAGGTAGTCCACATGTTTTTTAAATATGTTGAATCCTTAACCGTAGTCATACACATTTACGACTTGTTTCATGAATTGTAAGAATTTTTGAATGATTTGAAGATGTGGTTATCATTGTTTGCTTGATTGATCTCCAAGATATTGTCGTTCCACCATAAGAAAAGATATGTCCCTTTTGAGATTGAGCTTTATGAGGATCTGAAAACTATCTTGCATCTACATATCCAATTAATTGTGATTTTGATTCTTTTGAATAATATAAACCCATGTCACTTGTCCTACGAAGGTATCACAATATATGTTTAATCTTATTTCAATGTCTTTTAGTTGGGGCGAAACTGTATCTTGCTAGCAAGTTGATAAAGAATGTTATGTCTAGTTTAATACAATTTGCAAGATGTATTAGTGCATTGATTGCAATGAGATATGGTACTTTTAGACCAAACAATTCTTCATTTTCTTCTTTAAGACAAAATGGGTCTTTATTCACTTCGGGGAATTGAGTGGATGTGATTTGTCCATATAAAATCATTTTAATACTTTATATATGCCGATTGATAGATTAATATGCCATTTGAATAATGCTCGATCTGTAGGTCAAGATAATATCTTGTTTTCCCTAAATCTTTCATTTCAAATTTCTTCTTTAAATAATTGACTGTTTTTGTGAGCTCTTTAAGAGTCCCTATAAGGTTCAGATCATCCACATATACTGAAATTATTGTAAGCCCAAATTTTGATTTCTTAATAAAAACACATGGGCAAATTGGATTATTCACATATCCTTCTTTTAACAAATACTCACTCAAACAATTATACCACATACATCCGAATTGCTTTAATCCATATAGAGATCTTTGTAGTTTGATTAGGTACATGTTTCTAGGCTTTGGATTAGTTGTTTCAGGCAATTTGAATCCTTTAGGCCAAGCAATTTGAATCCTTCAGGGATTGAATCCTTCAAGGGTTTTCATATATAGTTTAGTATCTATAGACTCATATAAATAGGTTGTAACAACATTCATGAGATGCATATCTAGTCTTTCAGAGACTGTTAAACTTATCAAGTATTGAAATGTGATTACGTCCATTATAGGGGAATAAGTTTTCTCATAATCTATACCATGTCTTTGAGAGAAACCTTGAGCAAAAAATTGTGCTTTATATCCTATGATTTCATCATTCTTATTTCGCTTTCTTACAAAGACCCATTTATATCCAACAGGATTTATGTTCCAGGTGTCTGAACTACAAGTCCAAGTACCTCTCGTTTTGCTAACGAGTTTAGCTCTGTTTGGATTGCTTCTGTCCATTTTAGCCAATAATTCATTTTTCGACATTCATCCACAGTTTGTGGTTCTTGATCTTCATCATTTCTCATGATGTCCATCACCACTTGGAATGCAAATATATTGTCTATGATAACGACATTGTGGTTCATTGTTTCTACTGTGTAACTCATTAAGATCTCGTCAGTTCTAGATATTGGTATTTGATCAATTTGTGCCTCTTTAGGGGCTAACTGTTTATCAAGTTAGGTTTCATCATTTGACAAATTTCATATTTGTGAACTCTTCAAGAGTACCAAGTTTTTCAAATGTTATTCTTTTCTTTTTCTAGGAATTGAATCCTTTGAACCAATAGGTCTACCACGCTTCAAGCATGTCTTAGATTCACTTGTTATAACATTCTTCAATTGTCCTTCAGGGACATCAATATGTGCCAAGGTATTCATATGTCGACATGTGTGTCTTTGTTACTTTTATATATATATATATATATATATATTTGAAAACATTAGGTAATTAATTTGCAAGTCCTTACAAATAAATAATCCTTTGAACTTCTAGTTCACATTGCCTTGTATGGGGATAAAGATGAGACAAGGAGGGTACATACCATGTAATGTCTCGTCATTCTTCTGGAATTGACTTGCTTCCCCCTTATGGTGGAAAAATTGTCTCTTTAAACTAGAAATTTGTATAGCATGTAATAATATCCTTCAAAGGTTCAAATATACTAGTCACTAGTTGAAAAAACTTTTGGTTCTTTAATGAATATCCATTTGACATTTCAAGGAGTTGATGCATCATTTTTCACCCCGAGGGACCAAGTTGGTCATCCTAGATTTGATAAAATGTCAAGTATCATTCATATAGATTCATGCGCCACTAGTGAAATAGTATGAGCTCATCTAGAGCTTTCAATAAGGTTTTCATAAATTTATATATGTACTAATGACATCAATCAACTAGTGACATAGTATGAGCTCTTCAAGAGCTTTCAATCAAGTTTCCATAAATTGATATGGTAATTACATCAATTATTACATATTGTACAACTAATGAGACAAACATCTTAGAATATACTTATTAACCAATCAATATTATGTGTAAATAAAACATAAACACGTATTAGCAAATATGATATGTACTATATTAGATAAAATGACACAACATAAGAAAGTAAAAATCCTACATGAGAATAAACATTTTTTCATCACCAATTAATTAGTAAAATTTATCATTAGGATTTCTAAAGAAAGTTATAATAATAAAGGTTTGATATGTTAACCTTCTATTTACTAATCTTTTTCTTCTAATTTTGGTAGAAGTCAATGAAATGTTTGATCATATGACTAGTATGCATCAACAATCATTTTCCATTCATACTAAAGAAGATAATGAAGAATTACTTGGTCCAGAAGTACCATATTACAGTGTTATTAGTACATTGATGTATCTTGCAAATTATATATGCCTAGATATTGCATTTTTTGTTAACTTACTTATGAGATATAGTTTTGGACCAACTCAGAGACATTAGAATAAAATCAATCTTGAACTACGATAACATGGGTCTATGTTATTTGAAAATATCAGAATCTCAATTGTTTGAATATGTAGATGTTAGTTATCTTTTAGACTCCTACAAAGCTCGATCTTAAATTAGATATGTATTTATCTATGGTGGTATGACAATATCGTGGAGATCAATCAAGCAAATAATGAAAACATGTGAACTACCCTCCATCAAAGCTCCAGAAGAGTGATCAAAATGCTATTCAACAAGTAAGATCAAGTGATGATTTAGCAGATCTATTCATAAAGGCATTGTCAACTATAATACTCAAGAAGTTCATTGGAATACGTCAACTCAAAGATCTTTATGTTGTTCTACTAGAGAGAATATAATCACGTCAACATGCGAAAGAGCTAATTGATAAGAATATCACTACGTTGTACCATTTTTTCCTTCATCCAAGTTTTGTCCCTTTAGGTTTTATTGACAAGGTTTTTAACAAGACAGTTATAGTAATCTAAAAGAATATTGTACTCTTTTTCCTTCACTAAGGTTTTTCCCACAAGGTTTTTCCTAGTAAGGTTTTAATGAGACATATTCTTATGATCATCCAAGGGGAAGTGTTATAAAATATGAAATTTTATCGAATTATGGGAACTTGTGGATGATCATCCATATTGATATATATCTCTTTGCGACTTCTTATAAAAGGGGAGACCTCTAATGAAATTGATTCAGTTTTCTTCCATTCTACTTTTCTTTGAGGATTTCTGTTTATTCTCTTTTCTTTCTTTTTCTCATTCTTTTATTTTACAACAATATTATTTTTCAATGTTTAAAATAAATATTATATCACATTCCAATATTTTCTATTTTTGAAAAAAATGAAATTTCTCTTATATTTAACAATATTCCTGATTAAAATATTGAAACTTTATAAATAATTTTTTTTTATTATTCAATATATAAAAATAATTTATATATCATATATTAATATTATTTTATAATATATTTATAAATATTTAAAAAAAAAATTTTAACCATAAATTTAATTTATAAAAAAAATATAATAAATGGGATATGCATATCTTATATCTCATATCTTAATATTCAATTAACATATCTCATGTAGAAGAGATATACAAAATAGGGTGGATAATATGCCTCATTACTTCTCATCGTATTCCTGTTTGGTTTAAATATAAGATAAAATAATTGATAGAACAAATATGAGATAAGATATAATATCATCTTTCTTATACCATCTCATATTATATTTGGTCAATCAAACATGACCTAAATTTTTTATGTTTACAATAATTAAATTATGTTTAAGGGAAACTACTTTTAAAAAGTTATATTTTAACTGTCTTAAAATTGCTACAATAATGGATCAGATTCTTTGACAATCACTTATATTTATTTTATCAAATGAATTAGTTTTTTTTAAAAAATATTGGAAAAATAATTAGCCTGAAATTAAATTCTCAATGGAGTCTTGTTTGGTGAGGCACAGAGTACTGAATTGAATGGCTATAGCATGCATTTAAATTGTAAAGCAACAACTTTTTGTCATTAAGTGTGGTTTTAGAATTGCAAGACGGCAAATAAAAATTATTATTAAGAGAATATTTACTAGAAGTCAAAACAATATGAAGTGTAAAACAACATCAACTAACAAACTATCTTTGTTTTTATTACTTAGTATAAGTTGATTCATGCCTAATAAATCATGGGAGATTTATAATTAAATAATCAAATAATTTATTTAATTTTCATTCTATTTTATTCTAATCAAAATTCGGAATCATGGGAGAGAAGTTCTGAACTTATATTGTGAATAATATAGATTTACAAATAATATTTTACTATAAACAAAGATCAATAAGTCGTTGTAGTATAGTGGTGAGTATTCCCGCCTGTCACGCGGGTGACCCGGGTTCGATCCCCGGCAACGGCGATAATTTTGGTTTTATTTAATTTTTTTAACCTAAGCTTTGATGGGCATGCTTTTTGCTATATTCCAGCTTGTAGAGAGCCCTTTAACGGGCTCGCCCATACGCAAACCCATCTCCTATCTTTTTGTAGATCAGGCCACATTCAAATACTTGAGTAGAGAGGCCTTGGCTTGTGAGAGAAGAGTGCTTCTCCATGACCTTTATAAACTTTTTAGCTTTATTTGATCTTTTGAGATTTTATATATATTTCAAATAGGTGGTCTTCTAATCTTGTATTGGATAATAAATTTTGAGTGTGTTTTGTAATATTTCTATTCAAATAGAAGTGTATTTATATATATATATATATATATATATATATATATATATATATATATATATTTAGAGAATCATCTAAGTATTTTTTTTTTTTTTAGATAATATTATAAGTGATTTTTCAATTTTTAAAAATGTTTCTAAATTTTATTAAACATGTAATTGTTTTTTAAAACGTTTTTCTATTAAAAGTGTTTTTTTAAAAACATTGTCAAATGAACTCTAATAATGCACTTGAGAGTGTTTTTACTTGAATTACTTTTACACTAAAATTACGTTTGACAGCGATTTTAAGAAGTATTTTTACATTTTTTTAATACTTGAAAGATGAAATATTTGAAGTGTTAAAAAACTTAAAAATGCTTACTAAAATAACTACCAAACGGACTCTTAGTTTGGTAGTGATTTTAGAAAGTGCTTCTAATATTTCCAACACTTGAAAAATTATATCTTTAAGTATTAAAAAGATTAAAAACACTTTTTAAAATTATTATTAAATATATTCTAATTATTTTTCAAAAATTTAAAAGTATTTCATAAATTTTATGGGATATTTTATTTTTCTTTAAAAATATTATCAAACGGACTGTAAATCTCCATTTGAATTATGAATTCTCCAAAAAGTATTATAAGTGATTTTTCAAAATTTTAAAATTGTTTCCTAAATTTTGCCAAACATTTTATTTTTATGTTTGGATAATTTAAATGATAATTAGAATGAAAAAAAATTCCCATATGAATGAAATCTCATTCATAATTACGATTTCAATTGATCTTTAAGAAAAGGTATTTGATATTGAAAATGACACCATATATTAAAATTATTATTTAACTCTTATATTTTCATTCAAGACATGCCCAGGTCCACATTCTTGTACAATCAAAGATATTAATTTCGTAAAAGATTATATTAATAAATGGAAATTCATTGAAAATAGATATTTGCGAGACTGTGAATATTGTACCAAGAGTGTATACAGTCAAATAGAAAGTCCCACAAGCATGATAATGGAGCCCAAACTATAGGATAAATTAATTTTTAGTTATTAAGTAAATATTATTTTTTTTAGTCTTATTGTTTTATAAAAAACAAACTCTTAAACAATGTTCTTTTTAAAAAAAAAAATATTTTTTAAACTATGTATAAGCTTATTATTATTATTTTCATTCATATTCTCATTGTTACCTAACATTGAAATGACAACAAATAATATTTCCAATCTTATATTCTTAATACATCCAATTACAATAATTGAAATCACCAAACATTGAAGTACTAAATAAAAAATTTGGAATAAATCTTCTAAGTAATTAGGAATAATTAATTTTCTAATTTTTAGGAATGATATTCCTAATAAATCTTTTAATTTTTAAGAATAATTTTAATTAATTACATATTAAATAAAAATTTTCAAAAGTACCGTAAATGTAATGAAAAACTTGCTCATTAATTCATACCTTAAAAAGTTAAACTTTATTTGTTTTTTAAATTCATTTAAAACAAAATAGAATTAGCAATTTTTCTTAAATTATTATTATTAAGTTAAAAAATAAATCAATTATGCTTTTATAAGGATGTTGGTATTCTTATTTTTATAATAGTTATAAATAATATGATTTATAATTTTATTATTCATACTTTATTATATTTTGAAAATTATTTTTATTTTTAATAGGACTTGAATTAAATTTAGTTCATATTATATAAATTGAATTTATAATATAAAATCAAAATAAAAAAAAAATTATTTTTAGAAACAACTTATCAAAACATATGATAAACATATTTTTAGTTTTTTATTTTTTTTTCAAATTGTTTTTAAAAACAACTTGTAGGTGGAATCAAAATACCTCGTGTTAAAGATTAACTAAAATTCCATGAGATTTCATTTTCTATGAAATCAAATTTTTTATTCCATTCATCCAAACATGAGAATGATATGGTAAAAACGAGATGGAATTTGATTGTTAATTCTAAATAAGAAATCACCAATTAAAAACTAATAATGTAAATTTTTTAAAAATAAATTGCAAGTAGGATAACTAACAATCCGTAATAAATAAAAAATAATCAAGTAAAAATAATAATAAATTAGTATCATCAATTTAAGTAGTTGGTAAATAATAAGAATAACTCTTTGTAATTGTATTAAAGAAATTCTAACAAAAATTGAATTACTTAAAAAATATAAAATTATTAAGAAAATATAATTAGATTTGATGATATAGTTGATTAATTATTAGAACGTAATGAAATTATCTTAAAACAATGAAATAGAATCACGTCATATGTGTAGAAATTTTATTTTTTAATCATCCAAAGCATCTAAGAATGACTATTGAATTGTCACCTACATTATGTATGGGCAATAAATTATGGAAAAAATAGACTTTAAGGCTATATTTGGTTTTCAAAAAATTTTGAAGGAAAATGCGAAAGAAAAAAAAATAAAGACGAAAAGTAGAAGGAAAAAATAAGTTTTTTTTTTTAAATATTTAAAAAAAAAATCAAAGAATTAAAATCTCAATAAAAAAACTTTTCATCATTTTTGGTAAATTTTATATCAAAATCTTAATTTTTTTAAAACAATTTTGTAATTTTCTTAATAAAATTTAAATTTATTTAAATAAATAATATAAATGAGTGATGAAATTTTTTATTCAATAAATATCTATAATGTATAATTAAGTGTTATTATTAATCTACTATTATTTAATTAAATATAAAAGTATAAAAGATTTAAATATCTCAAAATGAATGGAAATCATTGGTTATAAAAAGTAAAAAGTTTCAAAATTTTTTTTTAAAAAAAAATTATTCATTGAGGAAATGAAAGATAGGTTAGTAATTAGAACCTTAAATTAAATCCTTATTGAAACAGTTGATGGAATATAAATTAGAGGCAAATAAAAATATTAAATTTCCAATTATTGTAAAATGAGAATAAATGTGACTTAATTAAAAGTAGGGATAATAATATATATATAGAGGAGGGGGGGGGGGGGGGGGGGGGGGGGGGGGGGGGGGAATCAAAGATAAGTGTTGAGAGAATGAAAGAAAGAGAGAGAGAGAATAAGAGGAAGAACTTTTCTTTCTTTTTCTCAGGATACTCTTACATGGGGGTGTAAGAAGCCTTTTATAGGCTTCATAATATGAACTCCCATTACTCATCTTAAAGATGAGTAAATGGAGTTCATAATGACCATCAATGTGGTCATTTACCACTCTTCATTTATAACACCAATTACCTTTTAGATATGTAATAGCAATTTTCAAGAATGACTTCCATTACATCAAATGATTAAAATTCTAAGAAAATATTAAATTCTCATTTAATTCTAACTAAATGAAAAGATTAAATTATCATTTAAGTTGATTATTAATATTGAAAAGATTAAATATTGAATTATTTTTTAGGTTTGTGATGACAATTTTAAGAATGGTTTCCGTTATGTCAAGCAATTGAAACCCTAATTAAATGAAAAGATTAAATTCTCATTTAAGTTGATTATTAGTATTGAGAAAAAAAAAATTTTGAATTACCTTTTAGGTTTGTGATAACAATTTCAAGAATGACTTCCGTTATCTCATTTAAGTTGATTATTAGTATTAATAAGAGTATTTTTAGAAATAAAAAAGTGACAAACATCTCATACTTTTCTACATAGTATAGATTATAAATCAGAAGTTCCATTAAATTAAATTTTATTATGATTCCATGTGAGATTTAAAAAGAATATAGATAAATGGAGAAAAGAAAAGTTTAGAGTTTCTTATTAGGATCAATTAAAAAAAAAAAAAGGTATAGAACAAATAGAGTGTAAATAATTTTACAATAAAAATAAAATAAAACAAAGAAAAAACTACTAATTTACTAAAAAGAAAAATGATAATTCTAAAATGGGAAATAAATATTCTAACTCTTGGATCTTTCTATGCCTCGCATTACTAGCATTACTAATAAAGATAATTTATTGATTTTAAATTATTTTCTTTTCCTTATTGTAGACCCCTCTCATATGGAAGGGGTATTTTATTTTTTTATTATTCTTCTTGCCGCCCTGAGATTGAGCTGCATTGGGTGGCTAGATGGGATTGAAAAGGAAAGAAAAGCAGCTGATGGGTAAGTTTTTTGAAAAGAAGGGAACATGATTGAGCAAAAAGGAGACACAACAGAGCGAAAAGGTGGCTAGTTACAGAGGTGATGGAGAGATTTTTTTTTTTTCTTAGAGAATAGAGGCGAGTGAGGATCCAAAGATGATTTCTACGAGAAAAGAAGCTAGTAGGAAAGAAGGAGATTTGAAAATTTGGAGAGAGTTGGGAGAAATGAGAGTTTTCCGAGATTAAAAAAAAAAAGCTTTCAGCAGCTATAGAAAAAAAAAACAAAAAGAAGCAGGAGGGAGAAATCCAGCTATCTGTGTTTTGGAGGAGCTCTCAGGTAAGTTCACTGGTGCATTTTTGTTTTCTTTTTCATACTCTGTTTTCTTCATTTTAATTCTTCTTTGTTTATTGGTTTGTTTCGTGTGGATGGTGAGACTTATGCTGCCAATGTTCCTCTGTCAAATGAGGTTCAGTGCCATTCTCAAGGTGATCTTTGTTCTCTAGAGCAAAAAAGCTTGAACTTCCATGAAAACAATATGTCAAATCATAACTTCCAAGTCAAATAAAATAAAATAAAATAAAATTTCAGAGGATAGTATTTTGCTCGTCAAAAAAGCAAAAATTGTATCTTTTCTCGCTTGACTTTTGCTGCTGAAGCGTATGCAGAAGAGCTTGTCCGCGTCCTTCTTCAGGCCACCCTCTTCTTTCTATATCCTCCATACCCACCAAATTCGTAACCATACCCATTTCTCATCTTCTATATATACCACTTTCAGCTCACCATTTCCTATATTTCATTCCCACTAAACCCATTTTCTCTCACTACCATACCCCCATCTCCCACCTACCCCATAGTTGACCCATATTTGGTTGCTAATGACATGAATTTGGCCACTCCTATGGTGCTCCAACTCGACTCCGGTGAAAGCTCTGGCTACATCGTCGGCAGGTACCAGGGAACCATGTTTTCGTCAAAGGTGAGGTTGGAGCATGGAAAGAGCATCTTTCTAAAGCCTGAAGACGCGTCTGGTAGTGGCAAGCGCTTCCATGAAGAGGTTATTGATGGTAGAGCTTCTACTGTGAAAAAGGCTTTCCATGTTAACCAATAAAGGCTATCGTCGTTGCAGCACCACAACCTCTTGCATTTCACCCAAGGGTCATGAGCATTGTGGGCCAGGGCATCATTCAGCTTACACGAATTCGTGGTATTCACAACATTAATATAATAGGAGACAAGGTTGGGTCAGATGAAGCAAAAGAAAAAAAAAAGTCAACAAAGTAGATTGTACATAACCTATTATAAAATATATGAAACCTACAACATTAGCATTTTGTGGTGCCTTTTATTTATTTATTTATTCCTTAAAGGATATACCTGTACACGTTGGGCCATACTAAGGCCATATGTCTTTTGTTTTATTGTTTTCTTTTTTTTTTTCTTTAATTTTTTATGCCAAAAACTTAATTTTCAAAATTTTAATCTTAAGATAATTTTTCAAAACTTTAATTTTTAAAACTCCAAATTCTCAAATAATTTTCTAAATTCCAATTTCTTTCAAATTTAATTTCCAAAATTCCAAATTTCATATTTATTTATTTAATCATTATTATTTTTGTTATTATTATTATTTTATTTTTTTATTTATTTATTTTTAAAATTTCATCTTTAAATAATTCTTCAATATTTCGATTTCCAAATTTAATTCTCAATTTTTGAAATTCCAATTTTCCAATTTCCGAATTTAATTTTCAATTCCCAAAATTCCAATTTTCAAATTTATTTATTTAATCATTATTATTTTCGTTATTATTATTATTATTTTATTTATTTATTTTTAAAATTCCATCTTTAAATAATTCTTCAAAATTCCGATTTTCAAATTTAATTTTCAATTTCCAAATTCTAATTTTCTCATTTATTATTATTATTATTATTATTATTATTATTATTTTTAAAAACTTCATCTTCAAATAATTTCCAAGATTCCAATTTTCATAATTTAATTTTCATAGTTCCAATTCTCAAATAATTTTCAAAATTCTAATTTCTTTCAAATTTAATTTCCAAAATTCCAATTCCTTATTTTAATTTTCAAAACTCTAATTCTCAAACAATTTTTAAAATTCCAATTTCTTTCAAATTTAATTTCCAAAGTTCCAATTCCTTAATTTAATTTTCAAAACTCTAATTCTCAAATAATTTTAAATTTTCCAATTTCTTTCAAATTTAATTTCCAAAGTTCCAATTTCTTAATTTAATTTTCAAAAACTCTAATTCTCAAATAGTTTCCAAAATTTCAATTTCTTTCAAATTTAATTTCAAAAATTCAAATCCTTAAATTTAATTCCCAAGACTCCAATTTTCAAATAAATTTCAAAAATCTAGTTTTCTCTCGAACAGTTTTAATTTCATTCCGGTTTTCAAATAATCTTCTTGTAAACCCTTTTTGAAGTGAGGGGGGCTCAGGAGAATGATTTGGGCTTCTTTTCATTACATTTGTGGAAGAAAGGGGGAGAGGGGGGGTGGGACCACCCCATGCATGAGCTGAGACATGAACAACCGGCCAAAGGTATGGCTGCCCATGAGGGTGGTTGGAGTCTCCCATGCTGGCTGATGGAGGAATAGGAAGGTGGGTGATAGCTGAGGGAGCGAAGGTGATTTCCAAGGAGCTTGGAGGGGATTTTTTTTTTTGGTCATGCTAGGTGGTGAGATACTAGGAGGGGTTAGGCTGAGAGAGTTTGGGTTGGAGGGGGAAAGGTTTTTCTAGAGAGAAACCAGAGTAGAGAGTGGCTTGAGAGAGAAAGAGAGAACTTGAAAAGCAAGTCTGCATAAGAGCTGCAGAAGGGAGGAATGAGGAAGAGGAGAGGAATTTGGATTTTGGAGAGAAAAAAAAAATGATAGTTGAGGAGAGACAAGAAGGTTGCATCGTCGACTTCCCGACAAGGTGCGGTATGTTTTCATTTCCCTCAACGTATTGCTTCACTTTCTACTAAACTATGAGCATGGTTTCATTATTTGCTGTGGACGTCAAGGGCCACGGGGTTGCTTTCGGTTGAGCATTCTCATTTGCTTAAAATGTTTTATTTTCATGGTCTTTCACACCCTATATGCATGTAATGCATGCATGCATGGTTGCATGAAGTACTTCTCCTCCTACCCTCTCAGATATCCATACACCCATGTACACCAAACCCATCCTTACACTCATTTCCTCACCATTTCTCTCATTCATTCCTCATCACCTAACCATCTGTGCCCCTCCTTGATACCCCCAGGCACCGTCTCTCTCTCTACACCATTACCATACCCATGTCTTCGCCTTCTTCAATATCTTCCATATGTCACCATCGACTCTCCGCTGGTCGTCGGCGTCATTAAGTTAGCCAAGATGAGGATCCATGTGCCTCATATCCGAGAAACCCCTGTCCTCATCTTCAGCCACCCCCCCCACTCTCACATTTTCGCTGCATGCGCCGCGTTGACAAAACGCCTGCTCACTTCACCTTCGGTGTCGCCGACTCTCATGTCCACCTCCACTATCAGCCACCCGTAGTTGTCCCCGCCATCTTCACCGACAGCGCGCGTCTCGCGGCCCTTTCCACTCAACGGCCACTTCGCTTCTCGTCAGGCTGGTGATAGGAAGCTCCGTCCGAAGGTGATGCCCAGGCGAAGAAGTGGACTGTGAGGGGAATGGGTGCCTTGGGCTTGCCCACGATGGAAATGGATTTGGGCTTGAGTTGGGGCACCAGGCCCAAGTTTGTGATGGAGATGGGTTTTGGGCTTGCCCATGATGGCATTGGGTAAGGGTTTGAATTGGGGCACCAGGCCCAAGTTTGTGATGAAGATGGGTGTCTTGGGCTTGCCCATGGTAAGGATATTGGGCTTGAGTAAGAGCCCAGGCCCAAGCATGTTGGTGGAGGGCCTCATGCTCCCCATGCCAGCCACCCTCATGGCCCAAGTCCATGTTGAGTTAGCCCATTTGGCTATTTCATTTCTAAATAAGTTTTAAACCTCTAATCTTAGTAATTTATTAATTTATTCATCCATTTTTATTTTTTTTATCTTATTTTATTTTTACCAATTTAGTTAGCTCAACTTAAAGCAATTAAAAAACAAATCCTTAAGGTTGAATATCCTTTTCAAAACTTAAAATAATTTGTATCTTACCTTCCCTTCTCTAGTTATGTCTAATCACCATATATGAAAATTTGTATATAATTAACTTATGTTGGTCTCAATGAATTTACTGCATTCTAAAACTTTAAATCCTATTTTCAAAACCTAGGTCCTTAAGCAATTTTTCAAAAATCCCATGTCCTAATTTAATTTTTCAATCCTAAAAATTTTATCATTCGTTTAAATATTATTTTCATCAATTAGAATTATTATCTCATACTTATTTATTTATTTAAAGTCTAATCCTTCAAAAATCCCATGTCCTAATTTAATTTTTCAATCCTAAAAATTTTATCATTCGTTTAAATATTATTTTCATCAATTAGAATTATTATCTCATACTTATCTATTTATTTAAAGTCTAATCCTTCAAAAATCCCATGTCCTAATTTAAATTTTCAATCCTAAAAATTGTATAATTCGTTTAAATCTTATTTTCATCAATTAGAATTATTATCCCATATTTATCTATTTATTTAAAGTCTAATCCTTCAAGAATCTCATGTCTTAATTTACTTTTTTAATCCTAAAAATTCTACAATTCGTTTAAATCTTATTTTCATCCATTAGAATTATTATCTCATACTTAGTTGTTTATCTAAAGTTTAATCCTTCAAAAATCCCATTTCCTAATTTAATTTTTCAATCCTAAAAATTCTACAATTCGTTTAAATCTTATTTCCATCAATTAGAATTATTATCACATACTTATCTATTTATTTAAAGTCTAATCCTTCAAAAATCCCATGTCCTAATTCAATTTTTCAATCCTAAAAATTTTATAATTCGTTTAAATCTTATTTTCATCAATTAGAATTATTATCACATACTTATCTATTTATTTAAAGTCTAATCCTTCAAAAATCTCATGTCCTAATTTAATTTTTCAATCCTAAAAATTTTATAATTCGTTTAAATCTTATTTTCATTAATTAGAATTATTATCCCATATTTATCTATTTATTTAAAGTTTAATCCTTCAAGAATCTCATGTCCTAATTTACTTTTTTTAATCCTAAAAATTCTACAATTTGTTTAAATCTTATTTTTATCAATTAGAATTATTATCTTATACTTATCTATTTATTTAAAGTCTAATCCTTCAAAAATCCCGTGTCCTAATTTAATGTTTAATCCCAAAAATTCCATTATTCGTCTAAATGTTATTTTCGTTAATTAGAATTATTATCCCATATTTATTTATTTATTTAAAGGTCCAATTCTTCAAAAATCCAACATCCTAAGTTAATTTTCAATTTCAAAAATTCCACTACTCATTTTCTATTCGTTTAAAATGTTATTTTCGTTAATTAGCATTATTATTCCATATTTATTTATTTATTTATTCTAATCGTTAAAGTTTAATTCTTCAGAACCCGACTTCCAAATCTAATTTCCAATCTCAAAAGCTCCACCGTTCATATACCGTTGTCTAATGATTATTCTCGTTATTAATGTTATCCCATCCATTTATTTATTCAACTATTCATATACCAAAGATCTCATCTCTAAATAAATTCTCAAGTTTTTCAATCTCTAAATTCAAATCTTCAATCTCTAAAATTCCATCTTTTACAATTATTTACCTAATCTTTATTATTTCACTATCGTTATTATTCCATTCATTTACTTATTCACTCATCCACTTATCCACTCATTCAAAATTCTCATCTCGTTCAAATTTAATTTCTAAAATTCTCATTCTCACATTTAATCTCTAAAAGTCTGATATTCAAATGAACTCTAAAACTCCAATTTTCCAGTAATCTTCGAGATTCCAATTTTTCAAATAAATTTCAAAATCCAATTTTCTTTCAAATAGTTTTAATTCCGCTCTGGTTTTCAAACGATCTTCTGCTCCTCTTGATTTCAATAAGCATGAATAAATTTTTCATAATTCCATAATAATGGAATCTGTGACATTAAGTCATGCAAGATAAACGGGCTTTGGTGGGGGCCCCAACATGGGTGACTTTATGATTGATTGATTGATTGTTGGATTGGATTATCATACATGATTGATTTATCCTACTCTCTAACATGCATGAGATTATTCCTAAATTGTGCACTAACCCTCTCCATTGATAGCGCATGGTGGCTCATCGCCCAGGTATGTACCCATTTTCCATCTAATCGTTGTCTATGCATGTCCCGATTCTCACATGTGCATGATTTATTCTGAGTATTCATTGATTTACTCATACATTGCCATGATTGCTTCAATTTTATTAGTAGGGACCCAATTTAGGGACTTAGAGGGGTGCTACGATTTTTGCCGTACCTTCCCGATGAGTAACTAAACCCCTGAACCCGATCCGGTTTTTCGTAGATCACCTTTTCCAAAATAAGGAGTCACACTTAGGGTTTTTCTTTCTTATTTTGTTTACCCTTTTAAAATAAAACAAAAATAAGTGGCAACTCCAAGTCATTTTTCTTAATCAATAAAATCATTTTTCAAAATAAAAACCGAGCTCGCCATCGAGTGGGAAACGCATGAGCCGAAATACGGGGTCCACACTTCTGTTTCTTTTGATTTTTCATAAGTAAGAATGGATTTTTCATAATTCCAAAATAATGAAATTTGTGATACCAATTCATGCAAGATAAATTGAGCTTTGGTGGGGGCCCTACATATGAGATTTCTCTTCTGATTGTTAATTGCTATGCCTAATGAATATTGTTTGGTTTTTGTTCTGATATTTGACATGCATGCGATATATTTTGCATTTGTTATTGCGCACTAACTCTGTTTCATGATAGCACTTTATTACCTACTGTCAAGGTACGCTCTCGCTCTCACTTTGTTCATTTATTCACTATCATGACTTGCTTTTGATTTGTGATCACTTTGGTACCCATTGATTTCCTTACCAATTGTCATGTTTACTTCATCTTATTAGTAGAAACCCGTTTTTAGGGACTTAGAGAGGTGCTACGATCTTACCATACCTTCCTGATAAGTAACCTAACCTCCGAACCCCAACTCGATTTTTCACAGACCTGCTTTTCCAAATAAGAAGTCACACTTAGGGTTTTTCTTTTTGTTTTGTTTTCCCTTTAAAAAAATAAAACAAAAATAAGTGGTGACTCAAAGTCTTTTTCTAAAAATCAAATTTTCACCAAATAAATGAAAAAAACGAGTTTCGCCATCGAGTGGGAACGCATCGAGTCGAAATGTAGGGTCCACAAAATGACGATTCCACTAGGGATTTCTAGAGAGTCAAGCTTGAACTTAAGATGGGCAAATGTGGCTTTTGATTAGGCGATTGATGGATACCTTCCCTTTGTGCTTCTCTATGCTTGAGTGATCATAGCATATTGAGGATTTTGATGTGACAATTTTCTATGCTTGATTGTTATATCCATTTGCGACATTGACATACTGATGATATTGATTGATTCTCTTGATTGTCTTAGCATATTGATTTTTCTCTTACCATGATTGTCTTGCTCATTTTGACATGTATGTTCACACTATTGTATATCTTGTCGTCTTAGTGATTGACTCATTTGCTTGTATAGTATCTTGATCATATTTGAGTATGCTGTTTTTATCACTATTCATATTGATTGTCATAGTCTGTATGTGGACATGAGTAATATATCTATACTTTGCTTGACTGTGTGTTGCATGACTGCCCTCCTTTGTGTGATTGCATGTCATCTGTCCATGTGGGCCGCACACTTATCCATTTATCTCCAATCCTCTAGTTTTCGGTCATTTCTTTCATTCTGGCTCTCACTTTTGCAAGTGTGAGGCCTTGTGTGTGCTTGTTTCTCCGACCTAGCTAGATGATAGGAGTAGGGTCTAGCGATGGGTTATATCGATGTTCCGGAGCATTATGGAGGGGTTTGACACTCTGATGCTGACTGGAGTCCGATCATTGAAGACCTGTATAGCCCAGAGCTAGGTTTCATGGATATTTGTGCAACTAGTATGTTTCCTATTCTGCTTTAGCTTCATAGGGTTTTCGGATGCACCCACACCACTCATTATGCACTCTAGTTGACCGTTGAGTGTTGAGAGTTCTGAGATATTTCACCGTAGGAAACCCCTTGGGATGTCGAGGTAGTGCATGTGTGGAAGTGATGACAACCTTGCATGGAAGTGCCCCGTCTCTTCGGAGACGTGCAGAGGGTTGCGTACCGCCGGATGGTACGATCGCTTTTGCTACTTTAAATCCACCCCTCTTATTTTTATAGCCACGTTGACCTTGTAGGTTGAGCCTTAGATATTTCAATCAGGATTTCCTTTCCCAACACGTGGGTGCATCTCAGGGTCTTCAGAGTCAGTTCAGTAGTGATTGGTTTAGTTACCATTGTAGTGGTCTCTTATATATCTGCTCAGGATTGGATATCAGTTTGATTACTTCCGGATTACCTTTCGGCATATTTGATAGACTTTCCTTGTGAAGCTTCCCTTACCCCGTATCTTATATAATATTTCCACTATTGTAGGAGGATTGATACGTTCGGTCTGGGTTCGACTTCTTGGATTAGAGTTAGGGGTAGATTGATTAGGGTATCAGACCAATCAGACCAGAGATCATATCAGAGATATATGGATTCACAGATAGTTACCATCGATCAGTTTGTTAAGGCCATGGTTTTGATTCAAGAGGCTATAACTAGCCTCAATTGGAGGATAGATGGACAGTAGGTCCAGCAAGTCCCGCCTCAGGATGGCGCCTAGTATGACCCTAAAATGCCACCACCCCTTCCACCCAGTCATTCAGCACCACAGGCCATACCTTTCACCCTACATAGTTAGACCGAGGTTGTCCTGCCTCTTGTCACCGTGCCCACCCCGACCTTAGAGGACCCACATGCCCGCATGGATAGGCTTGAGCAGAGGCTGAAGCAGTTGAGGACTTCAGACAAAGCTATTACTTGGGAGGATTTCGATGGAGCACCAGTGGCCAGTTTACCGACCAAGTTTAGGATGCTCGAGATTGAGAGATACACAGGAATTGGCTATCTTCGCATCCATTTGAGGCTTTATAGTACGATCATGAGGGCCCATGAACTGGATGAGGCCTAGATGATTATGTTTTTCCCTATGTCCTTGAGTGGTACGACACAACGATGGTTTGCTTCAGTGGATGTATCACGCCGTCGGACTTGGGATGATTTGGCCCAGGAGTTTTTGAGACAGTTCACATTTAATACTATCATTGACGTCTCGAGGAGAGAGTTAGAGGCATTGAGACAGAGGCCAGAGGAGTCGGTCACCTCATTTATCTCCCGTTAGAGGGAGAAGATTTCACAGGTTATTGATAGACCATCGATGAGGGATCAGATCAGCATGATTATGAGAAGCTTACAACCTCGATTTTCTTGACACTTGATGGGATTTGCTCATACAAATTTTGGGTCTTTGGTACAAGCCTTGTATGTTATAGAGAAGGGTAGAGCCAAATGATTATGGTTTGAGTTTTCTCTTTCTGATTCGAAGGGGAAGAAGCCCTTAGAGGGATAGAGATCAGGAGATGTGGGTGTTATCGGTTCAACAGGGTTGAGACCTCTTAGACACTATCAGACAATTAGGCAAACTTTTAGACTCTACTACCCACCATCACCTTGTGTGCAGTATAGACCACGAGCACCTTCACGGTCGTATGATCAAACCTACATGCCTTCTGCATTGGCACTGCCTCACCATACTACACACAGCACAGAGAACCCTTTTGTCTCGTATTCTGCCACAGTGTAGCCATGCTATGCAACACAGTTTGTTGCGAGACTTGCGACATCTTATCCCAGGCCCAGAACTCAGCAGACCTCTGCTTCTTTTACTTTCAGGACACAGAGGCAGTTTTCACAGTTAGGTATGCCGTTGAGTCAGGCTCTTCAGAAGCTTACAGAGGCCGGACTGTTGACGGCTCTCACTCCCAGACCACCACCTCAGCATGTTCCGCCTCAGTTTATGATGGATCTACACTATGCGTATCATCAGGGACCAGGACATAAGACAGATCGTTGCACTGCTCTAAGACACGCCAACTAAGATCTGATTGATCAGGGTGTGGTCCACTTGGGTCAGCCAAGTGTAACCACGAACCCATTACCGACTCACACTACACACGCGGTTCCCCCTCCAACCGATAGCATGCACTCCATCGACTTCGTTGAGCTTGACGATCACATCCACATGCTGAGTTGGGATGAGTCAGAGCCAGAGCCCATAGTATTAGACAAGATTTAGGAGATAGGCAGAGTCATTTTGGGCCATCAGATGTCCACACCATTCAGACTAGTCCCTGAAGTGGCATCAGTATAGACAACCACTGTTGAGTCATCAATCTTCCCACATTACGGTGTTCAGACTCCATTTGTTTTGATTCCAGATGTTGATGAGGTTTAAACTTCGTATGTTGATGTTTCTCAGACTCCATATGTTGACGATGTTCACACTTCAGATGTACAGTATGTTATTCGTGGAGGTAAGGTGGTACGACAGCAGCCCCCCGCAGTCGCTAGACCCTTGGAGAGGACATCCTCCTATGAGGAGGTCAGGAGAGAGGATGATGAGATCCTGAGATAGTTACAGAGCACCTAGGATCGTATTTCTATTTGGAGCTTGCTAGCGTCGTCCAACACTCACAAAAACGCATTGATTCGAGCCTTGAGCCAGATCAGAGTCGAGACTACCACCACTTCGGAGGGGTTGATTCACATGGTGACGGCTAGCAGAGCCACTTGCATAGTATTCTCTTATGACGACTTGCCACCGGAGGGTTCAGACCACACATGTTCACTGTATATCTCCGTCGGATGTTCAGGTCGCCGAGTCCCATCTGTCATTTTGGACAATGGCTCGACCCTGAACGTCTGTCATCTGGCCACTGCCATTGCCCTTGGCTACGCGCCCTCTAATTTCAGTCCCTCCACTCAAACAGTTCGAGCTTATGATAGCACTCAGAAGGAGGTCATGGACACTTTGGAAATTGAGCTGCTGATAAGTCCGGCCACTTTTGTCACTTTGTTCCAAGTTTTGAGGATTCCTACATCCTTTAACTTGCTTTTGGGCCGACCTTAAATCCATAGAGTTGGGGTCATTCCTTTTTCCCTTCATTAGAAGGTGAAGTTTATTCACAATGACCAGATTGTCATAGTGCAGTCTGTAGGAGATATGTTCATTTCTGCTGAGCCAAAGCTTCAGATTAGTCATAGTGATGATTACTTACTTCTGACTGGATTCACATTCGACGAGGTGCAGACCTTGGAGATGGAGGATTTTTGTCGAGATTTTGTGGCTATGTCGTTTGATCGGAATGGTAGCACGATGGTGCTCGATATTATGAGGAGCATGTCTTATCTTCCCGACATAGGGTTAGGCTGGCGTCAACATAGGCCCAGTGAGTTCATGACTATCCCAGATCACGATGTACCGTTCGAACTCAGTTTCATCTCCACTGAAGCCAATTATAGATATATGGCGTGATTGCACAAGGAGAGGATGAGAGCTCGACTGACTTATACACCGTTTGATTATCCTGTTCGTCCATACACCATGAGTTTGGAGGATTACTTCGTGAGGGCGTCAAAGCCACAGACCCATTCGAATGGGATCATTGGGGGGACTCAACACTACTCAGGAGGTCAAGCTATAACGCCTCTTCCATCAGCTTCAGTTGAGTGATGGAGCCCCTAGCACTTCGACATGTGCATTGACCGCCCCTTCATCTTCAGATCGTATGAGCCTTATGACACTTTATTTCCCGAATGAGATCGACGAGCACGAGACATTTGCCAAGATTGGAGATATAGTGGATGGAGTTGTCTCGCATGACGAGTACGTTGATGAGATGCTCGCGATGAGCATGAGGCAGATTGATGGGATGATTTAGCATGAGCCCGCTTCACCATTTGATCTCTTCGAGGTGTCCGCTATAGATGATGTCAAGGAGATCCAGACTACCCCTGATCCGGAGTTTACAGAGGACGATATAGTTGTTGATGGTTTATTTGATGGCCTTGTTGGCTTAGTTAAGGGAGCGTCTGACTTTGTGGACCCACCTATTTCCTTTGATATTTTTTCAGGATTTGTCTCCCGTTCTGACGATGTTCATGACTCTTCATTTATAGATTTGAGCATTTTCGAGTATTTGCATGTCTCTTGTGATATCACTTTATTTGTACCCTCTTCACCCACATCACAGATATTTGATATAGATGATGAGATTGTACAACACGATTCAGATGATGACTCATCTTCTGCTTGTGATTCGGACCCCATTGATAAGAAAGTTTCACCTGCCATAGGAGACACGGAGATTGTTGATTTTGGCATAGCAGATCAACCTAGGGAGTTGAGGATCGGATTAGATTTATGTACAGACAAGAGGGATGGCCTCGCTCGGTTGCTCAGATTGTATTTGGATGTTTTTGCATGGTCCTATGAGGACATGTTGGGCCTTGATCCATCCATAGTCCAACATCACTTACCACTTCTGCCCCATGCCAGACCGGTTAAGCAGAAGTTAAGACGATTGCACCCTCACTGGAGCTTGCAGGTGAAAGAGGAGATTCAGAAGCAGCTCAGTCTAGAATTTTTATTAGTGGTCATGAGTTCATCTTGGTCGTCATCGATTACTTCACCAAGTGGGTAGAGGCTGTCTCATATGCAAGATTGACATCATCTAGAGTTTCTAGTTTCATCATATCACACATTATCTGTCACTATGGAGTCTCTCACGAGCTAATTTCGGATAGAGGGATACATTTTAGAGCAGAGGTTGACACCTTAGTGCAGCGATATGGCATCTGACATCATAGGTCGTCTGCGTACAGGCCGTAGACAAATGAGGCAGTAGAGGCCGTGAATAAGAATATTAAGAGGATCTTGTGAAGGATGGTTGAGACTTCTCGGGATTGGTCAAAGAAGCTCCCATTTGCATTGTGAGCTTATTGAACTTCTTTTCGCACCTCTATAGGAGCCACACCCTACTCCTTGGTGTATGGTATGGAGGTGATGCTACCAGTTGAGATTGAGATGGGTTCATTGAGAGTAGCATTGAAGCAGCAAATTCCAGATGCAGATTGGGCTTAGGCCCGATTAGATCAGCTCAATCTCCTAGATGATAGGAAATTGAGGGCAGCAGATCATGTTCGTGCATATCAAAGGAAAATGTCCCACGCTTTCAAAAAACGGGTCAAGCCCAGACCATTACAGATAGGTGACTTGGTCCTAAAGGTCATCAAGGGATTGATCAGAGATCCCAAAGGGAAGTTCAGACCCAATTGAAGATGACCTTACTTCATTAGGGAGCTGACCCTAGAGGGTGTTGCATGGTTGAAGGATCTAGATGGAAACCGATTCATAGAGCCAACCAACGTGGACCAGCTAAAGAGGTACTATGTTTGAGACCATGGTCGTAGGATGGGTGGCCATCATTTCTGTTAGCCATATACTTTGTTATTACCTTTTTGATATATAGACCGTTGCTAGCCCATTGAGCCTCA
The DNA here is from genome assembly GCF_004353265.1 of Vitis riparia. Taxonomy (NCBI): domain Eukaryota; kingdom Viridiplantae; phylum Streptophyta; class Magnoliopsida; order Vitales; family Vitaceae; genus Vitis; species Vitis riparia. Next base: position 13,376,402 of record NC_048439.1, read on the forward strand.
CAAGTGCATTATAGTCTTTCTTTCTTATTGTTTTGCTCACTTTTTACACTGGGATAGGGGCCCTTTAGTGTATGTATGCATTGTTTGGGAGTCTCATGAGTCTTGGACCTACAGGTGCATTTTTCTCTCTTTATTTTTCCTACCATCACATTACTGCATACTATCGTATCTCATTGGTTGTGTTCATCATCTCTTCTTCTTAATTCTATCTACTGCTTGTTTTGCTTCATATTCTCTCCACCTTGAGTGATGACCCTTCTTAGTTCATTACATGGGGGATAGTCACATCATTTCCATTATCTATCCCATGGACATTGGTTCAGAGATCCTTAGTTTGAGAAGGTCATCTTGTTAGAGATAGTTTTGTTACCTTAGGACTTGAGAGCTTGTCTATCCATTATTGATATCATCTTTTGGGTTTTTTTTTTTTCATGTTCAGGGTGTGTGCATTTGTATATATGTAAAAAAAAAAAAAAAATTGAAAAAAAAGAAGAAAAATAAGCACATGTGTGTATGTGCTTAGTATTCTCCATCATTGAGTGTGTATGTTGATGTTTGAGGGTCACTTGATCGAGTATGTTTGTTGATGAGAGTTCGTATGTGAGCTTTCCGAGGCCCTCCATTTTTTGTATTCATTTTGTTGTGTATTTTGAGAGTGAAACGAATGACTTTCTCTTAGGAGCTCTGTGTCATTGTCATTTCCATCAATACATTCATTGACAATGTGACTTCACTTCATGTTGGATTTGAGCGGATCATCACTCATCTTCTTGTTCTTTGCTTCACCATCATTCTCCTTTTTGCTTTTGATTCATCCATTTCATTTCACCCATTGTCATTTTCTTACAGTGACCCAATTCTAGGTTTGTTACCTTCTTTTACACATCTCATTATCAGTTTGTTTTTCTCCATTGCCTCGTTATTGTTATCATATTCACATTGGGCACCCTCGGGTCCATGGCTTACGAGATTTTCTATACATGTTGCAATTTAATCCCTAGGGCATGGGTTTTTTATCATTAGGTATTTGAGCCTAGTTTCCCTTCATTTCTGTTACCCTATCACCCTAGCCTACATTACGTCACGTGTCTTAAGACCACCCTAAGGCCATGGAATCAGATGTCGTCTTTGACAACCCCTACTTAGACAGGTGTTTGAGATTTGGTTGATATTTGGATATCATCATGCTTTTTCTTCTAGGAAACACCTCTTTGACATTTAGACCCAATCCAGTTGTGAATTTAGATTACTGGGATCACACACTTGATAATGGTTGATTTGGTGTTATCTGATTTCATGATCTATCACACATTTGATGCCATACTAGGGCATATTCCGTTTCGGTTGAGATTTATGGATCTTCATGGAGTTGCACGATCATCTCCACTTACAAGATACGCGCCGAGACGAGGACCTGTTCGTTATTTTATTATGATCCTTCGGTGGAGCCTCTCTTGAGCCATCTAGTCAGGCTCATATTTTTTCAACATTTGTATGCCACCATGCTTCTTATTTCGGGAGACGTTTCCTTAACGTTTGAGTTCGTTTTGGGTTACGGAGATCACACATTTGATGATGGATGATTTCATGTCACCCGATTTCCGATCTACCATACATCTATGCCATATTGGGGTATATTTCCGTTTCGGTTGAGAGTTATAGATCTTCATGGAGCTACATGATCACTCCCACTTACGAGATGCACACCGAGACGAGGACGTGTTCGTTATTTTATCATGATCCCTCAGTGGAGCCTCTCTTGAGCCACCAAGTCATCATGTTTGACATTTGTATGTCATCATGCTTCATGTTCCGGGAGACGCTTCCTTAACGTTTGGGTTCGATTTGGATTAAGGGGATCACACATCTCATGTTATCCGATTTTTTACCTACCATATATCTAATGCCATACTGGGGCATATTCCATTTCAGATGAGATTTACGGATCTTCATGGAATCGTACGATCATCTCCGCTTACGGGATACACGTCGAGACGAGGACCTGTTCGTTATTTTATCGTGATCCTCTAGTGGAGCCCTTCTTAAGTCGTTCATCCTGACCCGCACCTTTCGGCACTTAGATGTCATCATACTTCCCCTTCTGAGGTGCGTCTTTTTGATCCGTGGGTTTGATTCAGTTATGGATTCGAGTGATGAGGATCACACTCCTGATGATAGATGACTTAAGGCCATTTGATTTTTTTAACCTATCACACATCTGATGCCATACTGGGGCATATTTCATTTTCGGTTGAGATTTGTAGATTTCCATTGATTTTCATGATCATCCCCAGTACGAGATGCACGTTGGGCTAGTGATTTGCTTCCATTTCACCTTGATTCTCCGATGGAGCCTTTCTTGAGACATTCGGTCGAGTTTGTATTTTCTGATGTTGTCATGATTCTTGGATGTAGTTATCTCAGACGCATAGACTCCCGCATCATCATTTCAGTGGACTATAGGTCGGATCTCCTATACATCCCCATTAAGTCATTCTAGAGTTATTAGGATAGATCGGATGCCTTAGTTGCTATACTGGGGCATATTCCCCCCTTTCAGCTGTGGAGATAATTGTTTTCTCATAGACTTGTTACAATCCACATTTCTCAGTCGAGGAATGTTTATTCACATTGATGGTCACAATCTCAATGATGTTTGCCGAGATAAGCCCTCAACAAAGCACGACCTTAGAGGTTTGACTACCCTACCATCCGTGACTCTTCAGTAGATTGAGATCGTAGTAGTTACCTTGGTGGACTATTCTCTTGTGACTCCCTAATGGATCATTCCTTTGATATGACGATGGATTCACCCAGTAGGGCATCTTGAGTCAGAGGCATCCAGATTGTTATGACGCTTCACTAGGCCTCGTGTTTTAGTCAGATGGGTTGTGAGACTATGTTCATAGTTGATTTGAACATTCCGACTTGCTAGCAGAGCATCCTTTGAAACTCATGGAGTCTCTTTTAGACCATTTCTATGGATTGAGAGTTGTAGCAGCACACTACAATGGGGCATATCTCCCCCTCATTATCTCCTCGCATTTGAGTTTGACGTTCAGAGTCGCATTTTCAGTTTCAACATTCAGAACCATCATCGTCGCATTTTCAGTTTCAACGTTCAGAGTCATCATTGCTTCTCAGTTTCGGCGTTCAGAGTCATCATCGCTTCTCAGTTTCGACATTCAGAGCCATCATCGCTTCTCGGTTTCGACGTTTAGAGTCATCATCGCATTTTCAATTTCGACATTCAGAGCCATCATCGCTTCTCAGTTTCGGCGTTTAGAGCCATTATCGCATTTTCAGTTTGACGTTCAGAATCGCATTTTCAGTTTCAATATCCAGAACCATCATCATCATTTCTCAGTTTCGGCGTTCAGAGTCATCATCACTTCTTAGTTTCGGCGTTCAAAGCCATCATCGCTTCTCAGTTTCACCTTCGGCGTCGCCGGCTCTCATGGCCACCTCCTCTATCAGCCACCCGTCGTCGTCCCCGCCATCTTCACCGACGGCGCGCGCTTCACGGCCCTCTCCACTCAACGACCACTTCACTTCTCGTCAGGCTGGCGATAGGAAGCTCTGTCCGAAAGTGATGCCCAGGCGGAGAAGTGGGCTGTGAGGGGAATGGGTGCCTTGGGCTTGCCCATGATGGAAATGGATTTGGGCTTGAGTTGGGGCACCAAGCCCAAGTTTGTGATGGAAATGGGTTTTGGGCTTGCCCATGATGGCATTAGGTAAGGGTTTGAATTGGGGCACCAGGCCCAAGTTGTGATGAAGATGGGTGCCTTGGGCTTGCCCATGGTAAGGATATTGGGCTTGAGTAAGAGCCCAGGCCCAAGCACGTTGGTGGAGGGCCTCATGCTCCCCATGCCAGCCACCCTCATGGCCCAAGTCCATGTTGAGTTAGCCCATTTGGCTATTTCATTTCTAAATAAGTTTTAAACTTCTAATCTTAGTAATTTATTAATTTATTCATCCATTTTTATTTTTTATCTTATTTTATTTTTACCAATTTAGTTAGCTCAACTTAAAGCAATTAAAAGACAAATCCTTAAGGTTGAATATTCTTTTCAAAACTTAAAATGATTTGTATCTTACCTTCCCTTCTCTAGTTATGTCTAATCACCATATATGAAAATTTTTATATAATTAACTTATGTTGGTCTCGATGAATTTACTGCATTCTAAAACTTTAAATCCTATTTTCAAAACCTAGGTTCTTAAGCAATTTTTCAAAAATCCCATGTCCTAATTTAATTTTTCAATCCTAAAATTTTTATAATTCGTTTAAATCTTATTTTCATCAATTAGAATTATTATCTCATACTTATCTATTTATTTAAAGTCTAATCCTTAAAAAATCCCATGTCCTAATTTAATTTTTCAATCCTAAAAATTTTATAATTCGTTTAAATCTTATTTTTATCAATTAGAATTATTATCTCATATTTATCTATTTATTTAAAGTCTAATCCTTCAAGAATCTCATGTCCTAATTTACTTTTTTTAATCCTAAAAATTCTACAATTTGTTTAAATCTTATTTTCATCCATTAGAATTATTATCCCATACTTAATTGTTTATCTAAAGTCTAATCCTTCAAAAATCCCATGTCCTAATTTAATTTTTCAATCCTAAAAATTCTACAATTCATTTAAATCTTATTTCCATCAATTAGAATTATTATCCCATACTTATCTATTTATTTAAAGTCTAATCCTTCAAAAATCCCATGTCCTAATTCAATTTTTCAATCCTAAAATTTTTATAATTCGTTTAAATCTTATTTTCATCAATTAGAATTATTATCTCATACTTATCTATTTATTTAAAGTCTAATCATTCAAAAATCTCATGTCCTAATTTAATTTTTCAATCCTAAAAATTTTATAATTCGTTTAAATCTTATTTTCATCAATTAGAATTATTATCTCATATTTATCTATTTATTTAAAGTCTAATCATTCAAGAATCTCATGTCCTAATTTACTTTTTTTAATCCTAAAAATTCTACAATTTGTTTAAATCTTATTTTTATCAATTAGAATTATTATCACATACTTATCTATTTATTTAAAGTCTAATCCTTCAAAAATCTCGTGTCCTAATTTAATGTTCAATCCCAAAAATTTCATTATTCGTCTAAATGTTATTTTCGTTAATTAGAATTATTATCCCATATTTATTTATTTATTTATTTAAAGGTCCAATTCTTCAAAAATCCAACGTCCTAAGTTAATTTTCAATTTCAAAAATTCCACTACTCATTTTCTATTCGTTTAAAATGTTATTTCCGTTAATTAGCATTATTATTCCATATTTATTTATTTATTCTAATCATTAAAGTTTAATTCTTCAGAACCCGACTTCCAAATCTAATTTCCAATCTCAAAAGCTCCACCGTTCATATACCGCTGTCTAATGATTATTCTCGTTATTAATGTTATCACATCCATTTATTTATTCAACTATTCATATACCAAAGATCTCATCTCTAAATAAATTCTCAAGTTTTTCAATCTCTAAATTCAGATCTCTAATCTCTAAAATTCCATATTTTGCAATTATTTACCTAATCTTTATTATTTCACTATCGTTAATATTCCATTCATTTACTTATTCACTCATCCACTTATCCACTCATTCAAAATCCCGAACTCTCAAATTATTTTCAAAATTCCAATCTCGTTCAAATTTAATTTCTAAAATTCTCATTCTCACATTTAATCTCTAAAAGTATGATATTCAAATAAACTCTAAAACTCCAATTTTCCAGTAATCTTTGAGATTCCAATTTTTCAAATAAATTTCAAAAATCCTATTTTCTTTCAAATAGTTTTAATTCCGCTCTGGTTTTCAAACGATCTTCTGCTCCTCTTGATTTCATTAAGCATGAATAATTTTTTCATAATTCCAGAATAATGGAATCTATGACATTAAGTCATGCAAGATAAACGGGTTTTGGTGGAGGGCCCAACATGGGTGACTTTATGATTGATTGATTGATTGTTTGATTGGATTATCATACATGATTGATTTATCCTAATCTCTAACATGCATGAGATTATTCCTAAATTGTGCACTAACCCTCTCCATTGATAGCGCATGGTGGCTCTTCGCCCAGGTATGTACCCATTTTCCTCTAATCGTTGTCTATGCATGTCCCGATTCTCACATGTGCATGATTTATTCTGGGTATTCATTGATTTACTCATCCATTGCCATGATTGCTTCAATTTTATTAGTAGGGACCCGACTTAAGGACTTAAAAGGGTGCTACGGTTTTTGTCGTACCTTCCCGATGAGTAACCGAACCCCCAAACCCGATCCGGTTTTTCGTAGATCACCTTTTCCACAATAAGGAGTCACACTTAGGGTTTTTCTTTCTTATTTTGTTTACCCTTTTAAAATAAAACAAAAATAAGTGGCGACTCCAAGTCATTTTTCTTAATCAATAAAATCATTTTTCAAAATAAAAACCGAGCTCGCCATCGAGTGGGAAACGCATGAGCCGAAATACGGGGTCCACACTTTTGTTTCTTTTGATTTTTCATAAGTAAGAATGGATTTTTCATAATTCCAAAATAATGAAATTTGTTAGACCAATTCATGCAAGATAAATTGAGCTTTGGTGGGGACCCTATATATGAGATTTCTCTTCTGATTGTTAATTGCTATACCTAATGAATATTGTTTGGTTTTTGTTCTGATCTTTAACATGCATGCGATATATTTTGTATTTGTTATTGCGCACTAACTCTGTTTCATGATAGCACTTTATTACCTACTGTCAAGGTACGCTCTCACTCTCACTTTGTTCATTTATTCACTATCATGACTTGCTTTTGATTTGTGATCACTTTGGTACCCATTGATTTCCTTACCAATTGTCATGTTTACTTCATCTTATTAGTAGAGACTCGTTTTTAAGGACTTAGAGGGGTGCTACGGTCTTTACCGTACCTTCCCGATAAGTAACCTAACCTCCGAGCCCCAACTCGGTTTTTCACAGACTTGCTTTTCTAAATAGGGAGTCACACTTAGGGTTTTTCTTTTTTGTTTTGTTTTCCCTTTAAAAAAATAAAACAAAAATAAGTGGCGACTCAAAGTCTTTTTCTAAAAATCAAATTTTCACCAAATAAATGAAAAAAACGAGTTTTGCCATCGAGTGGGAACACATCGAGTCGAAATGTAGGGTCCACAAAATGCCGATTCCACTAGGGATTTCTAGAGGGTCAAGCTTGAACTTAAGATGGGCAAATGTGGCGTTTGACTAGGTGATTGATGGATACCTTCCCTTTGTGCTTCTCTATGCTTGAGTGATCATAGCACATTGAGGATTTTGATGTGACAATTGTCTATACTTGATTGTTATATCCATTTGCGACATTGACATACTGATGATATTGATTGATTCTCTTGATTGTCTTAGCATATTGATTTTTCTCTTACCATGATTGTCCTGCTCATTTTGACATGTATGTTCACACTGTTGTATGTCTTGTCGTCTTAGTGATTGACTCATTTGCTTGTATAGTATCTTGATCATATTTGAGTATGCTGTTTTTATCACTATTCATCTTGATTGTCATAGCCTGTATGTGGACATGAGTGATATATTTGTACTTTGCTTGACTGTGTGTTGCATGACTGCCCTCCTTTGTGTGATTGCATGTCGCCTGTCCATGTGGGCTGCACACTTATCCCTTTATCTCCAATCCTCTAGTTTTCGATCATTTCTTTCATTCTGGCTCTCACTTTTGCAAGTGTGAGGCCTTGTGTGTACTTGTTTCTCCGACCTAGCTAGAGGATAGGAGTAGGTTCTAGCGACGGGTTATATCGATGTTCCGGAGCATTATGGAGGGGTTCGACACTCTGATGCTGACTAGAGTCCGATCATTGAAGACTTGTATAGCCCAGAGCTAGGTTTCATGGATATTTGTGCAACTAGTATGTTTCCTATTCTGCTTTAGCTTCATAGGGTTTTCGGATGCACACACACCACTCATTATGCACTCTAGTTGACCGCTGAGTATTGAGAGTTCTGAGATATTTCACCGTAGGAAACCCCTTGGGATGTCGAGGTAGTGCATGTGTGAAGGTGATGACAACCTTGCATGGAAGTGCCCCGTCTCTTTGGAGACGTGCAAAGGGTTGCGTACTGCCAGATGGTACGATCGCTTCTGCTAGGGATCCTTTAAAGTCCACCCCTCTTGTTTTTAGAGCCACATTGACCTTGTAGGTTGAGCCTTAAATCTTTCAATCAGGATTTCCTTTCCCAAGACGTGGGTGCATCTCAGGGTCTTCACAGCCGGTTCAGTAGTGATAGGTTTAGTTACCTTTGTAGTGGTCTCTTATATATCTGCTCAGGATTGGATATCAGTTTGATTACTTCCGGATTACCTTTCGGCATATTTGATAAACTTTCCTTATGAAGCTTCCCTTACCCCGTACTTTATCTAGTATTTCCACTATTGTAGGAGGATTGATATGTTCGGTCTGGGTTCGACTTCTTGTATTAGAGTTAGGGGTAGATTGATTAGGGTATCAGACCAATCAGACCAGAGATCATATCAAAGAGATATGGATTCACAGATAGTTACCGTCGATTAGTTTGTTGAGGCCATGGTTTCAATTCAAGAGGTTATAACTAGCCTCAACTGGAGGATAGGTGGGTAGTAGGTCCAGCAAGTCTAACCTCAGGATGACGCCCAGTATGACCCTATAATGTCACCACCCCCTCCACCCAATCATTCAACACCACAGGCCATACCTTTCACCCTACATAGTTAGATCAAGGTTGTCCTGCCTCTTGTCACCGTGCCCACCCCGACCTTAGAGGACCTACATACCCGCATGGATAGGCTTAAGCAAAGGTTGAAGCAGTTGAAGACTTCAGACAGAGCTATTACTTGGGAGGATTTCGATGGAGCACCAGTGGCCAGTTTATCGGCCTAGTTTAGGATGCCCGAGATTGAGAGATACACGGGCATTGGCTGTCTTCGCATCCATTTGAGGCTTTACAGTACGATCATGAGGGCCCATGGACTGGATGAGGCCCAGATGATTATGTTTTTCCCTATGTCCTTGAGTGGTACGACACAACGATGGTTTGCTTCATTGGATGTATCACGCTGTCGGACTTAGGATGATTTGGCCTAGAAGTTTTTGAGACAGTTCACATTTAATACTGTCATTGACATCTCGAGGAGAGAGTTAGAGACATTGAGACAGAGGCCAGAGGAGTCGGTCACCTCATTCATCTCCTATTAGAGGGAGAAGATTTCATAGGTTATTGATAGACAATCGGTGAGGGATCAAATCAGCATGATTATGAGAAGCTTACAGCCTCGATTTGCTCAACACTTGATGAGATTTCCTCATACAAATTTTGGGTCTTTGGTACAAGCCTTGTATGTTATAGAGGAGGGTATAGCCAAATGATTATGGTTTGAGTCTTCTCTTTCTGATTTGAAGGGGAAGAAGCCCTTAGAGGGATAAAGATTAGGAGATGTGGGTGTTATCGGTTCAACAGGGTTGAGACCTCTTATACGCTATCAGACAGTTGGGCAAACTTCTAGACTCTACTACCCACCATCACCTTGTGTGCAGTATAGACCACGAGCACCTTCACGGTCGTATGATCAGACTTACGTGCCTTCTGCATTGGCACTGCCTCACCATACCACATACAGCACGGAGAAGCCTCCTGTCTCATATTCTGCCACAGTGCAGCCATGCTATGCAACACAGTTTGTTGCGAGACTTGCGACATCTTATCCCAAGCCCAGAACTCAGCAGACCTCTGCTCCTTTTACTTTGAGGACACAGAGACAGTTTTCACAGTTAGGCATGCCGTTGAGCCAAGCTCTTCAGAAGCTTACAGAGGTCGGACTGTTGACGGCTCTCACTCCCAGACCACCACCTCAGCATGTTCCGCCTCAGTTTAGGATGGATCTATACTATGCGTATCATCAGGGACCAGGACATAAGACAGATCGTTGCACTGCTTTGAGACACGCCATCCAGGATCTGATTGATCAGGGTGTGGTCTACTTGGGTCAACCAAGTGTAACCACGAACCCATTACCGACTCACACTACACACGCGGTTCCCCCTCCAACCGATAACATGCACTCCATCGACTTCGTTGAGCTTGACGATCACATCCACATGCTGAGTTGGGATGAGTCAGAGCCAGAGTCCATAGTATCAGACGAGATTTATGAGATAGACAGAGTCATTTTGGGTCATCGGATGTCCACACCATTCAGACTGGTCCCTGAAGTGGCATCAATACAGACGGCCACTGTTGAGTCATCAATCTTCCCATATTACGGTGTTCAGACTCCATTTGTTTTGATTCCAGATGTTGATGAGGTTTAGACTTCATATGTTGATGTTTCTCAGACTCCATATGTTGACGATGTTCACACTTCAGATGTACAATATGTTATCCGTGGGGGTAGGGTGGTACGACAGCAGCCCCCCATAGTCGCTAGACCCTTGGAGAGGACATCCTCCCATGAGGAGGTCAGGAGAGAGGATGATGAGATCCTGAGATAGTTACAGAGCACCTAGGATCGTATTTCTATTTGGAGCTTGCTAGCGTCGTCCAGCACTCACAAAGACGCATTGATTCGAGCCTTGAGCCAGATCAGAGTCGAGATTACCACCACTTCGGAGGGGTTGATTCACATGGTGACGGTTAGCAGAGCCACTTGCATAGTATTCTTTGATGACGACTTGCCACCGGAGGGTTCAGACCACACATGTTCATTGTATATCTCCGTCGGATGTTCAGGTCGTCGAGTTCCATCTGTCCTTTTGGACAATGGCTCGGCCCTGAACGTCTGTCCTCTGGCCATTGCCATTGCCCTTGGCTACGCACCCTCTAATTTCGATCCCTCTACTCAAACAGTTCGAGCTTATGATACCACTCAGAAGGAGGTCATGGGCATTTTAAAGATTGAGATGCTGATAAGTCCGACCACTTTTGTCACTTTGTTCCAAGTTTTGAGGATTCTTACATCCTTTAACCTGCTTTGGGCCGACCTTAGATCCACAGAGTTAAGGTCATTCCTTCTTTCCTTCATCAAAAGGTGAAGTTTATTCACGATGACCAGATTGTCACAATGCAGTCTGTGGGAGATATGTTCATTTCTGTTGAGCCAATGCTTCAGATTAGTCATAATGATGATTACTTACTTCTGACTGGATTCACATTCGACGAGGTGCAGACCTTGGAAATGGAGGATTTTTTTCGAGACTTTGTGGCTATGTCGTTTGATCGAAACGGTAACACGATGGTGCTTGATATTATGAGGCGCATATCTTATCTTCCCGGCATAGGGTTAGGCTGGCGTCAACATAGGCCCAGTGAGTTCATGACTATCCCAGATCACGATGTACCGTTCGGACTCGGTTTCATCTCCACTGAAGCCGATTATATATGGCGTGATTGCACAAGGAGAGGATGAGAGCTCGACTGACTCATACACCGTTTGATTATCCTGTTCGTCCATACACCATGAGTTTGGAGGATTACTTCGTGAGGGCGTCGGAGCCACAGACCCATTCAAAGGGGATCATTGGGAGGACTCAGCACTACTCAGGAAGTCAAGCTACAACGCCTCATCCATCAGCTTCAGTTGAGTGATGGAGCCCCTAGCACTTCGACATGTGCATTGACCGTCCCTTCATCTTCAGATCATATGAGCCTTATGACTCTTTATTTCCCGGATGAGATCGACGAGCACGAGACATTTGCCAAGATTGGAGACATAGTGGATGGAGTTGTCCCGCATGACGAGTACGTTGATGAAATGGTCGCGATGAGCATGAGGCATATTGATGGGATGATTTAGCTTGAGCCCATTTCACCATTTGATCTCTTTTGGGTGTCCGCTATCGATGATGTCGAGGAGATCCAGACTACCCCTGATCCAGAGTTTACAGAGGACGATATAGTTGTTGATGGTTTATTTGATGGCCTTGTTGGCCTAGTTAAGGGAGCGTCTGACTTTGTGAACCCACATTTTTCCTTTGATGTTTTTTTGGGATTTGTCTCCCGCTCTGACGATGTTCATGACTCTTCATTTATGGATTTGAGCATTTTCGAGTATTTGCATGTCTCTTGTGATATCACTTTATCTGTACCCTCTTCACCCACATCACAGATATTTGATATAGATGATGAGATTGTACAGCACGATTCAGATGATGACTCATCTTCTACTTCTGATTCAGACCCCATTGATTAAAGAGTTTCACCTGCCACAGGAGACACGAAGATTGTTGATTTTGGCACAGCAAATCAGCCTAGGGAGTTGAGGATCGGATCAGATTTATGTACAGACAAGAGGGATGACCTCGCTCGGTTGCTCAGATTGTATTTTGATGTTTTTGCATGGTCTTATGAGGACATGTTGGGCCTTGATCCATCCATAGTCCAACATCACTTACCACTTCTGCCCTATGCCAGACAAACCGATTAAGCAAAAGTTAAGACGATTGCACCCTCACTGGAGCTTGCAGGTGAAAGAGGAGATTCAAAAGCAGCTCAGTGTAGGATTTTTATTAATGGTCATGAGTTCATTTTGGTCGCCATCGATTACTTCACCAAGTAGGTAGAGGTTGTCTTGTATGCAAGATTGACATCATCTAGAGTTTCTAGTTTCATCATATCACACATTATCTATCGCTATGGAGTCTCTCACGAGCTAATTTCGGATAGAGGGGTACATTTTAGAGCAGAGGTGTCATTTTAGTGCAGCGATATGGCATCCAACATCATAGGTCGTCTGCGTACAGGCCGTAGACAAATGGGACAGTAGAGGCCGTGAATAAGAATATTAAAAGGATCTTACGAAGGATGGTTGAGACTTCTCGGGATTGGTCAAAGAAGCTCTCATTTGCATTGTGAGCTTATTAGACTTATTTTCGCACCTTTATAGGAGCCACACCCTACTCCTTGGTGTATGGTATGGAGGTGATGCTACAAGTTGAGATTGAGATGGGTTCATTGAGAGTAGCATTGGAGCAGTAGATTCCAGATGCAGATTGGGCTTAGGCCCGATTAGATCAACTCAATCTCCTAAATGAGAGGAGATTGAGGGTAGCAGATCATGTTCGTGCATATCAGAGGAAAATGTCCCACGCTTTCAAAAAACGGGTCAAGCCTAGACCATTACAGATAGGTGACTTGGTCCTAAAGGTCATCAAGGGATTGATCAGAGATCCCAGAGGGAAGTTCAGACCCAATTGGAGCTGACCTTACTTCATTAGGGAGCTGACCCTAGAGAGCGTTGCATGGTTGAAGGATCTAGATTGAAATCGATTCTTATAGTCAACCAACATGGACTAGCTAAAGAGGTGCTATGTTTGAGACCATGTCGCAGGATGGATGGCCATCATTTCTGTTAGCCATATACCTTGTTATTACCTTTTTGATATATAGATCGTTGCTAGCCCATTGAGCCTCGCATGTGCATTATAGTCTTTCTTTCTTATTGTTTTGCTAACTTTTTACACTAGGATAGGGGCCCTTTAGTGTATGTATGCATTGTTTGGGAGTCTTATGAGTCTTGGACTTACAAGTGCATTTTTCTCTCTTTATTTTTCCTACCATCACATTACTGCATTCCATCGTATCTCATTGGTTGTGTTCATCATCTTTTCTTCTTAATTCTATCTACTGCTTGTTTTGCTTCATATTCTCTCCACCTTGAGTGATGATCCTCCTTAGTTCATTACATAGGGGATAGTCACATCATTTCCATTATCTATCCCATGGACATTGGTTCAGAGATCCTTAGTTTGAGAAGGTCATCTTGTCAGAGATAGTTTTGTTACCTTAGCACTTGAGAGCTTGTCTATCCATTATTGATATCATCTTTTGGGTTTATTTTTTTTCATGTTCAGGGTGTGTGCATTTGTATATATGTAAAAAAAAAAAATATTGAAAAGAAAAGAAAAATAAGCACATGTGTGTATGTGCTTAGTATTCTCCATCATTGAGTGTGTATGTTGATGTTTGAGGGTCACTTGATTGAGTATGTTTGTCGATGAGAGTTCGTATGTGAGCTTTCCGAGGCCCTCCATTTTTTGTATTCATTTTGTCGTGTATTTTGAGAGTGAAACGAGTGACTTTCTCTTAGGAGCTCTGTGTCATTGTCATTTCCATCAATACATTCATTGACAATGTGACTTCACTTCATGTTGGATTTGAGCGGATCATCACTCCTCTTCGTGTTCTTTGCTTCACCATCATTCTCGTTTTTGCTTTTGATTCATCCATTTCATTTCACCCATTGTCATTTTCTTACAATGACCCAATTCTAGGTTTGTTACCTTCTTTGCATCATCATTACACATCTCATTATCAGTTTGTTTTTCTTCATTGCCTCGTTATTGTTATCATATTCACATTGGGCACCCTCGGGTCCAAGGCTTACGAGATTTTCTATACATGTTGCAATTTAATCCCTAGGGCATGGGTTTTTTGTCATTAGGTATTTGAGCCTAGTTTCCCTTTATTTCTGTTACCCTATCACCCTAGCCTACATTACGTCCCGTGTCTTAAGACCACCCTAAGGCCATGGGATCAAATGTCATCTTTGACAGCCCCTACTTAGACAGGTGTTTGAGATTTGGTTGATATTTGGATATCATCATGCTTTTTCTTCTAGGAAATGCCTCTTTGATGTTCAAACTCAATCCAGTTGTGAATTTGGATTACTGGGATCACACACTTGATAATGGTTGATTTGGTGTTATTTGATTTCATGATCTATCACACATTTGATGCCATACTAGGGCATATTCCGTTTCGGTTGAGATTTATGGATCTTCATGGAGTCGCACAATCATCTCCACTTACGAGATACGCGCCGAGATGAGGACCTGTTCGTTATTTTATTATGATCCTCCGGTGGAGCCTCTCTTGAGCCATCTAGTCAAGCCCATATTTTTTCAACATTTGTATGCCATCATGCTTCTTATTTCGGGAGACGTTTCCTTGACGTTTGAGTTCGTTTTGGGTTACGGAGATCACACATTTGATGATGGATGATTTCATGTCACCCGATTTCCAATCTACCATACATCTATGCCATATTGGGGCATATTTCCGTTTCGATTGAGAGTTATAGATCTTCATGGAGCTACATGATCACTCTCACTTACGAGATGCACACTGAGACGAGGACGTGTTCGTTATTTTATCATGATCTCTCAGTGGAGCCTCTCCTGAGCCACCCAGTCATCATGTTTAACATTTGTATGTCATCATGCTTCATGTTCCGGGAGACGCTTCCTTAACGTTTGGGTTCGATTTGGATTACGGGGATCACACATCTCATGTTATCCGATTTTCGACCTACCATATATCTAATGCCATACTGGGGCATATTCCATTTCAGATGAGATTTACAGATCTTCATGGAGTCGCATGATCATCTCCGCTTACGGGATACACGTCGAGACGAGGACCTGTTCGTTATTTTATCATGATCCTCTAATGGAGCCCTTCTTAAGTCGTTCATCCTGACCCGCACCTTTCGGCACTTAGATGTCATCATACTTCCCCTTCTGAGGTGCGTCTTTTTTATCCGTGGGTCTAATTCAGTTATGGATTCGGGTGATGAGGATCGCACTCCTAATGATAGATGACTTAAGGCCATTTGATTTTTCTAACCTATCACACATCTGATGCCATACTAGGGCATATTTCATTTTCAGTTGAGATTTGTAGATCTCCATTGATTTTCATGATCATCCCCAGTTACGAGATGCACGTTGGGTTGGTGATTTGCTTCCATTTCGCCTTGATTCTCCGGTGGAGCCTTTCTTGAGACATTCAGTCAAGTTTGTATTTTCTAATGTTGTTATGATTCTTGGATGTAGTTATCTCAGATGCATAGACTCCCGCATCATCATTTCAGTAGAGTATAGGTCGGATCTCCTATACATCCCCATTGAGTCATTCTCGAGTTATCAGGACAGACTGGATGCCTTAGTTGCTATACTGGGGCATATTCCCCCCTTTCAGTTGTGGAGATAATTGTTTTCTCAGAGACTTGTTACAATCCACATTACTCAGTCGAGGAATGTTTATTCACATTGATGGTCACAATCTCGATGATGTTTGCCGAGATGAGCCCTCAACAGAGCACGACCTTAGAGGTTTGACTGCCCTACCATCCGTGACTCTTCAGTAGATACCTTGGTGGACTATTCTCTTGTGACTCCCCAATGGATCATTCCTTTGATACGACGATGGATTCACCCAGTAGAGCATCTTGAGTCAGAGGCATCCGGATTGTTATGACACTTCACTAGGCCTCGTGTTTTAGTCAGATGGGTTGTGAGACTATGTTCATAGTTGATTTGAACATTCCGACTTGCTAGCAGAGCATCCTTTGAAACTCATGGAGTCTCTTTTAGACCATTTCTATGGATTGAGAGTTGTAGCAGCACACTACAAATGGGGCATATCTCCCCCTCATTATCTCCTTGCATTTTCAGTTTGACATTCAGAGTCGCATTTTCAGTTTCAACATTCAGAACCATCATCGTCGCATTTTCAGTTTCAGCGTTCAGAGTCATCATTGCTTCTCAGTTTCGGCATTCAGAGTCATCATCGCTTCTCAGTTTCGACGTTCAAAGCCATCATCGCTTCTCAGTTTCGGCGTTTAGAGCCATCATCGCATTTTCAGTTTGATGTTTAAAGTCGCATTTTCAGTTTCAGCGTTTAGAGCCATCATCGTTTCTCAGTTTCGGCGTTTAAAGCCATCATCGCTTCTCAATTTCAGCGTTTAGAGCCATCATCGCATTTTCAGTTTGACATTCAGAGTTGCATTTTCAGTTTCAATATCCAGAACCATCATCATCGCTTCTCAGTTTTGGCGTTCAGAGTCATCATCGCTTCTTAGTTTCGGCGTTCAAAGTCATCATCGCTTCTCAGTTTCGGCATTCAGAGTCATCATCGCTTCTTAGTTTCGGTGTTCAAAGCCATCATTGCTTCTCAGTTTCGGCGTTTAGAGCCATCATCGCTTCTCAGTTTCGATGTTCAGAGTCTTCCTTTTCAGTTTGACACTCAGAGATGTCAATTCTCAGTTTTGGCGATCAGAGCCACCATCTCTTTTTCAGTTTGACATTCGAAGCCACTATCTCTTCTCAGTTTCAAGTGTTCACAATTTGGCGTTAGGAGCCGTCGTTCTCACATTCAAGTGTTCAGAGCCATCATCTCTCCACAGTTTGACATTCAGAGCCACCATCTCTTCTCGATTTAGGAGTTCAGAGCCACCATTCCTTCCCAGCTTGACGTCTAGAGTCATCATCCTATCATGATCAAGCGTTTATCGCCACTTTTTCGGCGTTCAGAGTTATATTCAGGCGTTCAGAGTCATCGTCCACACTCAAGCGTTCAAAGTCATTGTTCACATTCAGGCGTTCAGAGCCATTGTTCACATTCAGGCGTTCAAAGTCATCGTTCACATTCAGGCGTTCAGAGCCATTGTTCATATTCAGGCGTTCAAAGTCATCGTCTACATTCAGGCGTTCAAAGCCACATTACTAACATTTAGGATTTTATTTTCTTTTATATTAACATTCAGAGTCATTCTTACCATTCAGAGCAACTTTCATCAGTTTTAAGCGTTCAGAGCCGTGTATTCATTTTGACATTCAGAGCCATTGTCCAGCTTGACATTCGGTGTTGCCATCTTCCTTTAGTTTTAGCGTTCAGAGTTGTCGTGCATACTCATTCAGGCATTTAGAGTCACCATCTTTCCTCATTTTGGTGTTCAGAGTTGCTTTTCGCAAGCCTTGTCATTCAAAGTCACAGCTCCTGACATTCATATTTACTGGCATTGCACATCTTATCTTCACGATTTTGCATTCGTCCTCGATTTTCCTTACCTCGTCGCTTTGTGCTTATCGCTTATTTATCATACTTTTCTAAACTCTTTCATTCCACTATACATGACATGGTCCACTGAGTTCACGACACATATCTAGGTCATGTTGTTGGGCGCCCTACGCTTAGTGTTCTCATGTAGTTCACATAGGGCAATCCCCTTCATACTCATTCCTATGCTCCAAGGTGGTTCGATAGTTACTCATCTTCAACTTTGGTTTTTTGAGTCACTTGTGGAGACATCTTAGAGGGAGTCTGGGTCCTTGGTGCAACTTTAGAGGTACATCGCAATATGTTTTCCTTTTAGGATTAGAGCCCTTCTATTTGGTTTAAGCGGGTTTGTGTTCTATTGGTATACTTTTGGGGGTCTTTCTTTGTTTTTCGATAAAGTTCACTTCATTTCACTCACTTTTCACACTTTCTTTTCACTCCAATGTTCACATTCCTTGCACTCGTGAACTCTACCGAAGAGGGGCATATTTGTAGTCCCCCCCCCCCCCAGATGGAAGGGGTTTTATTTTATTTTTTTATTATTCTTCTTGCCGTCCCAAGATTGAGCTGCATTGGGTGGCTAGATGGGATTGAAAATGCAATAAAGGCAGCTATGGGTAAGTTTTTTTGAAAAGAAGGGAACACAACTGAGCAAAAAAGAGGCACAGCAAAGCAAAAAAGTGGTTAGTTACAGAGATGATGGAGAGAGATTTTTTTCGTTTTTCTTAGAGAGTAGAGGCGAGTGAGAAGCCAGAGAGGATTTCTACGAGAGAAGAAGCTAGCAGGGAAGGAGGAGATTTGAATTTTTGGAAAGAGCTAGGATAAATGGGAGTTTTCCGGGATTAAAAAAAAAAAAAAGGCTTTTAGCAGCTATAGAAAAAAAACAAAAAGAAGTAGGGGGGAGAAGTCTAGCTATCTGTGTTTTGGAGGAGCGCTCAGGTAAGTTCACTAGTGCATTTTTGTTTTCTTTTTCATACTATGTTTTCTTCGTTTTTATTCTTATCTGTTTATTGCTTTGTTTCGTGTGGATAGTGAGGCTTATGCTACCAATGTTCCTTTGTCAAATGAGGTTCAGTGCCACTCTCAAGGTGATCTTTGTTCTCTAGAGCCAAAAAGCTTGAACTTCCATGAAAACAATATGTCAGATCATAACTTCCAAGTAAAAAAAAATAAAATAAAATAAAATTTCAGAGGATAGTATTTTGTTCGTCAAAATAGCAAAAATGGTATCTTTTCTCGCTTGACTTTTGCTGTTGAAGCGTATGTAGAAGAGCTTGTCCGCGTCCTTCTTCAGGCCACCCTCTTCTTTCTATATCCTCCATACCCACCAAATTCGTAACCATACCCATTTCTCATCTTCCATATATACCACTTTCAGCTCACCATTTCCTATATTTCATTCTCACTAAACCCATTTTCTCTCACTACCATACCCCCATCTCCCACTTACCCCACGGTTGACCCATATTTGGTTGCTAATGACGTGAATTTGGTCGTTCCTATGGTGCTCCAGCTCGGCTCTGGTGAAGGCTTTGGCTACATCGACCAGGGAACCATGTTTCCGTCATATGTGAGGTTGGAGCATGGAAAGAGCATCTTTCTAAAGCTTGAAGACGCGTATGGCAGTGGCAAGCGCTTCCATGAAGAGGTTATTGATGGTAGAGCTTCTACCGTGAAAAAGGCTTTCCATGTTAACCAATAAAGGCTATCGTCGTTGCAGCACCACACCCTCTTGCATTTCACCCAAGGGTCATGAGCATTGTGGGCCAGGGCATCATTCAGCTTACACGAATTCGTGGTGTTCACAGCATTAATATAATAGGAGACAAGGTTGGGTCAAATGAAGCAAAATAAAATAAAAAGTCAACAAAGTAGATTGTACATAACCTATTATAAAATATATGAAACCTACAACATTAGCATTTTGTGGTGCCTTTTTTTTTATTTATTCCTTGGGCCATACTAAGGCCAAATGTCTTTTGTTTTATTGTTTTCTCTTTTTTTTTCTTTAATTTTTTATGCCAAAAATTTAATTTTCAAAATTTTAATCTTAAGATAATTTTTCAAAACTTTAATTTTAAAAACTCCAAATTCTCAAATAATTTTCTAAATTCCAATTTCTTTCAAATTTAATTTCCAAAATTCCAATTTTCACATTTATTTATTTAATCATTATTATTTTCATTATTATTATTATTATTTTATTTATTTATTTATTTTTAAAATTCCATCTTTAAATAATTCTTCAAAATTTCGATTTCCAAATTTAATTCTCAATTTCTGAAATTCCAATTTTTCAATTTCCGAATTTAATTTTCAATTCCCAAAATTCCAATTTTCACATTTATTTATTTAATCATTATTACTTTTGTTATTATTATTTTATTTATTTATTTTTAAAATTTTATCTTTAAATAATTCTTCAAATTTCCGATTTTCAAATTTAATTTCCAATTTCCAAATTCCAATTTTCACATTTATTTATTATTATTATTATTATCATTATTATTATTATTATCATTATTGTCATCATCATTATTATTATTATTATCATTAGCATTATCATTATTATCATTATCATTATTATTATTATTGTTATTATTATCATTATCATTATTATTATTATTATTATTATTATTATTATTATTATTATTATTATTATTATCATTATCATTATCATTATCATTATCATTATCATTATCATTATTATCATTATTATTATTATTATCATTATTATCATTATCATTATTATTATTATTATTATTATTATTATTATTATTATTATTAGTATTATTATTATTAGTATTATTTTATTTATTTATTTTTAAAAACTTCATCTTCAAATAATTTTTAAGATTCCAATTTTCATAATTTAATTTTCATAGTTCCAATTCTCAAATAATTTTCAAAATTCTAATTTCTTTCAAATTTAATTTCCAAAGTTCCAATTCCTTATTTTAATTTTCAAAACTTTAATTCTCAAACAATTTTAAAAATTCCAATTTCTTTCAAATTTAATTTCCAAAGTTCCAATTCCTTAATTTAATTTTCAAAACTCTAATTCTCAAATAATTTTAAAAATTCAAATTTCTTTCAAATTTAATTTCCAAAGTTCCAATTCATTAATTTAATTTTCAAAAATTCAAATTCTCAAATAGTTTCCAAAATTCCAATTTCTTTCAAATTTAATTTCAAAAATTCAAATCCTTAAATTTAATTCCCAAGACTCCAATTTTTAAATAATTTTCGAGACTCCAATTTCCAAATAAATTTCAAAAATCCAGTTTTCTCTCGAACAGTTTTAATTACACTTCAGTTTTCAAATAATCTTCTGCTTCTTTTGATTTTTCATAATTCCAAAATAATGAAATTTGTGAAACCAATTCATGCAAGATAAATTGAGCTTTGGTGGGGGCCCTATATATGAGATTTCTCTTCTGATTGTTAATTGTTATGCCTAATGAATATTGTTTGGTATTTGTTCTGATCTTTGACATGCATGCAATATATTTTGCATTTGTTATTGCGCACTAACTCTATTTCATGATAGTGTTTTATTACATGCTGTCAAGGTACGCTCTCGCTCTCACTTTGTTCATTTATTCACTATCATGACTTGCTTCTGATTTGTGATCACTTTGGTACCTATTGATTTCCTTACCAATCGTCATGCTTGCTTCATCTTATTAGTAGAGACCCGTTTTTAGGGACTTAGAGGGGTGCTACTGTTTCTACCATGCCTTCCCGATAAGGAACCTGACCCCAAACCTTGACTCGGTTTTTCACATACCTGCTTTTCCAAATAAGGAGTCACACTTAGGGTTTTTCTTTCTTATTTTGTTTTCCCTTTAAAAAAATAAAACAAAAATAAGTGGCGACTCCAAGTCTTTTTCTAAAAATCAAATTTTCACCAAATAAATGAAAAAAGTGAGTTTCGCCATCGAGTGGGAACACATTGAGCCGAAATACGAGGTCCACACTTATCCTTTCTCTTATCTATATCTATACTATATATAAAAGTCAGAATGCTATTTTTTAGCCCTATTTCCGTCATATATTTGTTCGTTTGCTATTCATTCACACACAACTTGATTTCTTCTTCTTTCTTGTTAGAAGGCTCGATTTAGGTTTTTTCTTATTTTGTTCAACACCACCGCTAAACCAAAAACCCAAAAAACGCTCCACCTAAATCAACCATTGGTCAACTCTCGCAAAACACAAGGAATGTTGAACATTTATCGGCATCAAGAACCAGAAGCACCATTACTTCCAAGCATCAGCAAAATATGAAAAAAAAAAAAAAAAAAAAACAGATAACATACACGCTTTATCACCATTTCTAAAATGCTTTCTAGGTCTCCCAAAAAAAAAACACCAAAAGCAAACCAATTTTATTCCCGCCAATCTAGAGTCCTGAATGCGACAAGAGAATGACAAAGTCGGAAACCTGGAAGAAAGAAAGTGCTTAGTATGTGCTTCTAAAAAATCTATTACCTCCTCTCTCCCTATCTATCAAAAATTTGCTACCTCCTCTATCTCTATCTATCATCCCCACGTTTAGTTGATAAAAGATTTACAATAGTTTCTTTATTTATATCATTAATGATTATAAATGATTATAAAATTCATATTAAAAATTCAAAAAAACAAAATTTCTCAAAATTAGAATTTTCTCACATTGGAAAATAATATATTTTTACAAAATTAGAAATTATATAGTATAAAATAATTACATTTATTTGAATAAAATAATATATTTTTACAAAAAGAAAATCCAAATCACATCATCTTTTTCATTTTTATTTTTAATTAAAATAAAAAAAATTTAAATATTCATCACACACAAATAATAATGATGGTAAAATTGATACTTACCAAATTTAATTTTTAATTTAAAACATACTAATTTTCTAATTATAATAGGTGTTACATCATTAAGACCTTTTTTTTTTCAATATTTATAAATATTCCCATTTTCATACAAATATCAAACCATAAACAAAAATTGCATGAGAGAACATCATATATTTTTTTTGTTTTTAGTTTGATAAGAGTTTATATACTTTAGTTGAATAAGATTATTGTTTTAGTTTTTTAATTTCAATAAATAATAATACATATAATTTTTATTAAATAATAAAAATAAATTAAATTAACTATAGTTTATTCATTATAATTAATTAATTTAATAAAAATAATTAATTATTTTTATTTAATATTGAAATTTTCTATTCAAAAATAATAAAAAAAATATGAAAAATAAATAAAGGTTTATTAATTTATTATAAAACTTATTTGCAATTTTAATATAGATGAATTATAATTTAAAATATTATTTTTAAAAAATCAATGAAAAAAATTTAATCCTATCTACTCTCCAAAAAAAAAAAAGATATAATTTGGCCAATTAATATAATCATTTAAGGAGTGGAGGAAATGATGCCAACTGCCAAGTGAGCATTGGGTCCAAGGCCCACTGCAACATTTTCAAATGCTTCACATGGTGTTGCTTTCTGTGTAGATCGCTGAAGACATCTTTAGATGATGAGTGTATGAAAATTTTCCGGACTTCGCTTTCTTCGTTAGGTAAGTGTTTTTCTTGCTTATTGGTTGAAAAAAGTTGGAGAAATTAAAGAGCATAGCAAAGCTTAAGAGACTTTCCCAACCCCCCTGATGTTTGGTCCGGGAAAATATTAAAAAAAAAAAAAAATTTTAATTATTTTTTTATATTTGATTTAATTATAAAAAAAAATATATGAAAGAAAATTAAATATAATTAAATTAATTAAAAATTTTTTAAATTTAAATTTATTTACTTTTTATATAAAATAAATTTTAAAATATATATAAAAATTTTAAATTTTTTTTTCTTTTAAATTTTTTCTAAAATTTTCGGGGAAAATTCAAGGCAAGACTTCACCATAAGTCTATTAACCTAGGCCCAAAGGTGGGGCCACCTGTAAGTCGATCTTAATTACCAACTCTCCTTCTGTCTTGACTACTTCTAGAAAGTTAGGTATGTATGGATGCTATCCTTTCTGCACCATCTCGTTACAATTTACATGGCCCCCCATTTGGTTAATTAATTATGAAGGAATATATTCAAGCTTATCTTATTCTCAACCACCACTTTACTCTCATAGGAGAACTGGCAGGGCCACAGGCGGTTTTAAATGTTCTTTTT
This sequence comes from Vitis riparia, assembly GCF_004353265.1. Classification (NCBI taxonomy): domain Eukaryota; kingdom Viridiplantae; phylum Streptophyta; class Magnoliopsida; order Vitales; family Vitaceae; genus Vitis; species Vitis riparia. The sequence goes on from NC_048439.1 coordinate 13,400,497, forward strand.
AAAAAATATTATTAAAAAAATTAAATATATATGACATTTTTTATGATCACGCATCATGGGATAAATAAGTTTCAAATTTTGATGCTTAAAATTTTTTTTACCATCCCTACACTTCTAAGTTAATAATATTATTAGGCTAATAATCAAGTTATTAATTTTTAATCTTTATATTATAATATTTAAATACACCCATTCAAAAATGGAATTTTTATCAGCAAGCTTAACTGCCCTATGTCCACTTACTTGATTGGAATGTACAGAGGATGAAAATAAATGAATAAAGTAGGCAACATGCTCAAGTCTAATCAAAGTTGGTGGTGAAGGAGTTAGAGACTTAGACTTGAAGTTGAAGTTGAAGTTGAAGTTGAGCCTACCCCAAACACCACCCATCCATGATTCCAACTTTCCTTGGGAAAACTAACTAAAGATGATCCTTGCTTTCGAGGTGCAGCCCTTTCGAAGCTATTCATTCTATTGTGACATGTGGATTTGGCCAATTTTCTTTTGTTTTCTAATGCCCGGGAATCTATTCAGCTGACATACCACTTTGTTTTTAGTCACCGGGTTGCCCCATTGTATATGTATATTATATATATATATATATATATATACACACAAATTTTCTTTAATTTTCTTTCCACTTGCGCCAAGAAAATGGCACCCTAGAGATGCTAGAATTCAAACTTCAATCACGTTCTTGGGAGTTGGAACCAATGAGATATACATAGGTAGTCATTGTTTTTATACTAAACACAAAAAGTTAAAAATAAGTTATGGATACCAATATAATTGAATTGGATCCGTTAATAATAACTTCATTTTAAATATATTGATACAATAAATTACTTATAACTGAACAAAAAAAAGTTAAATATTTGGATTCTTTTATATTCAATCAAAAAATAAATACCACTTATTTTAGTTAATCTTGAAGTTGTTTTATTTCAAATTGGAAAATCACACTCGTAATTGAATTTGTTTAGTGTATGTATTAAATTAAACTAACAATTTTACTTTAAAAATTAGGATTAATTGATTAAAATTAATGAAAATATCCCAAATTTATAAAATTAACTTCTTTTATTTTTGAAATTGAAGAGAAATCCATTTTTGACATAAATATTTTTCATTATTTTCGTTATTTACATGTGTGTTTTAAAAGAAAAAATTATTTTTTTAAGAAAAAAATGAGGGCATGCTTGTCCAAAATGAAAATTTTTTTTAAGTGAAAAAGAATAGGAAGTTAAATTTGTAATTTCATACTTCTTTTGTCCCTTTTAATCTGTTTTTAAAAATTGTATATTCGCATTGAAGACAAAGTTTGGTAATTTAGATAAATATGTTTTAAATTTAAAATTATAATAAAATAATAATAATAATTAAAATATATGATTTAGTCGGATTTAGTCTTTGATCATGCAGGCTATGAATACTTTAAGGCTTGAGAGTAAGTGAAAGGAATCAAAAGTTAAAAGAGGAAGTCAAAGCAACCAAAAGTTCAAAGGCACGTGAAATATGAAAAAGAAGTGTAAATATTCAAACATTTACGCCGCTTCAGTCAAAGCAATCTATCATAAGACTTACAAAAAGAAGCATTCGTCCAATATACTATGTGTAGTTCCTTTAATTGTAGTTGATAGATTGTGGTTTTTGTATATATGAAAATTGTATTTGGAAATTTTCATGTACGTGGATTGAATATCATTGGATTATCAATATTGATATGGATTCTCAAAAGGTCTAAAAATTATTAATTTAAGTGATTTTGAAAATAAAATATGGGACTAGTTGCTATAATTTTGATTGATACGTAAACGTCATTGAATTATGAAGTCTAAATCAATTTTATTATATTTTACTCAAAATATCGAAATTTGATTGAACTGTTGAATCAATTTTATTACATTTTAATCAAAATATTAGGGATTGATTGAACTACTCAATCAACTTATGAGAATTGAAGGGATAGTGCCCCTTGAAATTAATTTTTTATATAATGATTAACTGATTTTTTTAGTCGTGAGAAGTGTTTTTTAAAAACACTTCATGGTTCATCATCCATGTTAAAAATATTATATTTCATTATAACTCTTTTTATTCTTCTTTTTATTAATGAATTATTAAATATTTTTATTAATAAATTATTAAATATTGATACACTCCGTGAATGTTAGGATTACATTCATATTTCTTCTTTTATATTTATTCTACATTTCAATATTTAAAAAAAAAAAATAGTGAAAAATGAAAATATTTATAATAATGTCATGTTTTGTGAAAATGATAATAATAATTCCAACATGTCATGAATTATAACAAGTGACAAGGGGTGGATTAATATGAGTGCTTAGTCCACTACTACAACCCTCTCTCTCTCTAATGATAATAATAGTAATATGAAGATGTGTGGCCGGTGACCACCACCACTAGCAGAAGAGTGAGAGAGAGACAGAAATTCAGTAGTTTAAGACTGAATACGAAGAGAGTCGTCATGTTGTGGGGGGACAGGCACGTGTCCCTTCTCTTGAAGGTTCCTAACAGTCTCGTAGAGGCACTGCTTCACTGGTATGAACTCCAGCCCCAGCTCCCTCAGCTTTTGGTTAGAGAACTTGTACGGCTTGGCCCTTGGCTTCACTTCATCTGAGCACCTGCGCCATTCAAATAAACAGACAACTCTTAACTCCCCAGATGAAATTGTGGACTTTGGGTGGTGCCTGGTGGTGGGCACAGGGTATATACACGTGACAGGCATTAGAAGGCAACAAATTGGGAACCCAGAAGTCTGGCTAGGACGTGACAGGCATTAGAAGGAAACAGATTGGGAACCCGGAAGTCTGACTAAGCAATGAGGAGCAACACGTCATAGTAGAGATTGGAGTAGGTGAAAGTACGAGGGGCCCACCACTCTCACACAAACATCAGTGGTGGGCCACAACTGACAACTCTCCCTGAACCACCAAAACTAGACTATTCTCCTTCACTCTGTCTTTCTCTCCTGCCGCTTTCTCAATTCTCAGGTTCAATAAAAATTATAAAATATAAGAAAAGTCGAGGGGGTGGGTAAGCCCACTGCCCCAACACCACAAATTTACTCTACAAGTACATGCAATCTCTATCCATTTTACACGTACTGCTTCCATCACCACCCTCTCATCATACCCTCTCTTCTCCCTCCTTTCCAGAATTCCCCATTTTTGTTCTTTTTTTTTTTAATACAACATATGGGAAGGAAATATATATAGATAATATCGGATTATATAGGATAAAATCGAAGAAAATATGCCATATTTTGGCATAAAATATTAATAAGGTAAAAAATTATGAAAAAATTAAAAAAAAAACCTATAAATATAAAAATTTTAAAATTGTTTTTATTTAAAAAAATTAATATATAATTTGTATAATAATATCAAATAAATAATAATATATATAAAAATAAAATAATTAGAATTGATTTATTTAATAATAAAAACATAGAAAAATGAATAAAATATGGCAAAATATCAGTTGACGGATATTGATGGAAATATTTTTCCAAATTTTGGAAACCACGTATATTGGAATATCCGGATATTTTAAACCTCGGAGAAACTTCAAATGCACCTTCTCGTTGTCCATTCAAAGAGGGCACAGTGTTTTTTGTCTTATACTAAAATGTACATTGTCCGGTACAAGCTAATAAATTAAAATTGGGAAGAAAAAAAAAATTGGGGAAATGGGAAAATGAAAAATAAATGTGAAATTAAAAAAAATAAAGAGCGACTTGAGAGACGACTTACTTTGTAGGAATGGGATACTCCGGGAAAAACTTGGCCAAAATTTCAACGACGTCGCCGCGATGAAGCACGCTCTCGGCACAGAGGTAGCGGCCGGAGGCAGAGGGAGCTTCGAAAACGAGGATGTGGGCGAGGGCTACGTCCTTAACGTGGACATAGGCTTGAACGGAGTTTGCATATGTTTTGGCGGAGCCGGTGAGGTACTTGAGGATGTGAATAATGCTGGCATTAACAGTGGATTGAAGCAATGGTCCTAGCACCAGCACTGGGTTCACCACCACAAGGTCCACCTCTTTCTCCTTCGCAACCTCCCATGCCGCCTGCTCCGCCACCGCCTTTCCGTAACAATACCAATTCTGCATTTTCCTCAAGAGTTAAATCAAAAATCTTGTTTTTGGGTGAGTCAAATTTTATTTTAGTGCCGTTCCGTTACCTTTGGGCCATGAAAGACAAGTCTGATAATTATAGGTTGAAGAAGAAGCGAAAATGTTGACAAAAATGATGAAAATTAGGGGTAAATAGTGTTGAAGAAAAAAAGGTAGGTGGGCAGACCTTTGTGTTCTTGCAGAATTCAAGATCACTCCAACAGCTCTCATCCACAACTTGATCTGGGCTCCTGTTGGGGTCCATGTACACTGCTCCAATCGATGATGTGAACACCACTCTCCGGACTTTGGCCTCAGCCGCTGCTATTATCACATTCTTTGTTCCATTCACGGCTGGTTCCACCATCTCTTCCTTCAAAAATCAAAAAATACAATCATCTCTTTGCTTGGTCACTAAGACAATCCCTGAATACCATTGACTGGTACAAAGGGACCACTTTCAACTTTGTTGGTGGGAATGATTGTCATTGCTCACACCAACAACCAACGCACCAAATATAAAATTCCTTATTTTTTCTTTCTTTTTTCCTCGGGGAAAACAGAGATAAGAACTCACTGGATCATCGGTGACAGGAGAAGCAGTGTGGAAAACTCCATGGCACCCATTGATGGCCACTTTCAGACTCTCATAATCCATAAGATCAGCTTTGCATAAAATCAATCTCTCCTTTGCTCCTTCAAGCTCTCTCAAATGAGAATTCTTTGGATCATCTGCAATCCCATAAAATAAAATAAAATAAAATAAGAGTATTGTTACAGAAATGGCGCAAGCCTCAGAGGTATGCCTCTTCAATGCCACAAATGAGACACTAGCTCACTAGAAATCACATCACATGTGTCTACCCACCTGGATCTCTAACAGTTCCTTTAACAGTATAGCCTCTTTCAAGAAGCAGCTTGACCATCCATGAGGCGATGAAGCCGCCGGCGCCGGTGACGCAAACGATTTGGCCGGAGCTGGAAGGGGAAGAGGCGTCAATGGGCATGATTGGGAAGAGTGGTTGGTGGGAGGGAGCTTTATTTCAAAAAATGACAGAAGACAGGAAAGTGAGAGCAGAATGAAGAAAAGTTGGCCAGAAGAGTCCTGTATTTATAGGGGAAAAAGTTTCACCGACTCACCTAACACCGTAAAATGTGAGAGGGGATGTACGTTAACAAACGACGTGAGGTGGTGGTGGTGCACTGGCGGTGGTGCCGGGGGTAGGTGAAGACCGGCCCCCACAAAGTGGGGTTGGGTCACGTACGTTTGATAAAAGTACGGTAATTTTAAAAAATAATTCATAAACTAACGTCCTAACAAATATAATTCCAAATCTATCTAAATTGTTATTTCCTCCTAAAATAGTCTCTTTAAAAGATAATTTATATACTAAAGATCTTTTGAAGATAAGATTTTTAAAATTCATTTTTAAAAAAGTTTATACACTAAAATTGTCTTTTAAAGAGAATTTTTTTAAAAAAGAAAAAAGAAAAAAGAGAGAGAGAAAAATAGTCTCTCCAATTTTTATTCAACTTAAATTGGACTCACAATAAAACTAGAAAACGCCAGAAACAAGGAGAGTGATTTTGATATTTTTTTTTTGGTATAATTTTTAGTAAAGTTGGTCTTCATCAAATGACTAAGGGGGGTTTTCTTGGCTTTCATGTCAACTAGAGACCTACAATGTTTGATTAAAATCAATAGTCAATTGGCACAAAAATGGAGCCATAAATTATTCCGAATGAACCATAAAAACAAAAGGTTACAAAACTTCAAGGAAAAGAAAAGATCAACTATAAGAAATCCATTCATGAAATAGATTCAAGTTTTCATCAAAAGATTTTCTATACGTGTATATCTAATCATTCAAACTTGAGTTATCCCATTAGCAATCCCAATTATGCTATAAATCTCAACTCACACGGCTCTCTAACTTTCTCCCTTCACCATCTCTATAAAATACATTGAATCTTTCATTATCATCCTTCATATATTCACTTCAACTACATCTTAGCTCTATCATCGTTGATTTTGCTATCTTTTTTCTTGATGCTTCAAAACATTTCGATTATACTTACTAGCTTCTCAATTATTTTGTTCATAAGAAAGTAGGTAATACTTAACATTCAATCATAGTTCATGTAATGAGTTTGGGCTTGTGACTCCAAGACCAATTGGTCTTTCAAGCACTAGGTGATAAAGCGCGCCGCTCAAATTATAAAATAGATTCATCAATGCCTTTTGTTTCGCCATAGATTGATACTGAAAGGTAGGCCAAGTCAGTAATGTGTAGACCTTTAGGAGTATTGTTTGTATGTGTAAACCTTTGGCCACTTGACGTCCAATGATATCTTTCTCAGATTATACCCCTCGACACCTTTCTCAGGTAGTTGGAAAACCTTGGCGAGCAGTTCCTCAAAGATTTCATTGTCTTTCATCAATCTCACCAACCTTTAGCTTGACTTCCATTCATCGTTTGCCCATCTTGGTTTGATTTAGATAATTTGATTCTCAAATGAATTTCTTTTTTCTTTTTTCTTTTTTAACATTTCTACGTATTTATTCCACTAGATTGACCTCATTTTGCTTTTCTTCAAAAACCTTCTATTCTTTAGCTTCTTTGAAATCTGTACTAATATTGCTTTCGAAGATATTGAATAAGAAGTTCTATCAAACTGTGATGGGATCATAAGTTTTTTAATATAATGCATGTTTTCAAACACATTTCCTTAATCCAAAACTCCAAAAATGCTAAGGTTTTATCAAATAATAAATTAAAATTACTCATAAAAATGACATAATAAAGCTTTCATTATAAAAATAAAATTTAAAATTAAAAGCAATATGTTTGTAGTCTTGCTATGTGATTTTTTTAATATGAATTATAACCCATGTTTTTTTTTCTTAAATTTTATATTGTTGGATTATAAATCTAAATTAATTTTATTGCGTTTTATTTGAAATGTCAGGGTCAAGCTCCCTATTGAGAATGATGAGTTTGTCTTTATTATATATTTAACTATTTTATGTTTTAAGATTTTTATTTTTAAAGAGTAAAACCGCAATTGAAAATAATTTTTGAGAGTTTCAACATTGTATTCTTTTTTGTTCCTTTAGATTAATGGATTCTTTGAGATGCACTTTGTGAATGTGGAGATCACATTGATGGTCAAACCGTGTTAAAAATCTTGTATTTTTCATTATTTTCTACTCGTGTGTGTAGTTTGATTAACATATATATCTGAATTTCTATAAAAAGTCGTTTAATAGATCAATTAAGAGGGTATTCAACAAATTAATTTAATTACTTAATATAATTTATTAATTTAGTTTATGATAAATAACTTGATATTATAACCGAAAAATTAAAAATAATTATGATAAATCAATTTAATAATTTAATATAACATAACAATTTAAGATACAGTTCAACTTACAATCATCTTAAGTCATGAAACATTAACCTAAAAGTTAAAATTGTAAACTATAAAATTGATGTCACATTTCCATGACTCATTTTTTCCTTACCAGCAAATCGACCACTAGACAAGAAACAGACCCCTTAAACATGACACATTAAAAATTAGTAGACGTGCAGGCAAATGAGCAAGTCGGGTGCCTCCTATTTTGACCCACAAACTACTCCTATTTCCTTGGTCTGTGGGGATCGATGCCTCCCCGCCATGGATTCTGTGCTGTTGTACCTAACATATATGTGCCTTCAACTTCTCCACGCTTATTCCTTCTATTTTGACATGGTGATGCTTTGTCTTTTACCTACTCCCTATTGTGATTTTAGTGTATTGACTTATCACAATACCAACTCCAGTGTTTGGCAGAGCCCATTGACAAAGTGGTCTAGTATCAATGGCAGATATAATCCCAAATTTAGTTTACTTGAAATTAAATAAAAATAAATTTGAATTTCACCTTTTTTTTTTGTGTGTGTGTCTTGTTTGAGAAATACATTATGCTGTGAAAAAAGGTGAGTAAAAATGTTTGTTTCTAAATTTAATGACTTTTGAATGGATTCTTTTAATTTATGAGGTTGTAGGAAAAATTTAGGTCTTGTTTAATGTCCATTTTTGAAAATAGTTTTTACAAATAATTTACGAGAATAATTTTTAAAATTATTTTTTAATGTTTTATAAAACAAATGTTTGTTTGATAATATTTTATATTTTAAAATAATGTTTATATAGTGCTTTATTTTTTTATTTTATCATTTTCTATATTTATATAATTGTTTTCTAAAATAGTTTTGAAATCAACTAAAAATTGATTTATGAAAATGTTATATTTTCTGTTTTTAAAAATAAATAAAAAATTGATTTTCATTTTCTAATTGTAAGATATGTTTTTCTATTTCTTTATTTTGAAGAAAAAAACACTATTTTCAAAAGCAAATATCAAACAGTGCCTTATTAATTTTAATTCAATCAGTTTTACTTCTCTCTTACAAGCTATGCATGGATGAATTGAACTTTAAAAATTAATAAGTTACTAGCAATCTCCTCTCACCTCATGTATTTTCAGTAGATGAAAAATAAACGACTTGGAGAACTCTTGAAACTAGACTTATATGAACCATGCTAAATTATAATTTAACTCAAAGCTTTAAAATATTAATGGTTAGATTGTGAAGTCTAAATCAATTTTGTTGCATTTTGCTCGGAATGCGGGGAATTGAACTATCCAATCAGCTCATTGAAGTCAAGCTCATTGCTAAGCTCGCAGGGATAAAGTTAATCAGTCAGCTTGCAGGAGGTTGAAGGGGGCAATGTACAACCGCAATTGAAAGTGTTTTCTCAAAAGTTTCATTATTGTAATTCTTCTAATTCGTTTTCATTAGTGAATTGTTGAATGTTAGTGCACTTTATAAATGTAAGGATCACATTGATCATCAAGTCATGCTAAAAGTTTTGTCTTTTTCTTTATTTTCTACTCATAAATGTGCGTGATTTGATTAACATTAACAATTAACACCCTTAACACAATCATATTTTTTCTACTAATAAATGTCAAATGCTCCACACACTATTGTGATAATGGATACCACTTGGTTGAGGCAGCAAGGTGAAGTTGATAATTAAGAATTTACATAATAATAAGAGTTATTTGATTAAAAGAGTAATTGAAAACCTAATTTTTTGAAATTTAATTTTTTTTTTTAACCTTATTTGGACAAAAAAAGTCCTCATTATTTTCTTGTAAAAATAATTTTTCTTTTAAAACCTAATGTAAATACTTGAAATAGTAAGACACATTTATGTCAAAAATGAATTATTATTAAAATACAAACATCGGAAGGGTTAGTTTGACAAATTTGAGAATTATTTCATTCATTTTAACCGATTAATTCTAACAATAAGCTATTTGAATTTCACATATATATTTAAAACATACTAGCATTTAAAGAATTAGAATTAAAATAAAAAAGAACATATTTTTAGAAGTTTTATTTTGGTTGAAAATTAATACAAAGTCAAAATGAAACACCACTCATCCATTGGTAAGTGGATTTAATTAACGATGTTGTTGAATCATAAATGTGAAAAGAACATCACCTATCCAATAGTGGTCCTATTCTCCATCTTATGAATTTCAATACAATCTTCAAGTGGCATTAACTAATCAGTAGCTTTCAAGCCCCACCAATGTAGAACAAACTTTGAAAATTAAGGGAGGAAAAAAAAAATGATTGAGAGGCTGGTCGTAGGTGAGCATTTTATCCAACACTTTCTAGATGTCACCAACGCCCCCCAAAAGCAAGGGGAGAGAGAGAGAGCAATTTTCTCATTAAAAAAGGGTCCCATGACAGTGGAAGAGCTAGGCCGCAAGGGAGGCCGGGTCATTAGACGAAAATGGAAGGGGAGAGAGAGAGAAGGGTGGTTTTCCCCTGCTAGAGAAGGCCCTATGTAGTAAAAGGAAGCAAGAATGTTGGATGAATGATTCCATTAAAGTATTTGTTTCTCTTCTCTTATTTGATATAGATCATTAATGAAAATATCGTTAATCATATATATATATCATTATTTTGATTTTATCGATATATTGACGGATATTTTAGAAAAAAATATCGATAAACTTAAAATTGATTAAAACTCATGAAATGTAAAAAAAAAATCTTATAGAAATATAATTAGAAGTATAATAGATATTTTAAATTTGTTTTGTTTAAGAATTTGATATATATATATATATATATATATTTGATAATAATATTGTATGCGTCAATAAAGATATATGAATTTTATATACGTACATTTATTATTAAATTACATAAAATATTATTCCATAATAATATTATAATATTTAATTATAATATGTCTAATTTTAAAATATATATTTAATATTAAAATTATGATTCATTTAATTTAATTGTATTAAATGATATAAATTAAATGATGATATACGTATAAAATTATTTCATATTTGTATTTTTTATATTTAATTAATATATAAATGATATAAAAAAAGTTAAGAAAATTATCACTATAATTTTTATATTTTTAATGATCCATTAAATTAAATTTAAAAATAAAATAATTAAAATAAATTTATTTATTAAAATATTTTATTTTTATCACTATCTTAGTATATATTCTTCTAGCACCCGTTTAGGGATTGAGTCTTGCAATTGTAGTAGCCCAAAAAATCCATGTTTTTTTCTCTGATTTCATCTCGATGAAAAATTACAGAAATATCGGCGATATTTTGGCTTTTATGATATTTCTTCCCTTTTTTGCATCGCCTCTCACTAAAACACAAAATTTCAGTAATTTTTTCCGAAATTTTCATCCATGATATAGATAATGTTGTTTGGCGTTCAATTAAGATGTAAGATAGTATGAGCTCCAATACCAACTTTAATCTTGCATGTTACATCCTCTCCTCAGATAATATCATATATAATATAAAGTTTCTTGGTATAATTATAATAATATAATTCCATTGAAAGTGCTCCAACGACCCACCCTACATCTCAACTCAATCTACTTACATGATCATATATTAATATAATGTTTATGACTAGCCTATGCAATTAGGCTAGCAATGTTGTACATCAACCAAGTCTCTCACTATATAAGTGTTTGGTTTAGTTCTTTGTACTTTATTACTAATCATCATATATAATTGTGCTTTGCTTTAGAGATAACTTGGCTTGATAATTTGCCCAAAATCCACATGACTTATAGAAAAAGGAAATTGTTAAATTGTTGTGAAGATTTTTTTTTTTTTTTTTTTTTTGTGTCATTATTCAAAAATCCCTAAAATACTGTCTATTATGAAAACAAAATTTTAGAAAACATGACGCATTTGATATAAGTAAAAATATTGAATATTTTAATATCTTAATTAAAATAGGAAAGTTAAAATATTTTAATTAAATTTTAAGACAAAATTTGAAAACAAAAAATAATAATAACTTTCATACAAAATACAAAAACTTTTAGAGGGTTACATTAAAAAGGTAATGATTTTAGAAATATTTTATTTTAAATTTTGAGTTATTAAAAAAGTTTTATGATCTTAAATTTAAAAATTTTTGTGACAGTAAAATTTTATATTAAGATTCAACTAAATTTTTTTAATTTTCCTATTTATTTTTAAAATGTTTACAAATCAACTAAAAAATAAATAAATTTTAATTCAAAGTATAATTTTTTTCCTTCCATTTTTTAATTTATCTAAAAATAAAAATCTATTTTATATTTATTAGATATTTTAAATTTTGAAAATAAAATTTAGCACTTACTTTTGCCATTTATTAAAATGTTTTCGAGTGATTTGGTGAGGAAAATAAGTTAGTAAATCAGAGAGAAACACTCAAATTCATTCACCATGAGTTACCTTATACACCCATAGGGATTCAAAGCTCTAACATGGGGGTGCATAAATATGCATGGGATGAGTATCTTATATGTCTTTCTTGGAAGTCTACAACCCTAGGGTGATCGAAAGAAGAAGGGCAAATGTAGTAAAGTAGATGCGAAAGCCTTTAATTCCTTCGTTGCCTTATACACCCATAGGGATTCAAAGCGCTAACATGCGGGTGCATAAATATGCTTGGGATGAGTATTTGATATGTCTTTCTTGGAAGTCTACAACCCTAGGTTGATGGAAAGAAGAAGGGTAAAAGTAGTAAAGTAGATGCAAAAGACTTTAATTTTTCCATTGTCTTGTACATTCTTAGAGTGTGTTTAACAGTAATTATGAGAAATATTTTTAACCCTAGCTATGGTGCTAACTAAGAGAGAATTTGGCTTGGGGTAGGGCAGTATCAAAATTCTTTTAATATAAGTTTAGGCTATCAAAAAAGTAGATGGGACAGGAAGCTTTAGGATAAATATAATAACTTCTCATACTTGTTATGTTATGTTTCATTTTAGTTTTTAATTTTTAAAAAAATTATATTAAATATAAATATATTTTATAATTAAATTGATATTGTAAATTTTATACCTTAGCTTTTTCACAAGTGAATTTGCTATAATTCTATATACATATTAAAAATAAAAAATAGAAAGAAAAAATATTAAAAAATGTAATATCTAACTCTGGCCTAAATTTGTCCTGAGTTCCAAAAAAATCTAAAACCTAACTCTAATAGATGTATTTTCATTCTAAAATATATAAATCTATTCTCATTTTTGTCCCAACAAAAAATTAGATGGGACAAGACGTGGTAGGACAAGTATAATAACTTCTCATACTTGTTATGTCATATTCCATTTTAGTTTTTTTTTTAAATTTAAATTATATTAAACATAAATATATTTTATAATTAAATTGATATTATAAATTTTATAACTTATTTTTTCACAAGTGAATTTTCTATAATTTTATATAGCTATTAAAAACAAAAAATAGAAAAAAAAAATTAAAAAGGCAATATCTAACTCTGCCCTAAATTCGATCTGATTTCCAAAAAAATCTCAAACATAACTCTAATAAATGTAATTTTATTCTAAAATATATAAATCTATTATCATTTTTGTCCCAACAAAAAATTTGATGGGACAGTGCGCAGTAGGACAAGTATAATAACTTCTCATACTTGTTATGTCATGTTCCATTTTAGTTTTTTAAAAAAATTTAATTATATTAAAAATAAATATATATTATAATTAAATTGATATTATGAATTTTATAACTTATTTTTATCACAAGTGAATTTTCTATAATTCTATATAGATATTAAAAACAAAAAATAGAAAAAAAAAATTAAAAAGGCAATATCTAACTCTGTCCTAAATTCGGACCGATTTAAAAAAAAATCTTAAACCTGACTCTAATAAATGTATTTTCATTATAAAATATATAAATCTATTCTCATTTTCGTGCCAACAAAAAATTAGATGAGAGAGGACGTGGTAGGACAAGTATAATAACTTCTCATATTTGTTATGTCATGTTCCATTTTAGTTTTTTTTTTTTAATTTTAAATTATATTAAATGTAAATATATTTTATAATTAAATTGATATTATAAATTTTATAACTTATTTTTTTCACAACTGAATTAGCTATAATTCTATATACACATTAAAAACAAAAAATAGAAAAAAAAAATTATAAAGGCAATATCTAACTCTGTCCTAAATTCAACCTGATTTCCAAAAAAATCTCAAACATGACTCTAATAAATGTATTTTCATTCTAAATTCATTTAATTAGAGGAAATGTGACCATATGAACAAAGTTCCTCATTAAAAATGTAGATTTAAGAATAAGTTAATTATTTTTACTTATTACTTAAAGTTGTTTTTTACTTTAAGTTATATTATTGAGTTATTTTTATTAAACATACTTAATTTACTTAATAACTGAAATTAAATTATTATATCACTTTAAATTATTAAGTTGGTTTACCAAATATCCACTAAGATTAGGTACAAACATTGACTTAGAGCATGTGATCAATTTTAGAGCAAATTTCCACTATTATATGTATGTATGCATATGCAAAATCGGAAAGCAATTGGGAGGCAAAGATGGATCATGGACCATGCATTAATCAAAACCTTGCCAAGACAACCTTCATATGCCTAAATTTTCTTTCAATTCATGGACTACCAATTCCTAGCCATCAAACTCAATATCATGAGAGAGTAGAGTGAATTAATAGTACTAACAATTAAAGGAAGACTAATAAGGCGAGACATAAGACATGGAGACCAACAAATTAAGCCAAATAAGCAACATGGGAGTACAACTCGGCCTCTACTTAATTTTAAATCAATTGGCATCCACCACCATTGACCTTTGCTTCCCTTTGCTTTTTCGTGTTATCTTCAATGCCAAAAAGGATGGAAACTAGTAAAAACGCCAACACAAGTTCCCATTTTCAACATTTCTCTTAGTAGGCTATGGTGCTAACTAAGAGAGAATTTGGCTTGGGGTAGGGTAGTATCAAAATTCTTTTAATATAAGTTTAGGATATCAAAAAAGTAGATGGGACAGGACGCCGTGGAATAAATATAATAACATCTCATACTTGTTATGTTATGTTCCATTTTAGTTTTTAATTTTTTTAAAAATTATATTAAATATAAATATATTTTATAATTAAATTGATATTGTAAATTTTATACCTGAGCTTTTTCACAAGTGAATTTGCTATAATTCTATATACATATTAAAAATAAAAAATAGAAAGAAAAAATATTCAAAAATGCAATATCTAACTCTGGCCTAAATTTGTCTTGAGTTCTAAAAAAATCTAAAACATAACTCTAATAGATGTATTTTCATTCTAAAATATATAAATCTATTCTCATTTTTGTCCTAACAAAAAATTAGATGGGACAGGACGTGGTAGGACAAGTATAATAATTTCTCATACTTGTTATGTCATATTCCATTTTAGTTTTTTTTTTTTAATTTTAAATTATATTAAACATAAATATATTTTATAATTAAATTGATATTATAAATTTTATAACTTATTTTTTCACAAGTGAATTTGCTATAATTCTATATAGATATTAAAAACAAAAAATAGAAAAAAAAAATTAAAAAGGCAATATCTAACTCTGCCCTAAATTTGATCGGATTTCCAAAAAAATCTCAGACATAACTCTAATAAATGTAATTTTATTCTAAAATATATAAATCTATTATCATTATTGTCCTAACAAAAAATTAGATGGGACAGTACGCAGTAGGACAAGTATAATAACTTCTCATACTTGTTATGTCATGTTCCATTTTAGTTTTTTTAAAAAAATTAATTATATTAAATATAAATATATATTATAATTAAATTGATATTATGAATTTTATAACTTATTTTTATCACAAGTGAATTTGCTATAATTCTATATACATATTAAAAACAAAAAATAGAAAAAAAAATTAAAAAGGCAATATCTAACTCTGTCCTAAATTCGAACCGATTTAAAAAAAAAAATCTGAAACCTATCTCTAATAAATGTATTTTCATTATAAAATATATAAATCTATTCTCATTTTCGTGCCATCCTAAATTCGAACCGATTTAAAAAAAAAAATCTCAAACCTAACTCGAATAAATGTATTTTCATTATAAAATATATAAATATTCTCATTTTCGTGCCAACAAAAAATTAGATGAGAGAGGACGTGGTAGGACAAGTATAATAACTTCTCATATTTGTTATGTCATGTTCCATTTTAGTTTTTTTTTTAATTTTAAATTATATTAAATGTAAATATATTTTATAATTAAATTGATATTATAAATTTTATAACTTATTTTTTTCACAATTGAATTAGCTATAATTCTATATACACATTAAAAACAAAAATAGAAAAAAATATTATAAAGGCAATATCTAACTCTGTCCTAAATTCAACCTGATTTCCAAAAAAATCTCAAACATAACTCTAATAAATGTATTTTCATTCTAAATTCATTTAATTAGAGGAAATGTGACCATATGAACAAAGTTCCTCATTAAAAATGTAGATTTAAGAATAAGTTAATTATTTTTACTTATTGCCTAAAGTTGTTTTTTACTTTAAGTTATATTATTGAGTTATTTTTATTAAACATACTTAATTTACTTAATAACTTAAATAAAATTATTATATCACTTTAAATTATTAAGTTGATTTACCAAATATCCACTAAGATCAGGTACAAACATTAACTTAGAGCATGTGATCAATTTTAGAGCAAATTTCCACTATTATATGTGTGTATGCATATGCAAAATCGGAAAGCAATTGGGAGGCAAAGATGGATCATGGACCATGCATTAATCAAAACCTTGCCAAGACAACTTTCATATGCCTAAATTTTCTTTCAATTCATGGACTACCAATTCCTAGCCATCAAACTCAATATCATGAGAGAGT
This sequence comes from Vitis riparia, assembly GCF_004353265.1. Taxonomy (NCBI): domain Eukaryota; kingdom Viridiplantae; phylum Streptophyta; class Magnoliopsida; order Vitales; family Vitaceae; genus Vitis; species Vitis riparia. Next base: position 13,416,983 of record NC_048439.1, read on the forward strand.
AGAGTGAATTAATAGTACTAACAATTTAAGGAAGACTAATAAGGCGAGACATAAGACATGGAGACCAACAAATTAAGCCAAATAAGCAACATGGGAGTACAACTCGGCCTCTACTTAATTTTAAATCAATTGGCATCCACCACCATTGACCTTTGCTTTTTTCGTGTTATCTTCAATGCCAAAAAGGATGGAAACTAGTAAAAACGCCAACACAAGTTCCCATTTTCAACATTTCTCTTAGTAGGCTATGGTGCTAACTAAGAGAGAATTTGGCTTGGGGTAGGGCAGTATCAAAATTCTTTTAATATAAGTTTAGGCTATCAAAAAAGTAGATGGGACAGTACGCTGTGGAATAAATATAATAACTTCTCATACTTGCTATGTATATGTTATGTTTCATTTTAGTTTTTATTTTTAAAAAAAATTATATTAAATATAAATATATTTTATAATTAAATTGATATTGTAAATTTTATACCTTAGCTTTGTCACAAGTGAATTTGCTATAATTCTATATACATATTAAAAATAAAAAATAGAAAGAAAAAATATTCAAAAATGCAATATCTAACTCTGGCCTAAATTTGTCTTGAGTTCTAAAAAAATCTAGAACATAACTCTAATAGATGTATTTTCATTCTAAAATATATAAATCTATTCTCATTTTTGTCCTAACAAAAAATTAGATGGGACAGGACGTGGTAGGACAAGTATAATAACTTCTCATACTTGTTATGTCATATTCCATTTTAGTTTTTTTAAAAAAAATTAAATTATATTAAACATAAATATATTTTATAATTAAATTGATATTATAAATTTTATAACTTATTTTTTCACAAGTGAATTTGCTATAATTCTATATAGATATTAAAAGCAAAAAATAGAAAAAAAAATTAAAAAGGCAATATCTAACTCTGCCCTAAATTCGATGGGATTTCCAAAAAAATCTCAAACATAACTCTAATAAATGTAATTTTATTCTAAAATATATAAATCTATTATCATTATTGTCCCAACAAAAAATTAGATGGGACAGTACGCAGTAAGACAAGTATAATAACTTTTCATACTTGTTATGTCATGTTCCATTTTAGTTTTTCTAAAAAAATTTAATTTTATTAAATATAAATATATATTATAATTAAATTGATATTATGAATTTTATAACTTATTTTTATCACAAGTGAATTTGCTATAATTCTATATACATATTAAAAACAAAAAATAGAAAGAAAAAAATTAAAAAGGCAATATCTAACTCTATCCTAAATTCGAACCGATTTAAAAAAAAAATCTCAAACCTAACTCGAATAAATGTATTTTCATTATAAAATATATAAATATTCTCATTTTCGTGCCAACAAAAAATTAGATGAGAGAGGACGTGGTAAGACAAGTATAATAACTTCTCATATTTGTTATATCATTTTCCATTTTAGTTTTTTTTTTTTAATTTTAAATTATATTAAATGTAAATATATTTTATAATTAAATTGATATTATAAATTTTATAACTTATTTTTTTCACAACTGAATTTGCTATAATTCTATATACACATTAGAAACAAAAAATAGAAAAAAAAATTATAAAGGCAATATCTAACTCTGTCCGAAATTCAACTTGATTTTAAAAAATAATCTCAAACATAACTCTAATAAATGTATTTTCATTCTAAATTCATTTAATTAGAGGAAATGTGACCATATGAACAAAGTTCCTCATTAAAGATGTAGATTTAAGAATAAATTAATTGTTTTTACTTATTACTTAAAGTTGTTTTTTACTTTAAATTATCTGATTAAGTTATTTTATCAAACATACTTAATTTACTTAATAACTTAAATAAAATTATTAAATCACTTTAAATTATTAAGTTGGTTTACCAAATACCCATTAAGACTTGGTGCAAACATTAACTCAAAGCATGTGATAAGTTTTAGAGCAAATTTTCACTATTATATCTATGTATGCATGCAAAATCCGAAAGCAATTGGGAGGCAAAGATAGATCATGGATCATGCATTAATTAAAACCTTGCCAAAACAACTTTGATATACCTAAATTTTCCTTCAATTCATGGACTACCAATTCTTAGCCATCAAACTCAGATATCATGAGAGAGTAGAGTGAATTAATAGTACTAACAATTTAAGGAAGACTAATAAGGCGAGACATGTGACATGGAGACCAACAAATTAAGCCAAATAAGCAACATGGGAGTACAACTCGGCCTCTACTTAATTTTAAATCGATTGGCATCCACCACCATTGACCTTTGCTTCCCTTTGCTTTTTCATGTTATCTTCAATGCCAAAAAGGATGGAAACTAGTAAAAGCGCCAACACAAGTTCCCATTTTCAACATTTCTCTTAGTAGGCTATGGTGCTAAGCAAGAGAGAATTTGGCTTTGGGTAGGGCAGTTAAGGGCGCTTAGGGCGCTTAGGGCTTAAAAATTTAGACCCTCCTTGGTTGTTTTAAGTTTTTAACTTCTACTAGGTTGGTTCCATGCGCAAGGCACGTGGGCAAGTTAGGTAATAAAATTAATGTTATATAAATAGGATTTATTTGATAAGTTTTTTTTAATTATTAATTTTGTTTGAATGGGTTTTTTTTTCAACACAACATTTCATAAATTTGTAGAAAACTAAAATAGTAATTTTATTTATATGAGAAATCTAACTATTATTAAATTAAAATATAAAGACTATATTTTAATTTGTATTTATAAACGTTGCAAAAAGATAAATCCCACTTTTATGACATTGTCATAATTATAAAATAACTAAATCTTGAATTTCTAATTAATTTATCTTTATTTATAATTCTATATAAATAAATAAATTATTTATATAAAACAAAGGAAAAAATAATTGGATAAAATTTTTAAAATTTTATTACATTTGCATAGGAATAGAAGATAAAATATGAGAATTAATTCTTTATTCTAAAGCATGTATTAAAAAGCCATACCTTTAGAGAGAGAGAGAGAGAGAGAGAGATGTTTGTAGGACACTAAATAAACTTTTTGCCTTCAATGTTTGATCTCTGTAGTGAAAACTTCTAAATTTTATTTATAGAACTTGTCCCATAGTAGTAAAAAAAATGGTAAACATATGAGAGAACAAATGTATAGTTTTGAGGTAAAGGGTATTTCTGTCTGTTTTTTCTTTTCTTTTCTTTTCTGCTTTAGTTATTTAGAAAGCAACCTTATTTTGGAATTTGAAAATTTTGATAAGATTAATAATATTTATTTATTTGAAATATATTAATAAAATATAATTTTAATTTTTTTTTTTAACAGAATTCATGACTATAATATTTAAAGATCACGACCCCAATAAATTTCGTAAATATTAAAGTTATGTTTGGTTCCAGAAAATTCATATAACTTATTACAAAAGTCTATGTTCAAAAAATTATTAAACTATGGAAAGAAAAAGATTAAAAAAAAAACTTTAAACTTTTTATTTTATAATAATAAAAAATAAACTTTAAAATAATTTTTAGTATAAAAGAAAAAAAATAGTAAATATATTTATTTTAAATAGTGTTTTAATCATTAAATTATTTACTTGTAAAATGTAAAAAATAATTTTTATTCATTTAAATTAATATTTTTTTCAAAAGTATGTTCCAAAATAATTTTTGAATCATTAATATAATTTTTATTTATTTATAATTTAAAAATAGAAAATAATGTTGATTTTTCAATTATTTTTAAAGGAGTTTAAAAAATAAAAAAAATGATTAAATAAAAGAGAATTTTATGGATGGGGCATGTAAAGAGTGGTGGTATAAAGACAAAATGATGGGTGTAAGTAAAAAGGGGTATTTTTGTCTATTCCAATCTTATATCCTTATAATCAATTATAAGTGTTTGAAGGATCTTTTATTAATTTTTGGGCCTAGGCCCAAAACACAATTCTCCCTAAAATTAATGTTATATAAATAGGATTTATTTGATAAGTTTTTTTTTAATTATTAATTTTGTTTGAATAGGTTTTTTTTCAACACAACGTTTCATAAATTTGTAGAAAACTAAAATAGTAATTTTATTTATATGAGAAATCTATCTGTTATTAAATTAAAATATAAAGACTATATTTTAATCTGTATTTATAAACGTTGCAAAAAGATAAATCCCACTTTTATGACATTGTCATAATTATAAAATAACTAAATCTTGAATTTCTAATTAATTTATCTTTATTTATAATTCTATATAAATAAATAAATAAATTATTTATATAAAACAAAGGAAAAAATAATTGGATAAAATTTTTAAAATTTTATTACATTTGCATAGGAATAGAAGATAAAATATGAGAATTAATTCTTTATTCTAAAGCATGTATTAAAAAGCCATACCTTTATAGAGAGAGAGAGAGAGAGAGAGAGAGAGAGAGAGAGAGAGAGAGAGAGAGAGAGAGAGAGAGAGAGAGAGAGAGAGAGAGAGAGAGAGAGATGTTTGTAGGACACTAAATAAACTTTTTGCCTTCAACGTTTGATCTCTGTAGTGAAAACTTCTAAATTTTATTTATAGAACTTGTCCCATAGTAGTAAAAAAAAATGGTAAACATATGAGAGAACAAATGTATGGTTTTGAGGTAAAGGGTATTTCTGTCTGTTTTTTCTTTTCTTTTCTTTTCTGCTTTAGTTATTTAGAAAGCAACCTTATTTTGGAATTTGAAAATTTTGATAAGATTAATAATATTTATTTATTTGAAATATATTAATAAAATATAATTAAATTTTTTTTTTAACAGAATTCATGACTATAATATTTAAAGATCACGACCCCAATAAATTTCGTAAATATTAAAGTTATGTTTGGTTCCAAAAAATTTAAAGGAAAATGTAAGGGAAAGAAAATACAAAGGAAAAGTAGAAAGAAAGAAAAAGTGAAAGAAAATAAAAAAAAAAATAGATTAAAAATTGATAAATTATTTTTTTTGTTACTCCAAACTTATTTTCTTTATTTTAACTCATTAGTAGAAAGATTAAATAATTTAAAAATATATAAGTTTCTAATTAATTTTAATTATATTTCATTTTCTTTAATATTTTTTATAGGACAATTAAACATGAAAAAATTATTTTTCTTTATATTTTTTTTTTCCTTAGTATTTTTTGGAACCAAACATAACTTAAAAGTATCATTAATTCCGATATGCAAATAAATGAGATTAGGTATGAAAAATGGACTATGATGCAAGATGACGGGCTGTAAGTCGAGTATGATTATAATTGACTCATTTTTATGCATCTATTTAGTAATATAGTTGACCCTAATGGGAAAACAATTTTCTCGGTAACCAAACAAATTGGAGAGAGCTGATGTCAATGGCTTAACAAAACAAACAGAGGTGTGTAACAGCAGATATGGTCAATATTGTTGTAACTTTGTAACTACTTTGATTTGATTTGTATTTGAATAAGTTTGAATTTCTGTTACTGTATTTTAGGAATAGTTTGTTTCCTTTGTTTCAAACTGATATTATGTACTCTATAAATATTCGATAATATCAATAACAAAGCATGCAATATTATTCATATCTGCATCTCTTTCATGGTATCAGAGCAATCTTAACTCTAGTCTCTTCCTCATTTTTTTTTTATTTCTTCTTTTTCTCCTCTATAAGCTATCAACATGACAACCAACTCTGCCACCATCCATAATACCAATGATCCCCATCACACACTGATCACCATTAATATTACAGCTCAAGCTCCCCTCAAACTCACTGCCAACAACTACGTGTCATGGAAACTCCAGTTTCAGACGTTGTTCATAGGTTATGACCTCCTTGGCTACATTGATGGATCAACGCCATGTCCATCACGCACCATCTCTCATAACGGCGCCACAATACCGAATCCAGCCCATATCGTTTGGATCCGACAGGATCAATTAATTCTCAATGCACTTATTGGCTCCTTATCTCCCACCATTATTCCGTTCATTGCTCAGGCTACAACTTCACGAGAAGCTTGGACCATTTTAGCCAACACCTATGCCAAACCGTCTCGCGGACACATCAAGCAAATAAAGACACATCTCAAACACATCACCAAAGGGTCACAAAGCATCTCTGAGTATTTACAAGCAATCAAATCCTGTGCTGATGAACTCGCCATTCTTGGAGCATCGCTTGATGAAGATGATCTGACTGATAAAATTCTAGACAACCTCGGAGATGATTACAAGGAATTGGTACGGGCTGTTCAGGCTCATGATTCTTCCATCTCTTTCGATGAACTTCACAAGAAGTTTTTGAACTTTGAAGCTTCTCTTCAAGCTGGAAAACCAGATCCAGTTTACTTTCTTGCCTCAACTAATATAGCACATCGACACAGTGGCAATAGGAATGCACCAGGTCGGCGTCCCTCATCAAACAATCACAACAGCAATACAGGTTGGCGCCAATCACAACAATCAATGGATTCTTCTCCTACACCAACCACCGTTGGATCCACTCCTCCGGGAAATCAACCTCCTTCACGACCTTATCTTGGTTACTGTCAAATCTGTGGCATTCAAGGTCACATAGCGAAGCGGTGTCCATCATTTCGTCTTGTTCCAAATCAACCTCCGCTTCTTCCAAATGTCCCACAGCCTAACACCGCCACTTCATGGCAGCCCTGGGCTCATTTTGCTGCAAACACTGCTTCTAATACTTCGTGGCTCTTGGATAGTGGTGCTTCTCACCACGTTACTTCCGACTTGAGTAACCTGTCACTTCATGCTCCATACATTGGCACCGACGACATTATGATCGGCGATGGCTCGGGTCTTCCCATTACTCATACTGGTTCCACTTCACTCAAAACTCCTCAAACAACTTTTCACTTAAACAATGTTCTTTGTGTTCCCAGCATGAAAAAGAATTTAATTTCCATTTCTCAATTCTGTATATCAAATAATGTTTCCATCGAATTCTTACCATCTTCTTTTCTTGTGAAGGACCTTCACACAGGGACAACACTTCTGAGGGGCTCCACTAAAGATGGAGTATATGAGTGGCCTATATCTTCTCCATTGCTCGCTTTCTCGAGTCTCAAAGCTTCGTCATTTGAGTGGCATCATCGGTTGGGACATCTAGCATTTCCAATTCTAAAACACATTATTTCCAATCATAAATTATGTTTATCCTCAACTTTGTCGTCTGAGTATTCATGTAATGTATGTCTTTCCAATAAAAGCCACAAATTGTCTTTTTCCACTTCGACCATTGTCTCATTTCAACCGCTTGAAATAGTATTTTCTGATGTTTGGACTTCCCCAATAATTTCTCCTGATGGCTTTCACTACTATGTCATCTTCATCGATCACTTCACAAAATATATGTGGTTTTACCCTCTCAAACAAAAATCAGAAGTTAAAGATGTTTTCATTAGATTCAAAGCCATTGTTGAAAACTATTTTGATACAAACATCAAAACTCTTTACTCTGATAATGGTGGTGAATACATATCTCTTGCTACATTTCTGGCCACAAATGGTATATCTCATAAGACTACACCACCTCACACTCCTGAACACAATGGGTTTTCTGAACGCCGTCACCTTCACATAGTCGAAACAGGTTTAGCATTACTCACTCATGCATCACTTCCTACAGTTTATTGGCCTCATGCTTTTGCCACTGCTGTATATTTAATCAATCGCATGCCAACTCCGTCCCTCAGTCTCTCCTCTCCTTATGAATTTTTTTTTGGTTTTGCTCCCAATTACTCCAAACTACGAGTCTTTGGTTGTCTTTGTTACCCTTGGCTTAGACCATACACCTCTCACAAACTTGAATCACTCTCCAAACCTTGTATCTTTCTTGGATACTCTTTAACTCAAAGTGCCTACTATTGTCTTGATCCTTCCACGTCAAAAATATATGTATCTAGGCATGTCAAGTTTGTTGAATCCTTGTTTCCCTTCACTTCTCTTACTCAAAAGTCTGATTGTTCCCAACCCAACACCATTAACTCTTGGCTTCCACCGCAACTTTGTGTCACCACTAATCCCTCAATATCACCACTCAATACGTCAACTGAAGTAGAGGCTCCTCAGCAGTCCCCATGTGAAGTTCTATCACCCTCCACCATATCCATGCCCTCACCTATTCCATCTCCCACTCCTAACCCACCCTTACCCACACCCACTTTAACCTCTCCTCATTCACACCAAAATTCCCATCCTCCTCCATTGAACCCCCCACCTCCTTCTCACCCTATGACCACCCGAGCTAAGAATAATATCCACAAACCAATCCAAAAGTTAACCCTCCATACACAACTCTCAACAACAATTGCCCTTGAACCAACCACAGTGACCCAAGCTCTCAAAGATCCACAATGGCGTCGGGCCATGTCTGAAGAATATGATGCTCTTGTTCGGAATGGGACTTGGGAGCTCGTACTTGCTGATCCTAGTCACAATGTTGTTGGTTGTAAATGGATTTTTCGTATTAAACGACACTCTGATGGTTCTGTTGACAGGTTTAAAGCTCGCTTGGTTGCCAAAGGCTTTCATCAATGTCGGGGAGTCGATTATCATGATACTTTTAGTCCTGTTGTTAAACCCATAACTATTCGTCTTATTCTAAGCCTAGCTGTGAGTCAAGGATGGAAGCTTCGCCAACTTGATGTTAATAATGCATTCCTACAACCACAAGGTTTTCTTGATAAAGATCATCCATTCCATGTGTGCAAACTCACCAAAGCAATTTATGGCTTAAAACAAGCTCCTCGCGCCTGGTATCAAGAACTTCGTACTTTTTTACTCCACTCTGGCTTTCGGAACTCTCATGCTGATACTTCATTATTTGTTCTTCACTCTAATGGGCATTTACTCTATCTACTTGTGTATGTGGATGACTTGATTATTACTAGAGATAGTACTTCTTTGGTGGACTGGTTTGTTAACCTTTTAGCTAACAGATTTTCTCTCAAAGATCTTGGTTTGCTATCTTATTTTCTTGGTGTGGAAGTTGTTCCCAACACCAACGGTCTCTTCCTCTCTCAACGCCGTTATCTGCTGGATATCCTTGCTCGAACTAATATGACTCAAGCTAAACCAGTGGCCACTCCTCTCCCGACAGGTTCCTCCAGTCTAACACTGCATTCTGGCACTACTCTTTCCAATCCTACTGAATTTCGGGCAGTACTTGGGACTCTTCAATATCTCCTCCTTACTCGTCCTGATATTGCATTTGCGGTCAATAAGTTGTCTCAATTTATGCATAGGCCTATATCTGAACACTGGGCTCTTGTTAAGCGACTCCTTCGTTATCTTTGCAGCACTATAGATGATGGTCTTCAGCTATTTAAAAATTCTCCTTTCACTTTACATGCCTTTTCTGATGCTGATTGGGTTGGTAATCAAGATGATTTTTCCTCCACAAGTGCTCACATTGTTTATCTTGGTCGAAATGCCATTTCTTGGAGTTCAAAGAAGCAGCGCACGATTGCTCGTTCCTCTACTAAGGTAGAGTATCGCTCTGTTGCTACCACCACAGCAGAACTTAACTGGATTTGCCTCTTATTACATGATCTTGGTATCTCTCTCTCTACAAGTCCTGTTGTTTATTGTGATAATGTCGGCGCTACTCAGCTTTGTTCCAATCCACTCTTCCATTCCAGAATGAAACATGTAGCCATTGATTTTCATTTCATTCGTGATCAAGTTCAACGTGGTTCTCTTCGAGTTGCTCATGTTGCCTCTGCTGATCAACTCGCTGATGCTCTTACCAAACCACTTCCCCAACCTCGGTTTCTTCTTCTAAAGGCCAAGATTGGACTTCTCTCCCGAACTCCAACTTGAGGGGGCGTAACAGCAGATATGGTCAATATTGTTGTAACTTTGTAACTACTTTGATTTGATTTGTATTTGAATAAGTTTGAATTTCTATTACTGTGTTTTAGGAATAGTTTGTTTCCTTTGTTTCAAACTGATATTATGTACTCTATAAATATTCGATAATATCAATAACAAAGCATGCAATATTATTCATATCTGCATCTCTGTCAGTGTGTAGAACCAGAATAGAAATATTATTATTTTTTATTAGTCTTTCACAAATCAGCTATTGACCTATGTAGGAGAGACTGTTATTTCATGGGACTTGATGCTCCTATTGATATTCATATTCAATACTTGTTATTTAAATTTATATATTTTTAATTTAAAAATAAGTTTTTTTTTTGAAGTATGGTGTCATAAAATTGGATTTACCTTATTATTATTATTATTATTATTATTATTATAAATACTACTACTTTCATGCCTAGTTTTAATACCTTTTTAAAGAAAATTATGATTAAAGTATAATTTCTTTTTATTTTAATTTGAGAAGAGTTGAAAATCTCATCCAAATATGATTATTATTTTACTTTTTTAAAAAGTTTAGAAAATACTGTGTGATTAATATTTTATTATTTTTTTGAAGTTTGAAAAAAAAATCTTAACAAGCAAATTTTATTTAATTAGATCATACTCATCAACAAACACTTCGAAAAATAATAAAATATACTTGTTTATTAAATAATAAACAATTAATTAGATATATTTATATTAGTTATAATTAATTAAATTAATTAAAAATAATTAATTACTTTTTATTTGATATGTAAATTTTTATTAGAAAATAAATATGCGCATATAGCTATCATTATACAATATATTTTTAAACTTGAATATTTTAGAGTTTACAAGTTTGATTTCATTTTTTACTAGAATATGTTTTAAAAAATTTATTAGATGGTCCTATTTGAGCTGATGCTAGCTTTAATACTTTTTTAGAGAAAATTATGATTAAAGTATAATTTATTTTTATTCTAATTTGGCAAGAGTTGAAAATTTCACCTAAATATGATTATTATTTACTTTTATAAAAGTTTTTTTTTCTTTTTCTTTTTCATATTGCATGAAGTAATATTTCATTCTTCTCAAATATGCGTGTGATTGGCTTACCTTATTTTAATTGTATAATTCTGTTTTTGAATTTTCAATTATATCATTCTTACTTTAATTTTAATTATATGTTTTTGCATGAGATCATGGATTGTGCATGAACTGAATCTGAGCACTCCTATGGGTCGATTTTTAATAAAGAAATATCGCGGTTGTATGAGAGATTCTTTGGGAGGATAGAATCAAAGACGTCATACATAGGTAGCCATGATTGGAAAATTTGGATACAATTGAGAAAAGAAACACTCACTTTGATACAATAAAACTCTCAAAGTTACAAAATAAGAACAAGAAGAAGAAGAACATAAGAAAGACTCAAACAAGTTCTTGGAACTTTGTCCAAAAACTCTATTTCCTTCCACCCCTAGAAATCTTTAGGGAACTAATGGAAATAGTCTTGGGATTGATCAAGCCTTTTCACTTTTCTGCATAAGATTTCAAAACGAAGAAAAGTCATATAAAGCACTCTTAGGGTTGAAAAATGGTTACAAGGATGAGAAAAAAACCCATTGTCTTCCTCAATCTCTTCATCTTTGTAGCATTCAAAAAATTAAATCATATGTTTAATTCACACATTAAACATGATTTAATCTCAAATGTGTAACTCTCTTACACTTAACCTCTTAAGTTTTATAAAGTTACAAAGATAAGAAGACTCATTGTCTTCCTTAACCTTTCAAGTTTTGTAACATTTCAAAACTTAATCATATGTGTAAATACCTCTTAAGTTTTGTAACATTCCAAAACTTAATCATGTGTTTAATTCATACATTAAAAGTGTAACCCTTCTTACACTTTATTTTCAAAAGTTATTTTTCAAAAAGTGTAACTCTTCTTACACTTTATTTTTAACCAACAATATATATATATATATATATATATATATATATATATATATATATATATATATATATATATATATATATATATAAATATAAATATAACAATCCCCCACTTGGTTAAAAATAAACATCAACCCTTATAACCTCAACAGTGAAAATACATAAAATAAAATATCTTTCGATTTGAATTTTACCTTAGTGTAATTGTCACAAAGCTCCGTTGAAATCCCAGGTTGCTTGTAGCATTGAACCAGTTATTCCTTGTAACGAAACCGGTAACAACACACACACTTCCACTAACCACACGAGTGCCCATTATTTTCTTGCTTAGCACTTTTATGGCCATGTGCTCTATCCATTCATGAACTTTCTTGAAAGAAACTCCAACTCTCATGAGAGGCGGCACCACCCCTAAGTTCACATAGGTGAACTTCTTCCAGCATCCTTGTTACCTTTAAGATGCTTGTCACACATAGACTGAATTTCATTAAAAGCTTTAAGCTTAGCCCTCCAATGGTAACAACCAGCATTAAACATCACAGATGGAACTCACATGTTCTAATGCTGCCACAACCCACTTATCAATGACTTGTTTTTACCTATTGAACTTAAGACTAGTCATTTCGTAGTATTAAGTTGGGTTACCATCATTGGTGAATTTTATTTAAGGAGTTTTAGTCCCATCCCTCTAGATGTTATCCTTACTAAATCTCTTGTAAGAGGTTTAGTAAAAGGATCCGCCAAGTTTCCACTTGACCTCACAAATGAGATTGAGATGATTCCATTTTGAATCAATTGTCTCACATACTCATGTCTAATGCTTATATGTCTAGACTTCCCATTGTACACTCCATTGTACGCACGAGCTAGAGTGGCTTGACTGTCACAATGTATTGACACTGTTGACACATTATTTGCAGTAAAATGGATGTCCATCATGAGATCCCTAAGCCACTCAACTTCTTTTCCAGTTGCAGCTAGAGCTATAAACTCTGCCTCCATGGTTGAGTGTGATATACAAGTCTGTTTCTTGGATCCCCAAGAGACAGCCCCACCACCAAGTGTAAACACCCAACCTATGGTAGATAAATTATCTCCCACACTTGATATCCAGCTTGCATCTGAATACCCTTCAAGTATAGCAGGAAACTTTGAATATTGGAGGCTTAGTTCTTTGGTATTCTTTAGGTAACCAAGAACTCTACCAATAGCTTTCCAATGTTCCACGCTTGGATTGCTAATAAACCTACTTAGTTTACTAACTGCAAATGAAATGTCAGCCCTAGTACACTGAGCAGCATACATAAGACTTCCAATAGCACTTGCATACTCAAGTTGAGCCACCGATCTACCATCATTCTTTTCAAGTTTTATACTTGAATCAAATGGAGTATTAGCATCTTTAATCTTGAGATGACTAAATTTGCTAACTACTTTCTCAATATAGTGGGTTTGGTTCAAAGCATAACCCCCACTATTTCTTTTCACTTTGATACCCAATATAGTATCAACTTTTCCAAGATTTTTCATCTTGAAGGTTGAGGATAGAAACCTTTTCGTTTTTATTATTCCTTTCATGTCATCACTCAAGATTAACATGTCATCCACATATAGACACACTATGACCATATAGTCATCACAAGTCTTAGAATATAAGCACTTGTCCACATTGTTGTGTCTAAATCCATCCGAAAAAATAGCATGATCAAATTTTCGTGCCATTGTTTGGGAGCTTGTTTTAAACCATATAATGATTTGACAAGCTTACACACTTTGTTTTCATTCCCCAGTAGAACAAAACCTTCCGGTTGTTCCATGTAGACCTCCTCATTGAGATCCCCATTCAAGAATGCCGTTTTGACATCCATTTGATGAACAAATAGATTATGAATTGATGTCAAAGCAAACAATATCCTAATCGATGTTGTTCTAGCCACCGGCGCATATGTATCAAAATAATCAATACATTCTCTTTGTTTAAACCCCTTAGCTACTAATCTAGCCTTAAAGGTTTGAATCATGCCATCGGTGTGATATTTCCTTCGAAATACCCACTTGCAACCTATTGGTTTAGATCCTGGTGGAAGGTCTACCAATTCCCATGTTTGGTTGGACATAATTGAATCCATTTCATCATTGATAGCCCCTTTCCAAAAAGCAACATCTCTAGAAGCCATAGCTTCTTTGTATGTTTTGGGATCCTCCTCTATTTGAAGTACTATAGGAATTTTTCTTTTAATATCTTCTCTATTTCCTTCTACTAAGTAAAAGGAAATTCTTTGAGAATCAATCTCATCTGATCCCAACACTTTCTCTTTTCTAGCTCTTTGGCTTTTCCGAGGCACAATGGGTTGCTCAACAACCTTTGAAGGTGTCTCCTCTTGAGACTCTCCAACACTAGTAGGCACTTGAGAATTGCTATCACTCAACAAATTCTCAAAGAACTCTACTTCTCTTGATTCAATTATCACATTAGACTCCAAGTCTAATAGCCTATAAGCTTTGTTATTTGAGGCATAGCCTACAAATGCACACTTAATGGCTCTTGGACCCAATTTTGTTTTATTTGGATTCTTTTTCTTGCAATAAGCAAGACACCCCCACACTTTGAAGTAACCTATATTAGGCTTCCTTCCTTTCCATAACTCATATGGAGATATCTCATTTTTCTTCATAGGAATTCTATTCAAAATATGGCAAGCAGTCAACAAAGCTTCACCCCACAAATTGAAATTCAATTTAGCATGCAATAACATAGCATTCACCATTTCCAAGAATGTTATATTCTTTCTCTCCGCTATGCCATTGTGTTGAGGTGTATAGGGTGCGGTGCACTCATGTATTATGCCATATTCTTCACAAAAAGAATTGAATTCACTAGAGAAATATTCACCACCTCTATCACTTCTAAGCACCTTAATATTTTTTCCTAGTTGATTTTCAACTTCGGCTTTGTAAACTTTAAAGGCATTGAAAGTTTCACTTTTGTTTTTCAACAAAAATACATAGGTAAATCTAGAACAATCATCTATGAATGTAAGAAAATACCTATTTCCACCTCTTGTTAACATGCCATTAAGTTCACAAAGATCACTATGTATTAAATCAAGCAAATTAGATGATCTCTCAACACTATGAAAAGGCTTTTTAATCATCTTTGATTTAACACATATTTCACACTTTTCAAATTTCTTGGTATCACAAGCAATCAAACCACATTTCACAATCCTTTTAATAGTGCTTAAACCAACATGTGCAAGCCTATTATGCCACAAAAATAAAGAATTTGAATCACATATAAGCGGAAGTAGACGCCATTTTATTGATATTGTCATTGGTACAAAGTTTGATCATCCCATCACAAGAATACCCCTTTCCCACAAAGTTCCCCGATTTGGATAAAATTAGCTTACCGGATTCAAACACCGCTTTGATACCCGGTTTGCCAAGGAAATCCCCACTAACCAAATTTTTATTCATATCGGTGACATACAATACATTTATAAGGGTAACCTTTTTGCCGGAGGTAAAAACAACTTCAATAGTGCCCTTGCCAAGCACCTTGGATCTTCCTTCATTGCCCATTTGAACCTCTTGATCTCCCTTTGCATCTTCAAAGGTCTTGAAAAGAGATTTGTCATAGGTAACATGAACTATGGCACAAGTATCATACCACCATCCTTGTACATTTCCTTGGACAATGCACACATCGCTTAGTGTTGCAATGATCTCCTCATCAATTGCATTCACCACAGCCCCTTTTAGGTCTTTTCGGTACCTACACTCCCTAGCATAATGCCCGGGTTTTCCACACACAAAACAAAGACCTTTCTTGCCCTTAAATTGCTCTTGATTTTTCTTGGGGCTCATATAATTTCCAGAATTCCTTTTGTCGTTGTTATTTTTACCTCTAGAATGATTGGCCTTTGAAACCACATTGGCTTTGTTAGTCCCACCATTGGACTCTTCCACCATTTTGTCTCTTGATCTCGATTCTTCCTCAATGCGAAGATGTTTTTGAATCTCTTCCAAGGAGTAATCTTCACTCTTGTGGAGAATCCTCTTCCGGTAACCTTTCCAACTTGATGGTAATTTAGCCACAATAGCACCAACTTGGAAGGCATCCGGAAGTTCAATTTTGAGAACTTTCAACTTATTCACAATTACTTGCAACTCATGAATTTGTGGTAAGAGAGGCTTTTCATCAAAAAATTTGAAATCTATATATTGAGAAATAAGAAACTTTTTGGTACCTTCTTCCTCGGCTTTGTACTTGTTTTCAAGAACCTCCCAAATCTCCCTCGCGGAATTGGTGTTGGTGTAGAGATCATATAGCCTATTGGATAAGGCGTTCAAAATATGACCCCTACATATGAGCTGATCCTCCTCCTTCTTCTTTCTTGCCGCCACCACTTGAGGTGTGTCATTTTCCTTTGGTTCCGGTAATGGTGCCAAGGTAGGATCAAGGATGTAGAAAATCTTGAGTACTGTGAGAAGGAATCTTACCTTGTCTTGCCACTTAGTGAAGTTGGAACCATCAAAACGATCCAACCTCACAAGGTTTTGGTTCATAATCTTGATAGTCTCTCCTTCCATTGAAGTTAGAGTCTTTGATTGATTGGAAAATTTGGATACAATGGAGAAAAGAACTCTCAAACACTCACTTTGATACAATAAAACTCTTAAAGTTACAAAATAAGAACAAGAAGAAGAAGAACACAAGAAAGGCTCAAACAAGTTCTTGGAACTTTGTCCAAAGACTCTATTTCCTTCCACCTCCAGAAATCTTTAGGGAACTAATGGAAATAGTCTTGGGATTGATCAAGCCTTTTCACTTTTCTGCATAAGATTTCAAAAAGAAGAAAAGTCATATAAAGCACTCTTAGGGTTGAAAAATGGTTACAAGGATGAGAAAAAAAACCCATTGTCTTCCTCAATCTCTTCATCTTTGTAACATTCAAAAAATTAAATCATATGTTTAATTCACACATTAAACATGATTTAATCTCAAATGTGTAACTCTCTTACACTTAACCTCTTAAGTTTTATAAAGTTACAAAGATGAGAAGACTCATTGTCTTCCTTAACCTTTCAAGTTTTGTAACATTTCAAAACTTAATCATGTGTAAATATCTCTTAAGTTTTGTAACATTCCAAAACTTAATCATGTGTTTAATTCACACATTAAAAGTGTAACCCTTCTTACACTTTATTTTCAAAAGTTATTTTTCAAAAAGTGTAACTCTTCTTACACTTTATTTTTAACCAACAATATATATATATATATATATATATATATAACAAGCCATGCATTCCATATTGGCAGCCATACTTTCCATTCTGGAAAGGCCATCACACGCATAATTAAAAAGGTAAGGCATCGAAGAAAAACAAAAACAAAAAAAATGCAGAGGGGGAGCAAGATATGGGGGGCGGAGAGAGGTTTTGGGCAAAAAAATGAAGGAAAATGGAAAAAGAAAATAAAGGGGATTTTCCTTCAACATAAAGGGTTTTTTTTTTTTAGGGATTCGGGAAGAGATGAGAGAAAAAGAGGAACATGGTATTTGACGGATTTTGGGGGAAGTACACAAGAGGGGGGAAGTAGCAATTACAACCAAGACTGTCTAGGTATGCTTCTTGTTACTCTCGGTGTTCTTACCCATATTTGATTCCTTCATTTGGTCGTTTCTTAATGTTCAGTTTTTGCTGTTTGGTGTGGACACAGGTTGTTCTGTTGAGATTGGTTGTTTATTTGCTTGCCCTGTTTTGATTTCAATTCTTTTATATGTCATTGATGTCTTCTGAAATATATGACTTCATGCCTGAATTTGATCATACTTTGTTTTCGTTTAAATCCTATTCTGCATTTTTCCCTCTGTCCAACCCATGGATTAATATTTGAAGTGGGGTTATTTATGTTTATTGATCGACATCTTCTACTCTTTCCTTCTTCGAGTTTTACTTCGTTTTTATTTGTTCTCTATTCCTTTTCCTGCACGATGTTCGAATCCCTGTCTTTGTATTTGTGTATACATTGGGGAATGACGAAAGTGTTGATATGAGGGATGAAGCGTGCAACAATCTCAATATGCTCGCTCAAACATTGGATAGTTGATTCCAAGGTATTGTAGTGAATTGGAGGAACTGAAGGTAGCATTCCATTGGCAACAAATTTACCCATTGGCCAGAAAACAAAGGAAGATAGTGTTTGATTAAGCCCCATCAAGCTGACTTTAAGCTTTTCCCAGCAATTCATGGTTGCTCTTTTGCAACCCGATTACACCTGTATACATTCCCAATCACCCTACTGAGGGATCTCATATCTTATGGTCTATTATTTTCTTGGTGCAAGTGGGCAGAATAGCAATGGGAGGAAGTGGATCAGGAAGATTTAGTAAGTTTGGAGCATTCTTCAAGTCCTAATTTTACTCCAGAAATGGTGCCTGATATGAAGATGGTGGTTTGGAACGGGAATCACTACTTTCTGATACTAGTGAACCATTAAGAAGAAAAACATTGGTAAACAGAGATTAATAGTGTTAAATATTAAGTTGTTTGTTTTTGTAGTATTTTATTTTTATTAAGTATTAAAAAGTAAAAAAAAAAAACTAATATATTATTTCTTTTATTTAGAAAAAACTACATATTTTGATTTTTTTTATTTAGTAAAAAGTTTACAATATGTCATGAAAAAGTAGAAAAATAAACAATCTAAATTTTGAAAACAAATTGCTTTCAACAAAAAATCAAAAAAATAAGAGACTAACTTTTTTTTTCTTTTTTTAACTCCAAAGATATTTGGATGGCTAGGATCAAAACTTTTAAATCTAATGGCCCATATGTATTTTTGGTATAACATCGCTTAGGTATCGGAGGATTTTCCTAAAAATAATTCCGTTGAACACTTTCCCCTTGGAGGCATGATAATCAAATAAATACAAGACTAAACAAGTGATATAATAAGGGGTAGTTTGGGAAAATAAGTTTACAAGCTCTTCGTAATTTTATTTGTAATGAATATATAAATAGATTATGACTCACAATAAATTTAGAAATGTATATTTTGATATGCATTTTTAAAAAAGAAATACAAAAGAAATCCAATCCAAACTTTGTAAATTTAATTATTATAAGTAATTTGTATACATTTTTTAATCAAAAGTAGTACTTTTGATTGTTCGAATACTACTTTGACTTAAATTACTAGTAGTTTTAACATGAAAGTACATAAAATTTAAATTATTTTTAGTAATCACTTTTGTCATTCTTATGTGTTAAGATACCGCAACTTTATTTATTTTTCATTCTCAAAATGTCAAATAATGTATATATGAGGAAGTAATTTAAAATTAAGGCTATGTTTAGTTACGAGAAAGTTTGAATGAAAATTTGGTTCTCGGAAAATGATAAGGAAAGAAAAAAATTGTTAAGGAAAATAATTTTCTCATGTTTGGTTTCAACATGAAAAGTTGGAAAGAAAATTAAATATAATTAAAATTAGATAGAAATTTTTATATTTTAAAATTATTTAGAGTGTATTTGGTAATGATTTTATGAAATATTTCTAACCTTTATAACACTTGAAAATTTTAATTCTTCAAGTACTAAAAATACTAGAAATACTTCATATAATCATTGTTAAACGCACTCTTAATCTTTATATAGAAAAAGAAAAATAAGTGAAGTGAGTTTGAAGTAGTATATAAATTTTTTTTATTGATTCTTCTACATTTTTTTTTTTGTTTTTTTTTTACTTTTCCTCTCTAATTTTTCCCTTATATTTTCCTTCAAATATTTCGGGATCAAACATAACATAAAAATTAAGGTTATGTTTAATTCTTAAAAGGTTTGAAAAGAAATAATAGGAAAAGAAAATAGATTGAAAAAGTATATAAAAAATAAAAAAAATAAAAAAATTTAAAGTGAAATAACATCATTGACATCAATCTCTAACAAGATATTTAATTTTGGTGAGTAGGATTGTGTTTGGTTAATGAAGGGAAAACTTGTTATGGGCTTTTGATCCCAAAAAATTAGGATTTTCATCAGGAAAATCAAGAAGTCCACGCTGATGCCAAAAATATTTGCGATTCCATACACTTTGCACTGAGGTGTGCTTTCATTCCCAAAATGCCCTCCCCTTTCGTCCAACTGAGCCTCCACATCTGAATACCCAAAAAACCTTAAAAGCCAAAAAAAAAAAAAAAAAATGTCTCACGTTTTTCATCCGATAATAAGGTGGTATTTATTTTTTACTTAATTCTAAATACAACCTTAATACTTAATAATGTTAAATATTAAGTTATTTATTTTTATAATATTTTATTTTTATTAAATATTAAAAAGTAAAGAAAAATCAATATATTATTTTTTATTTAGAAAAAGTTATATATTTTGATTTTTTTTTATTTAGTAAAAAATTTATAATAAAGTAGAAAAAAAAAACTAGCTTAATGAAAAACAAATTGCTTTTAAAAAAAATTAACACCACCTAGCTCTCTTAACGGAAACCCAAAACTCCGTTTGCACTTGTCCCTCCCGGAACCCTAAAGTGTTGGAACCCTAACCTCTGCCTCGTCTTTCTCTTCATCTTGGAAACCCAAATCCTTGAAAGCCTAACCTCATTTGCGTAAATATCATTTCGTGGAGTTCCATTCTTTTCGTTGGGTTAATCAATGGCTTGGTACAGTATGTAATCTGTTACAATTTTCAAGAATTTCAGAGGTAGCTTTCAGGTTCGTGAGCCTTTTGTTCTTTGATTTCTTGCAATTGAACTGGTCTCCCTTGTTTATATATATATATTGCTTTGAAATTATAGTTTCCTG
This sequence comes from Vitis riparia, assembly GCF_004353265.1. NCBI lineage: Eukaryota > Viridiplantae > Streptophyta > Magnoliopsida > Vitales > Vitaceae > Vitis > Vitis riparia. The sequence goes on from NC_048439.1 coordinate 13,437,620, forward strand.
AACCGGTGTCTCCCTTGTTTATTTCATTTTTTTTAATTATAGTTTTTTGAGGAGACATTTTGTGGGTAGGATTTAGTTCTTATGTAGGCATTGCCTGCATTGTAGCAGAGAGCGATTCTACCTAAACGTGTGGCCTTCTCATTTTTCAAAAAGAAAGGGGTGATTGACTAAAAATCAAACTAATGGATGGTTGATGTTGCTTCAAGTATTCAGTTCGTTTTATGTTTCTATAGAAGAAATTTGATATATTTTTGACATTTTAATTTTGAGGTGTTTCAATTTATTGAGTTGGATGTTGGGATAATTGGTGATTTTCAATTTATGCTCTCCTGGTAAGAATCAAGTTTTCTACTTTGTTCTCCTACTCGGATAGGTCTTTGTTTTTGCCTTTAGCTCAAGGAAGAAGCCATAATTCTCAAAGCGCAATATTGATCTTATAACATAAGATAGTTTCCCATATAAGCTAAAATAAAGCTTCTACGAGAAATTAACATTTTCCCGGATTTCAATTATGTAGCTTTTAACTCTTTTTAAAAAAATTAGTTAAGCTCTTATTCAGTTTAAAAAGAGTTTTTGGCTTCTTAAAGGCCTTTTCAAAGAAGGAATTAATTTGGTTGTTTCACCTATGGACTTATTTACTAATACAATGATCTAAACATTTATTAGGTCAAATGATTTACCCAATTGTTAGAAAGGTAATTACATATCAAAACAAACTGCAAAGCATTTTGTTTCCTTCGTTTAGGGAGGGAAAGCGAGATATGAATAATTAATATATTATATTTTCTTTTTCCATCTCTGTGATAATATGGATTTATCATCCTTTGGTATCTACTAATTTTGTTCCCATTATGCATTATATTTCATCCATAAAATTAGCAAGTTTTTACTAAGTGCTATGTTCATCGAACCCAATCTAAGAGCAGTTGTTTCTCATACTGAAACTACAGTTTTAAATCATTAAGCTGTGTAATAATCATGGTTTTAAGGATTGTTTTTATTCAGAGTGTGAGGCCTCCTCAGTTCAACTCAATATTGGTGATATGACTGTATCAATTAATATCCTTCCAATCCAGTCGGTTAATCCATCTTTTTTGATCCCTTATCATATGCGAAATGAATTTGCATGAGCAATTATTATTGCATTGCAGGCATACCTGATTTAGTAGTTTAGTTTTGTCATAGAATGCAGAGACCAGGTTGAACTGGAAGGATCAAATATGTGGTTGCTTCATGTTTGCCTGCCAGCAATGGTTGTCTGATGCATTTTAATTATAAATGGTGCTTTACATCCCCATATTCTATTTTTTCTTTTTTCAGATGAACCACCTTTTGTTGGAATCATTTATTACCCGATATCTCAATTTAAATGTCGATGGAGTTGGACATGCTTATTATTATTTGGTTGATGGATGCATTGCTCTGTTTTATTCTGCTGAATTTTTTTACTGTCTTGACCAAGTAGGCATTGGGAAATGTCTTTGGGAAAATAGGTTTAATTTAAGATAGTTTTCATTCATTGTGTTTCTTCATCTTTTGTTGATCATCTCTTTTCCGATGTTTCAAGTATCTTAGTTGATTTGGACAAGATTTATATTATGAAACATCAAATAGTGGTTTACAGCTTATGTTCTATTTGAAGTGCTTGGCTTGAAGTTTGATGGAGTTTTTTTGTCTTTTGAAGAGTTCATATCTAGTTATTTTAGTGATGTGCAGACCCCCCACCCCACAAAAGTAGGAACCAGATAACCTCATAAGTCCTAATAGTGAAACTTAAACTAATAATATTTTCATCTTGAGGTTAAATTTAGAGATTTTTTCAAGTTCATTACTTTCTTCTTGAAGATTGACTTTCTGGGGGTTGTCTAGGATTTAACAAGACACAGCCTGGAGGTTTCTGGAGTTACTAGTGATTTTTGCTCGCCTCTCAACCTTCCATTGATAAAACAGAACAAAGAGGTATTTTTTCCATTTTATTTTGTCATACTTCCACTTAGATGATCATCGTGGATTCTTTTGGCTAATAAACTGTCATTCTGGACTTCTTTAATCATAGAAGAATGATGAGATTTGGTTCTTTATTTATTTTTATTGCTTTGGCTAAGAAATAAAATATTCATATAGAGCACTTGTTTAATTTTATCTGCATAATCTTGTTTAGCAAGTGTCTTAGCTTTGAGGAGATTTTGATTCAATATTCAGGGTCTTTTTCTGGCCTGGGTTTTCTATCATTGTACTTATTTGGAATATACGAGCATTTGACAATAGAGGCCATGTTGCAAAACTTTGCATTGTGTTTCTTCCCCTACTCATTGCATCTCTTGTTGGCATTTCTCGAGTGAAGCCTACTAGCAGAGACTATCATTAAATGCAAAATAATCCACCAACATTATGAATAACCAACTCTTCAAATTTAAAATTTCAAAATGAGAAGCACAGTCAAGAATATCAATTACTTGAAATGGGATCAAATCAACAAAACTTTGTCTAGTCTCTCCATGCAACATCGAATTGTACTCCTCCACCGATTCAAGCAATCTTGGCTGTGCGAACTCCATTTACATCCTACAAAAAGGATTGACTTGAAGATGACTGACATCCATTAAAAAAATACAGAAGGATGAAAAAAAAAGAAGAAGAAAAAACTTGAGAGAAAAGCATTGATCCAAAGAGCTGAATGAGAAAGAAAAGAGACCATGAGAGGAAGAGATGCGGCAACCCTAACTTGGCCAAACACCTTTTCCCTTGCCTTTCATCCACGGTTTCTTCAAATTTTCTCGCACTTTCTCCCTGTTTATCATTGTTTCTGGTCTCTATAGATTGAAAAAATGGCAATAGTGGGAGTTCTTCTATTCAATAATGTTGCATTGACTTTTGAAAATGTCGGAAAGATGTTTGACACTTCCATTTTAGGTCATCTTTCCTTCTGGGTCTGTTTGGTTGCCCAGAAAATAATATCACAATCCTCTAAATCTTCATAAACATTGGGGTAAAAGCCAAAATATTAATTAAAAAAAAGAAAGAGATATTGGTATTTGGAGATTTTTTCTCTTTTCTATTTTCAGATGCGCAAGGCTTGGCTGGCAAGGTGGAGGGCATTTTTGGTTTTAAAGTACACATCAGCTCAAAGAGCATAATTCTCCAAATATTTTCCAATTGAATTATAAACTTTAAAATATGGAAAGTAGGGTTTCTATTTTGCTGATATTTTTTTTACTATCAAAAAAATTTTGCTGATATTTTTATATCAGCATATCAAAACATAAGTTTCCCTTATATATCATCAGTATAGAAGTTTAGGGTTTCGGTAGCGAGATGAAGCCAGTGGTGGGGATGGTGGTGTCAAACAAGATGCAGAAATCAGTAGTGGTGGCAGTGGACCGTCTCTTCCACAACAAGCTCTTCAACCGCTATGTCAAACGAACCAGCAAGTTCATGGCTCATGACGAACACAACCTCTGCAACATTGGTGACCGAGTCAGTTGTTAAAGCAATTGGTTCCTTCCTTTCTCCACTTCTGCTTTTTCATAATGGATAAAATAACTTGTGAAACAACATTATCATTCCAGGTTAGGTTGGATCCTTCTAGGCCCTTGAGCAAGCACAAGCATTGGGTTGTTGCTGAAATTCTGAAGAAAGCTCGAATCTATGTGCCACCTGAACCTATTGCCAAGACTCAAGGTCCAGCACCACCATCATCATCTTAAGGTTTGACTTCTGTTAATGTGACTCCTTTCTCTGGAATATAATGTTATATGTGTAAAGTGTGTCCTAGCATGACTTAAATCATTCCTTTCACCCTGCTAATGATTTGGGTTTTCTAACTTTACATGACAAAAATAGGTGACTGCAATTTAAAGCATGCATGATTTAAGACAAATCTAAACCTTTCAGTAGCTTGCATAATTGTAACATTAATTGGGGATGCATACCGAGAAACTTATTAACAGTAAGCTGATACAGTGTTGATTTCTGTTATGCCAATTCACATTTCTTGTTGTTTTCTTTTATTTATTTTTGGTGGATGAAATACATAATAATTCAAATACTACCATACTTGTTAGTATTAGACCACACGGGAATAGGAAGGGGGAAGGAAAAGAGAAAGCCTTCGACAGGGAGGGAGGACCAACAGACCAACAAGTTTGTTTTTTGGACCTATATCCTATATGAGCTTTAAAACCTAGATTAGGAAGAAGACGAAAAATGGAAGACATACCTGATTTATGATCTATGAAATGATGCTTAAGTTCAGGGGAGTGAATCAGATACATCAGATAAGGTGTACCTTATGGGGAATGGATAGAATGCTTGAGTTTAGTTAGGTTTGTCCATCATGAATATTGGGCTTGTTAAGTATAGTGAGAATTTTATTTCCATGAGTCGTGGTAGTGTAAAGCCTTTGGATAAGGCATGCTTCAAGAGAAAGCTTAAACCAAGATTCAAAGTTCTTAGTGACATGTAGAATCTAGTTTATAGGTTAATGAGGCTAAAGAGTTCGTATAAAGATCATTAGTTGGAATATTTGAGGGTTGGACTCTAGAAAGAAAAGAAGGGTTGTTCAGGATTTCCTTTGTCATGAATCTCTAGACATTGTAATGCTTCAAGAAACAAAAAGAGAGATGTGTGATAGGAGGTTCATGAGAAGTGTGTGATCATCTAGGACAAGGAGTGGGCTTATCTTACGACATGTGGGACATCAGGAGGGAGTTTGATTATTTGAGACTCAAATAAGTATAGTTGCACAAAGGTGGAAGTAGGATCCTTTTTAGTTATGGTCAAATTGTTTTTAGACGAAGTTGGGATTTTCTAGCCCACCTTAGTGTATGGACCCAATTTTTCCTCCCTTATAAAGGATTTTTAGATGGAGCTTCTAGATCTTTTTGGTTTAACCTTTATGAAATGGTGTGTGAGAGTGGATTTTAACTTTATAGGACTTTCAAAGAAGTTAGGTGTTTCTAGATTAACCCTTAGTATGAGGGAATGCTTTGTTTACTTGGCCAAATATGCAAGGATCCCCCCCTATATGCAAAAAATTTGGTAGATTTTTGTTTTCAAACGAGTGGTAGCAAAGCTTCCCACAAAGTCTCCATGAAGTTCTACCTTGGTTGACCTTTGATTGTTGCCCAATTGTTCTGGACGCCAACCCTTTCAAGTGGGTTCTAACCCTTTTTGAAAATATGTGGTTGCTCCACCTAAACTTGAAGGAAAAATTTAGCATTTGGTGGAGAGAGTTTCAAAGTGAAGGGTAGGAAGGACATAAATTCATGAAGAGGCTTCAATTTGTTAAATCAAATCTGAAAGAATGGAATAAGGTGTCTTTTGGAGATATAAAAGGGAGAAAGAAGAATATTCTTGAAGATATTGTTCAAATTGATGTTTCTAAGCAGCAGGGGAGTTTGACTTCTGAACTTGCAGCATTGAGGGCTTTAAGGAAAAGGTAATTGGAGGAGCTATTGCTACAGGAAGAGGTGCATTAGAGTCAAAAGAGCTAGGTTGAGATGGGTAAAAGAATGAGATTGTGACTCTTTAAGTATTTTCATAAGGTGGCCAATGGAAGGAGGAATAGGAAGTTCATCAAGACCTTGGTGAGTGAAGAAGGGACAACTCTAGATAATTTTGAAAGCATTTTAGAGGAGATTGTGCATTTTTTTTGAAAAGTTATACTCTAGACCCTTTGCAAATTCGTGGAGGTTAGAAGTCTTGGATTGACCCCTAATCTTGGCAGAGAGTGCTAATTGGCTAGACGATCTCCTCTTTATATAAGAGGAGATTTACAAAGCTGTTTTTCAATTAGACAAGGAAAAAGCTCTCGAGTTTAATGGCTTCACTTTTGCAGTGTTTTAGGAATGTTGGGATGTTCAAGGATGACTTAGTAAAGTTGTTCTTGGAGTGTTATAGTAATGGGTAATAAAAAAAGGCACCAACACTACCTTAATTGACCTTGTGCTAAAAAAGAGTCAGGCTAACAAAATCTTGGATTATAGACTCATTAGCTTAGTCACTAGTTTGTATAAGATCATAGCTAAAGTGTTAGCAAGGTGGTTTCCAGTAGTCCTTCATGAAACCATCCACTCCACCCAAGGAGGCAAATTATGAAATGGTAGATGAGAAAAATTGCTTAGGAGAGGAAGGAGTAGTTTTCAAAATTGATTTTGAAAAGACTTATGATCATGTGGAATGAGGTTTTTTTGGATCATGTACTAAAAAGGAAGGGATTTAGTACGAGATAGAGGTCTTAGATGAGGGGTCTACTACAAATTTTATGGTCTTAGTGCATGGAAGTGCTAAAGGTTGTTTTAAAGTAACTAGGGGATTAGGACAAGGAAATTCTCTTTCCCTTTTCCTTTTCACTATAGCAGCAAATGTTTTAAGCAAGTTGATGTTGAGAGCAGAGGAGACTAGTTTGTTGGAAGGCTTCGTAGTGTGTAGAAGTAGTTTTAGAGTTTCTCATTTGCAATTTGTAGGTGACACCATCTTTTTTTCTAGAGCCTATATGGAAGAGTTGCATAATCTTAATATAATCTTGTTGGTTTTTGGGCAGATTTCTAGTCTTAATATTAATTTAAACAAAACACTCTATTGGGTATCAACATGAATGAGGATCAAAATATCTAGGTTGGTATTGGCCTTTATTGTACTTAGGCCTTCTATTAGGTGGTAATCCGAAGGCAATCACTTTTTAGGATCTAGTGATTGGTAGAATCTCATGGAGACTAGATGGGTGGAAATAAGCTTTTTTGTCATTAAGTAGAAGAATAACTCTAATTTAGTCCTATTTGTCTTACATTCCTAGCTATTTTCTCTCTTTTCAAGATTCCATTTTTAGATGAGTTTAGATTGAGAAATTACAAAGGAACTTTCTTTGGTCAGGGGTGGGAGAGTGTAGGAGAGATCACCTCATTAACTAGGAGCTAGTATGCAAGCCAAAGATGGAAAGGGTTTGGGCTTTGGGATGACTTTCTTTGAGGAATCGAGCTCTTTTAGGGAAACGACTTTGGAAGTTTTGAAATGGAAGTTCTACTCGTTGGCACCGGGTTATTTCAACGGATGGGATACTGATATTCTAGTCAGGTAGTCACACCAATCTTCCTGGAAAGCTATTGTATTGGTTTTTCAAGATTTTTCCATATTTACTCATTTTATTATGGTTGATATGGCAAGAATTTGTCTTTTGGGAAAATTTGTGGTGGGGGACCAACCATCATGCTCCTAGTTTAGTCGACTTTTCAAAGTTGCTGCAATTAGAAATCTTCCTATCTTAGCTATCCTTGGTTCCTCTTCCCTTTTTCCTTAGAATCTAATTTTTTGCTGCAACCTTAATGACTTGGAGATTGAGGATCTTGAAAGTCTCATGTCTTGTCTCACCGTATACACTTATCATTTGTTCTAGACGTGATAGCTTGGTCATGGTCTTTCACTGGTTTATTTTCGATAGTCTTTTTAATTAGCTTTTGTCCAATCCTTTAGACACAATTCCTTTATTTGCAATTAATTTTATATGAAAATCTAAAGTCCCTTCTAAGGTCAAAGCCTTTGCATGGTTCATGACACATTGAATGCTAATGACATGCTGCAATTAGGAAGACCTTACAACACCCTTAAGCTCTGAATGGTGCATTTTGTGCTCTAGGAGTGAAGAAACAGACGACCATTTTTTATGTTGCTTGATGACTCTCAGCCTATGGCAAAGGCTATTCAGATTAGCTAGTTTGGATTGCATTCCTCCTTGGAGCATTTATGATATGATGATCATCTCATGTAGCGTTTTGAGGAGCTCCATTAGAGGCAAAGCCTTGTGGCAAATAACTTGTCTTTTGTTGATATTACTTGTGTGGAGGGAAAGAAATTCTAGGATTTTCAAAGACAAGTGGAGGAATGCCAAGAGAATTTGAGATCTAATTCATTTCTATTCATCTTTTTAGGCCTCCTGTATCATGGCATTCAAGGGCATTCCTCTCAATATTATTCAGCTCAACTGGCATTCATTGTGTAGGCCATGAGGGTTTGAATAATAAGAAGAGGAGATTTGTAATGATCCTATCCAATTGAGATGTTGTTGTGCCTCATGGTGGTTAAGATGTTTAAAATCTCATTTGATTGAAAGGTTTTATACTGTGTTCTCTCTTTTGGTTCTACCTTGATGTATAGGTTATCTTAGTATACCAGATTAGGTCCTTTCTTTTTTGTTTCCTTTTGTTTCCCTTTTGTAAATCTTGGGAGGATACCTCATCCTTCTCATGCATTCACTTTGATCATTCTAATACATTCTTGTTTCTGATTTTTTATTAGGAAAAAAAAAAAAAAAAAAACAAAGGAATACTTCAGATAAGGGGCTAAGAAGAGACTTTGCAGAGCACAATCCCCTGTTAAAGCTGTTAAATTGTGGTCTTGGACTGTCCTAGAGACCCAAGACAGGTTCTCAATATATCTTTTTAAGATGGCATAAAATGTTTTGATCAAAACAGCCTGAATGAACTGAACTCTATAATTTTGTTCAATAGTTCTCATAAATAATATTGCATGTAACAGTCATACTCAACCTTTGACACAAGCTGGTTGCTTGGCTCAGTGGAATTTAGCATCCTCCTTTTTAGGGAGTGATGGGTATCAATTCATTTAGTCCCTCTAGAATCTTTTTGGGTAGGTTGAGAGGATAGTCTATGAGTTAAGCTCTTATACACAAGTTTTGAAAAGGAAGTAATGAGGGAATCTGAACTTTGGGATCTGAAGTTGGTAGAAGAGATCTGGTGCAACAAGCCATCTCTCAAACAATCAAGTGGAAAGCACAAATATCCATTACTCTGTCCTCAAGATACTTTTGTAGACTTGAGTTCTACTGCAAGTCACAATAGTCCAATAAAGCTAATGGATGATAGATATACTAACTTGTTTCTAAAGAAGCCAGCTATTCATATGAACACTGCATACTCTGCTTCTTTTTTCTTCTTACAACACCCCACTACCGCCACCCCACTTGTTAGTTATGAAAATTAATTCCTGGGTGGCAAGATTGCATGTTTAGTAAAGGGTCTTGTGCTGATAATCAAGAAATATAGGGCCTTTTGAAAGTTTCCTTTTGATAAAAGGTTTAACATCTTGGATGAGTAGCAACTGGTCTATGATGTCTTGGTTTGGTGTTCTATAATAAAAGTGCCATAGTTGAGTAATTTGGCTAATTTTTTGGCAATTCTTAAAAAAACTTGATAACAATCAGCTGACAATAGTCAGTTAGTAAATTGACTAAGGAAGGCTTCTTAATCAAATCTTATTAACCATTATGCCAAAGTTCCTTCAAACTTTATCTACAGCAGTGTATTTTTTAAAAAGAAATTTAAATGTAAATTTTATTTTTTCAAATCGATATATCTGAAAATGTGTGAATGATGAGCTAGAAGTTTAACAATCCTCTGCTCTTTGCTGTGGTGATTTTTTAAAATGTTTTTATTCATGAAATTCTATTTGGTAATGTCTTTTCATTTGTAAGTTCGGTGTTCTTAAGAAGAAAACAATATGATCAAAAGATGCTTGGGTGCATGATTCATTTGAAACCAAGCGTTTTTTGTTCATAGAAAATCTCTTATCAAACTATGGGCTCTGCTGACATAAATAGGCATCATTAGTGGTAAAAAAGGAGAGGAAGCTTGTTCTGTTCATCATTCATTTGGTTGCATCAACTCATCATTGTTGATTGGACGGCCACTATTTAATCTGTAGCACAAAGTGGTTGAACAATGTAAAAAAGAAGAAGAAGAAGAAGAAGAAATTATTCAAATATTTTAATTGGATGATGAATTTTGCCTTGAATTTCTGTTGGCAAAATGTTTTTTATAATTGTACCGGAAATGAAACAGAAAATAGGGTCTTACATTGCATATTGCATTTGGAATTCATTATTGTAGATCTGCAACTGTTGCAATATTTTTTTTCTTGTATTTTCTCGTGCAATGCTTGTAATTTGCAATCATAGAATGACATGGATCCTTGGGGATTTTTTTAGAGATATGGTTTATTGTGGTACAGCACAAAGGTGGTAAGTTGGTAACTGCTGAAATTACTGCAAAATTTATGCAAGGTGGTTTAACCCTAAGCAGGTGGTCACTTGCTTCTATCATCTGAGACTAGATTGTAAATATGCTGCTTTTCTTCTTTTGGCCAGTTGAAGCATAACTTGGAGCACATTCAAAAGGCTGTGAAGATGGGCCTAGGCAGCAGCTTCAGAGAACTGATGACAGCATTGCCAAACCACAAGAGCCCTTTTGGTGTTTTGTTTGAATTGTTGTTTGCCTCCAGACAAGTGAATATTTTATAGATTTTACCTATTTGAAATAAGGGATTTATCTATATCGACCTCATTGGCCAGATTTTAGAAAAATTCTTTCAAATACTTTGTAAGGATTAGTAGGATTTACATATTTGATGGCCTGTGGATATTGTCTCCATCTTCAAATGTCTAAGTAGGAGTGAAGGTGCAACTAGGTTCATATTGTAAAATTTAAAAGAGAGAATACTTCCTGAAATAGAGAGTCCCAAGAGCCTGCTTTGGTTTGGACAGGTTGGATATAGTGACCTAGCAAGAGAACCTGCTGCAGTCATTCATGTACATGAAAATCTTGCCTTCATCTTTAGATCATGAACTCCACAGCATGCATTCAACTACTCAAAACCAAGTTGAAAATGGGCTAGGTTTTTTCTGGACTTGTGCGAAAGAGGGAGATGATAATAAAAGGGACTTCCTCCTGGCTGTGAATGCTGCCCAATTCTTTTGAGTTTGTTTGTTGCCTACTCTAGGGCATTTTCACTCATCACAAAATGATTAAGTAAAATCTATCCAAAACAAATTAAACCCTGGAAGCCCTAGAAGCTCTCTGTTCCCATTTGATGTCTTGAAGATCTTCTTGGTAAAGAAGGAAGAAGTCGTTCTTAGAAAAACAAGAAAAAGTTGTCAAATTTATCCTTTTGTTCTTTATATCTATGGGGTGTGGTTTCCATCTTTTTCTTATCTTTGTTTTGAACTTCCTTCTGGTTCAGTGTTTCATCCTGGTGTTCTTTTCAATGAGAAATGAAAGCAGAGAAAATGAAAATTCTGAATTGGATGTAAGATATCAAGATGCAGAGCAGCGGAAGCAAAGTTTTAAGCGGTTGTGGGATGATGTTATTAAAGCTTTCCTCCTCTGGAAAGAACAACCTATCATTTAGTTTGTATGCCATGGGATCAGCCAAAGAGATTAACCTCTTTCTTTCTTTCTTTCTTTCTTTTTTCTCTTTTTAAGGTTTGGAAAGATGGAAGGATGCTTGATGAGACCCACTTGAATATGGCAATCTTCCAACAACCATTCTGTCACAATTTATTATTTCTTTTTACAAGTTGTTTTCTTCCTTTTCTTTTATAGGTCTGGCCCTTCCCGCACTCAGCTTTACCTACAAATGCACCTTTAATCTTATCATATTTCCTTACTCAACTAGATTTTGCCTGAATTTTACTTGATAGACATGTGTGTTTTAGATTTTTTTTTCTAAATGGATAATTCTTCCTTAAAGTTACAGACACTAGTTGATCCTAAGAATTAGACCACGCAGCAAACTTGGAGTTCCTCGGTGGAAGGTCCTGCAGCTCACACTACTAGTCTTATGATCTCACATCTTATATGTTGTAGTCCCCTCCCCAGACAGCAAGTTGTGTATGATGAAAATAATTGGCACCCTGAATTCTTCCAAAAAAAAAGAAAACCTCATCATATCAGCCTGAGGTATCAATGTGGAAGCAAATCAAGCATGAAGCACTTGCAAAATCTATCTCATTTGTGGCCATATGCAAATCACATCACTTTCTGCGGCAAACAACTGCTAGTTTGCTTTCAAGTGGAGGTGGTGGCTACCGTTTAGAGATATAATGATAGCTCCTCAGTAGAATTCTGCCCTGCTATCAACTTTTATTCTCTAGTTCAATTTGGCTGAAGCCATAGTTTTTCCTTAATCCTCTGTCTCTCATCACTTTCCTCACTTCTTCCACACCCATCCAGTTACTGGATTCAGCATAAACCATGCTTAACAATGTATAGTTGGCAGCATTCCCAGGTTCTAGCTTAACAAGCTGATGTGCCAACATTTCTGCAAACTGCAATCTTCCATGGACCTTACAAGCTGATACGAAAGAGCTCCAAATTCTGGTGCTCGGTTTCATTGGCATTGTGTTTATCATATCACAAGCATCTTGGAGCTTTCCTGATCTTCCAAGAAGATCAATATAGCAAGCATAATGCTCCATAGTTAATGATATCTTATTATCCTTCATTGCATCATTGAAGAGCTCCTGTCCCTCTTTGACAAGTCCTGTATGGTTGCAAGCCGATAAAACAGCTAGAAATGTGATTGCGTCTACATCAACCCCTCTCTCTTGCATCTCACGAAAGAGTTGTAAAGCCTTTTCACCCTGCCCATGAAGGCCATGTGCGCTGATAAGTGTGCTCCATGAAACAGAGTCCCTTCTGGGCATTTCTTGGAAAATTTGATGAGAAGCCATGAGGCAGCCACACTTGGAATACATATTTATAAGGGAATTTCCAATGACAACTTGTGAACTTAATCCTGACTTGAAGGCATAGCCATGGACTCCACGCCCGTGGTTATGTGAAGACAGATTGGTGCAGGCAGAGATTATTGGCAACAGAGTTACAGAGTTGGGGGAAATGCCCTCCAGTTGCATCTCCCGGAAAAGCCTTATTGCTTCACTGTAGTTCCCACCTGCAGAATAGCTTCTGATGATTGTACTCCACATCACAACATCTTTATGTGTCATTCTCTCAAAAATTAGCTTGGCAGAACGCAGTGCCTCCCCGCATTCCCCGTAAAAGTGTACAAGAGCTGCTGAAAAATGAAAATCCGATTCAAACCCATGACGGAAGGCATAGCCATGAAGCTGTTTAGCATGTTTAGGCCCACCCAAATTGGCACAGGCTGGTAAAAGGGCAAGCAGCGTTACTCGGTTGGGTCTAATCCCTTCAACCAGCATTGCTCGAAAACAATGGAGTGCCATATCATAATTCCTATTAGCACAGCACCCCGAAACCATGGCGGTCCAGGACACATGATTTTTCAACTTTATTCTATCAAATACACGAAACGCCATGAGACAGTCCCCACATCTCAAGTACATGTCCAGCAGAGCTGTCGATAAAAAAACTGACCCCTGCTCCGATTCCAACTCCAACTCCTCCTTGATCCTTTGATCAGCAATGACAAGAGCATGAATTTGTCTTCCTAATCTCAACTCTCCGGACCTACCACAAATGGATATAATGCTAGCAATGAGTTGGGGCTTTGGTAAAAAACCAGCCGTATACATCTCCTTGAGCATTTCCGAAGCTTCCTTGCAATACCCATTCTGTGCATAACAATTTACCAATGAACTCCATGTGACGGTGTCTCTGTGAGTCATTGTGTTGAACACTAGAAGTGCAGCTTCAACTTGTGAGAACTTGGCGTACATGGAGAGGAGAGAATTGGATATAATTGAGTGAGAGTGAGAACCCATTTTGAGGACCAGGCAGTGAAGTTGGAGGCCAAAGTCCAAGGACGGGGCAAGAGAAGTGGCTTTGATGAGGGAAGGAAAAATGGGGATGATGCCATGGAGGGCTGAGGGTGTGGAAGGGTGGAGGTGCTGCTTGTAGAATACAAGTGTTTGATCATATGCTCCTCTCACTACCATTTCTTTCACTTTTGATAACGTGGGGTCGGCATTGGATGTGAGCCCTTTTCTCATCACAATATGCATTGTCAACTCTTTAGTTGCGGTATCTAAAACCGGAATTTGGCTAAATTTCTCTTGTTCATGCTTCCTACCAACATATTTATTATAACGTAAAATAGGAAAAAACTTGCTTAACATGGAGAGAAATATGTGTCTGAATTCCTGTTCTTTGTTGCGATGAAAGAAAATGATGAGGGAAAGGCTACATATTAGTACAAGTTTAGAAGCCCCGTTTAGGAATGATACAAGGAAAACTTGTAAGGGAGGAGTCCTGATGAGGACCAGAGCTCTGCTCTTGTACCAGTTCTGCGAATCACTTTTAGGATGCGCTTGGAGTCCACATAGCCCATAACCGAAATCTTGTTCAATACCACATCTATTTCCACGCACGTTACTTCTGCATACCAAGTTCATAGTTAAGTTTCCCAGCTCTATTGCTATATAAGGATTTCTGTATGCGTATCAGGCAAGTACCACAAAGCAATTTAGAAAATCAAGCATTTTCTGCAACTTTAGAACTAAATTTTGGAAAACCCAAAATGCATTTATCCCTACATTTCATTAGATACTGACTGGAAATGCTAACCATGTGGCTAGCACAGACAGTGTGAATTGATTCAGATGTACAAAATGAATACCTTTGGTCTTGCACAAGGCTTTGCGAACAGCCTTCTCACAGGCCTTGCAGTGTAGACGGACTCTTAACTCAATAACCTCTAAACATGGCAATATGCATATATTGCGTCCAAATTCCCTAGCGATCACTTTGAGAGCCCTGCAGTGAATTTGAATGGACTAATTAAGCAGAGATTAAACCTCCTTGTGTGGAGAGAATGTGAACATGCATGATAGAGAAAGAGTTCTATATATAGAGTAGCACTGAAATAAGAAATTAACGTGTAGATGATAAGAGTTGGCACAAGGTGGGTGTGGGCGACATGATTGTTAGTTTCATGATAGCTGATGATGATGAATAGTATAGCATGCGGGGATGTGGCCCATCGTCCCCTGCACATTTTAACACAAACCGAGTGTAGCCTTCTTGTTTCTCCACTGACACTGCTGTACCCATTCCACCCTCATAACATATTCTGTTTAAGACTATATATAATACCATTTTACATGATTAAAACTTGAAGTCGAGTCCTCCATCAAAGGTTACCCAACCGAGCAATCATCAAACCTTCAAGTTTCAACTAGGTTTAGGGTGAGTCTGAATTGAAGTAGTTGATGTTACCAAATACCAAAATGCAAGAGGATTTTTCAGGGGTCTTTTGATGGAGAATTAATCCAAGATCATGCACACATGGTTGCAGAAAATGGAGTTGCCTGCCTTTAACTACCTACAATACTACTAGTCATGGTTTTCTGATAGCTGGGTAGAATGACTTGCCCAATTTTTCTATTCTTTGATTCGGAATGCCACACCCTAGTGCTACTGAAATTAATTAGACTTAAGTACATATATGGTGGTTGGGATTAATTTGAAATATAATTGTTGTTCCCATCAAATGAAGCTCATTGAGAGTGCAGAGATACAATGAGCATGGGAGTCACATGAATCCCCATCACACACATATTTGCTTGCAGCTGAAAAAGCATTTCCACACGCACAGGTTGTCTAGTGCTACAAACCAGCTGCTCCTAGGCTTTCATGCACATAAAGCCTCCATTCTGTTACCACCCCCATTATTTTTATTATTTTCTTTTCTAGTAATATATAGCTTCTTTTGCATCCATACTCATTCAGAACTCCTCTTGTCCTTTGCATCATCATCATCATCATCCCATGGTTGTGCTTCTGAAATTTTTGGTCCTATTCTTGACCAAGTAATTAGGATCATTTCAATTTCATGGCAAGTCATAACCAGGAGCATCTTTCCACTGAGATTGTGAACCGGGGCATCGCTGATTCTGGTCCATATGCAGGGTCCCTGAGCTTCTCAGTGACAGTCAGGCGTGGCTTGCCAGATTTCCTTAATTCAGTTAACCTGAAATATGTGAAGCTTGGTTATGCTTACCTTATCAGCCATGGCTTTTACTTTCTAACTGCACCTGTTGTCCTTGTCATTTTTGGTGCCCAAATAGGAAAGCTCACATGGGATGATTTTTGCTTGAAATGTGACCTTATGAATGCCCTCTTCATGATGGGTTTACTGAGCTTAATACTCTACATTCATCTAGATTTAAAGCCTCGCTCTACTTATTTGGTGGATTTTGCTTGTTATCGCCCACCTGATGAGCTTAAGGTAACCTGCCTTTTTTCTTTATTTAACGTCAAATAGGATATTCTTGTGCCAGCAGTTTCCAAGTCATGATCATTTTGTGTAAATGCAGAGTTGCAACTGCCATACATGTAATCAATTTTCTTGTGATTTAATGCACACAGACCTCAAAAGAGAAATTCATCGAATTGGCCAGAAAATCTGGCAACTTTGATGATGCTGCCATTGAATTTCAGCAGCGAGTGCTCAAGAATTCTGGCATTGGAGATGAAACCTACTTGCCGACAGGAATATTTCGTGCCAGTCACAGGAGAACCCTCAAGGATGGCAGGGAAGAAGCCGCAATGGTCATGTTTGGAGCTGTAAATGAGCTCCTTGCTGCCACTAAAATCAAGATCAAGGACATTAGAATCCTCATTGTAAACTGCGGAATACTGAATACGACTCCATCGCTCTCTGCCATGTTGGTGAACCACTTTAAGCTGGGGCATTATGTTCAAAGCTTCAATCTTGGGGGCATGGGCTGTGCTGCAGGAGTAATAGCCATAGATCTAGCAAGAGACCTTTTGAATGCCTACCGGGGCTCATATGCACTAGTTGTGAGCACGGAAGCTGTGAGCTACTCTTGGTACAGAGGGAAGGACATCCACATGCTTCTTCCTAATTGCTTCTTCCGAATGGGGGCTGCCGCCATGTTGCTCTCCAATTGCCACCTAGACCGATGGCGCTCCAAGTACGAACTCAAACAGGTATAGAGGAGGAACACAGCTAGTTTTTCCTCCATGCATGGGCTATGCTACATGAATATATGTAATCCATCTATTTTTGAGTGTTGTTGAATTGAATGCATGTATGCATGCAGTTGGTCAGAACTCACAAAGGCATGGATAACAGAAGCTTCAAAAGCATACATCTCAAGGAAGATGGTGAAGGGAAACAAGGGCTGTCAGTGAGCAAAGATGTGGTTGAAGTGGGAAGCCATGCACTTAAGGACAACATCACAACCTTGGGACCTCTAGTTCTTCCCTTTTCTGAACAACTCCATTTCTTCACCACTCTGCTCTTCCACAACTCCAAGCCTTATATTCCTAACTACAAGCTCGCCTTCGAGCATGTTTGCATCCTGGCCACCAGCAAGCAGGTCCTAGATGAGATACAGAAGAACTTAGAGCTCACTGAGGAGTACATGGAGGCATCAAGAAGAACTTTGGAGCGTTTTGGGAACACTTCTAGTAGTAGCATTTGGTACGAATTATCCTACTTGGAGGCAAACCGAAGGGTGAAGAGAGGAGATAGGATTTGGCAAATCGCATTTGGGTCGGGTTTTAAGTGCAATAGTGTTGTTTGGAAGGCTCTTAGGAATGTTGGGATGCCCAAGCACAGCCCATGGTTTGAGAACTGAGAATTGAGAATCCTGTCAAGACAGGGAAGAGGGTGAAAAGGAAAACCAAAAATCTGTGGAATTGTTTGATAGATAATACAAATGTCTGGCTAATAAATGTGCACCTCAATCTATATCCATGTCTGGCACTTTTGGAAAGTGCATTGCTTAAAATAATGTTAGTAATGCCTTCTTTCCCCAAAAGAACAGTACACCAAAGAGCTTTATTTGAAGCCACGGCTGGGCCCAAATGTTACTATCACCATTGGAATCTTGGATTCACTTATAACAATTGAGGAAGCATATTCAACACCAGACAAAATGGTCACTTGGCTGTAACACATTGATTCTCCAAAGCGTTGCCAGCTACAATCGCCCATAAATAAAGGGACCATCCTTAAAATGCTATTCAAAGTGACATCCACAGGAAAACCATAACCATCCCCATCTGCTGATTTAATACACATTAATTTGCAGTCTCAGGTTTTTCTTGTGTGCTCTCCAGATACGACTACTTGCTTTTGGACTACTTACAGTGGGCCACGATGGTTTTCACACCAACGTGTAAGCCACGTTGAGGGTGGCGTGGGGTGGGAAGAATCAGTTGATGGCGAGAAATAAGCTCTCTGAAACATGTGGGAAGACAAACCCATCCAAAAATTACAGAAGCCTGCCAGTCACCAGGGCATTTGAAGCCTTTACATGCTTAGTACACTAGTCATTGGAGTCCAGTAATGCATACTTGAGCTGTCGTATGGCATTCAGATATGAAACATTTTGAGATTTATATGCAACACTAAAAATTATTCTTTGGATACACAAATTGAAACAATATGTTTTCTCTTCAACTCATGAGTTCAATCAAGAAGTATCCAAATGAGAGACAGGTGGTTTATACACCAGATAGGGTTATGGGCAAGTGACGCTACAATGATGGGCTTTAGCATCTACAACTTACCAGCAGAAAAACACAATAAAGGAAATATGCCTGGGCACAAACATGGGTGGGCGCCACTTGCTAGCAAAACAAAATGTGAGAGAGGAACCACTAACTAATCATATTTGGGACCTACAGAGCCATGTGGGCTGATCCATTATCGACTCCGTAGTCCACATTTCAACCCTGTTCCATTACAGCCTCCCAAATCACAAAATTTCATGCACTTCATAACATAAAAAACATCCAAGCAATTAAATTTTACATGTTTGCCTTCTAGATTGCAAAATTTGAACTAAGCTTATGCTATTCGTGGAATTGCTCTAAGCTTCTAACAAACTAGTCTAGAAAGCATTGAAAATGATGGAGACAAAATGATACCTGACAAACTAAAATTCCTCCAAGTTCACAGAACGGTCAACAAAAAGAGAATGAGATGCCCAACCAAAATCAATGGGCTTTGGAGACCCCCCTTTTTTCTATCAGCACTTCCATAATACGGCTGTATCCCGATCCTAAATATGCAAGTTCCAGTTGATGGGTCTGTTTTGACAATCTTTGAAACATTTGGGAACTGGCAGGCGGTGTCAAGCTGATTGTGTGTCTGGTAGTAACTGTTAAATGCATAAGAAATGTTCCCCCGAGCATCTAAACCTCCACAAGATGTCTGATACCCAAGACTAGTGCAGTCAGCTTTTTCACAAGCATATTGCACACTTGGTGCCACTTGCGGATCATCAAGGCCAGCTGATGGCTTCATCACACACCATTTTTGCTCCAGATGTTTCACATTTCTTGCTGGAATCAAAGACCCTGAGTTTGTGGTACCAAGGTTGAATTGGTACTTCGGTGACCCATCAAAATAAAATACCCCCCAATGGCGCTCAAAACTCCCTGGCTGAATGCTCTTGCCATCCTCATCAATCAAACTAAATAAATAAGCATCTACAGGTCCAGCTCTCTTTGGGGTTCCTTTCCCACCAGAAATATGGGTCATGAACCCTTGGTTGAACCGCTGAGCATAATCTAAGTTTGCATTTTGATCCCCATCAGTGGGCCATCCAATTTCTCCTACTATGATGGGTAGGTTCCCAAACCCATTTTTTTCAAGGGCCCAAACAAGAGTATCGTAGTTTGCATCAAACATGTTGTAATAGTATGTCCCACCATCATTTAACGGGGATGCATTGCCATCAAAGAATGCATACTCAACAGGGAAGTTGGAATCAATATAGAGGCTTATGAAGGGGTAGATGTTGACAGTAAAGGGCGCATTATTGTCCATCAAGAACTTGACAATAGGAATCATATAATCATGGATGTCAGTCCGAAAGTCACCACCAGATGGAAGGCTAGTTGAGCTTGCATAGACATCAGCATTAAGGGGGACAGTGACCTTCACTTGGTTGCCAAGGCCAGCTTTTATCAGGGCAGATTGAATATTCTGGAGGGCAGGGAAGGTTGTCCTGAGAAAACTCCCATTATATGTTTCCAAGAAAGGTTCATTTCCAACTGCAACATACCTGTGAAATCATGAGGATGACTAATTACATGAACAACTCAATAAAGTTTGGATTCACACACAGACATGCCCCCCATGTGCAAGCGCACACATTTTATCAATCAAAACCAAATGAGTTTATAGTAACATTATGCAATTAATAGAAAATCTATTAATAGGAAAATGGCAGAGCATCTTACCTAAGCAGTTTGGTACCACCTTAACCCTATATGAGTTATCACTAACCCATGAACTTCAGAGAAAACAATTTCACTCACAAGAATACATGGAATAAATATTGAAAGAAAGAAGTAACAAACGCATTCAGGTAGCATTCAAATTTAGATACAAAAAAAGCCCCAGTGAATTATTAAGAGTAAGGCAGGGCAAGAGTCCCATGGAGACAGTCAGACAAAATTGAAGAGAAGGCACAGATGCAAATTGGAATTTGTTAGGAAATTGACCAAAATATCTCTATATAAAAAATTTAAATATAAAAGATAAATAGAAATATGAACACTCTTCATATGAAATATAAACTTAGAACTAAGAACAAACCATTATGATACATAGTTACTCTTTATAGAAAATGCATCTTTCAGTAAAAAAAAAAATGATTAATAACAATCCGGTTGAATAGAAGCATGTGGAAGAGAAGAAATTAGAAGAGAAGAATCAGTTATTCTTCAAACAAACCAAATATGATATGGAAACTGGCAATGCAGCCATCCAGCTCCCAAAAGCCCAATAACACCCAATAAAAACCCCCCTATGGTGAAGGAATTCAGGGGGAATACGATCCTTAACAAACATCTCTAAGAAATTAGTTCAGCACCTATGGTTGTACAATGTTTTTGTCCAATCTAGACTTCCAACCAGAGGAGCATCTGAACCTCTAAAAAGCAAACTATTCTGCAAATCCATGAATTGTATCCCCAGTGGCCTCCAGCTAAAACCCAATTAGCTTAGAGGCTAGAAATCTCCACTTCAATAGCCAAACCAAGCCCACCTAGCTTAGGGGAGGCTTTAAAACACAGGTCCAACTCGTAAATGTAAAAGTTCAGTGTAAATGTGAAGACACAATTTGATACCTTGGATTTTGGAAGATCTTTTTGAATTTTGAAGATATAAAGCATTGAAAAAGTCAGTGCTTTGTGATATCACTCATCCTCTCCCATTTCCTGTTTGTTGATTATTATTTGCCAACTACATTTAAATGCATAAACAGGTTTTGCACACTAATAATATACGTACCCACCAAAGAGTGTTAAGATCCATCCAATGGATAAAAGAATAAAGATAATATACAGTTCCTTACGGCTGTACACACCATGGAAACCCCATCAAGCCTTTTCAGGCTTCATGGAATATAAGAAACGGTTGCTAGCAACAGCAGGGCTTAAATTTTGCCAGGATCCAAAAAATACGTAACTCCAGGGAAATGGAATTCAAGAAATCAACTATTCAAAAGTGATAATAAAAACAAAACAAAACAAAACCTTGACCAACTGATTACCGTGTGCACTAAGATCAGCTAAACTTAGTGGAATATGAAGTAAAAGAAAAGGTAGGGGTGGGAGTGTATACACCCATTTATCTATCATATGAAGAAATGAAGCTATTTGGTTGTTCAAGCAGAGTAATCACGGTTTCAGAATCCCAATAGCAATTATTCATGATTCAAGATTCAAGAATCCCATATTTCCTTGCATAAGAAACTCCACCATACATACATTGGAGAGGAGTTAGAAAGTAAACATGAGAAAAAGAAATAATCTAGATGCTGTTTTCAACAATTAATCCTAGCATCAAAAAGGGATCAAGCTCAAAGATGAGAAAGGTTGGTAAAGAGAAGTGACCTGATGTTAACATTATTGGTGGTCATATGTTCAGAGACATTTTTAGCAACCCATTTCTCAGCAGACTTGACACTGCCAGCCAGAGATGCAAGCATCTCGTTGGGGATGCCCACCATAACCTCAATCCGAGTCTTACCGAGAGCTTTCAAGTTTCCATAATCAGCATCGAAAAGCTTAACCTTGTCAATCCCATTGTCCCTCAGCAGATCCACTACAGTTTCAGGAGGCAAAGGGTGGGTTGCCTGTGTCCCCCAGTTGGCACCAATGCCACTCACTGAATGCACCACCAATGAAAACACTGAAACCAACCCATATGCCACTGACAACCACCCCATGTTCTTGATCAAATCTGCTTTTCCAGCTTTATATGCCTCAAAAGCACCAAATCAAAGACCTAATTAAATGGTTCTGAAACTATAACCCTAAAAGAAACTTGGCAACAACCAGATTTTTTTCTTCTTCTTTTAAAAGGCGGCTTGGTATGATTAAAAAAAGGGGGTCTGAGGCCAGACTCTCTATCTGCTGTTAGATCATTACCTAATAATCCCAGAAAAAGAAAAAGAAAAAGAAAAAAAAGAATAAATGAGAGCTGATTGCAAAAATAACAATAACAGTAAGAACCCAACAAGAAAAAGGAAAGAGCTGATCTGAAATCACTAACAACTACAAATAAACAGCTTTTTCAGATGAACCCCCACATCAAATCCAGAACAGGGTGAGAAACATGTTTAAGGTTGGGGCTGTAAAATTCAAACACAGACAGAAACCAAGAAGATAAAACTGAAGCTAAAGGAAGAAAAAGAAAGAAAATAAAGAAGAAGAAAAAAAGAAAGAAATAAAAAAGAGAGAAAATAAGGGGTGGGTTAATGCGCAGTGATGGTGCAGATAAAGAAGAATCCAGCAACACTAGGATTCAGTTGTAGAGCACAAAAGAAAAGAAATGGAATAAATGGAGTAGCAGTGAGGGAAAGTAGAGTGAGAGAGAGAGATAGAGGCGGTGGGCAGGCAGATAGATTGATGGATGTTGAAAGGAAATCCAAAAAAGGAAAGAAAATGAATATAGGCTCAAAGAGATTTAGATTGAAGGGGCAGGTGTATGAACAAGTTAAGCATCCTGTTCTTGAGCAAGAAATGTGTTCAAGAATCCACTTATCTCATCCCACCAACATCAAAACAAAATACAGAAGAAAGCAAAAAGCAGCAGAACAAGGAAGGTGTGTGTTGTCTCATAAACAAGAGAATAAATAATGAATAAATTAATGAAAAGATGGTTGTCTTGATAGCTCTTCTGGCATCTTTTTACAGGACACTGTCCCAAAGCGGCAGTGTTGTTTACGACGTTAGAATCGTGACGTCCGTTAGTGTCACCGTACCGGTTTAGCCGCTTATAATGTTATGAATCATAACCTGCTTTACTGACACGTGGGTGATACTCACTTAACACTTAACCTTTTTCACTTGATTTTTCTTTTTTGATATTAGGATGGACGGAAAAATGTTGACTTTTATTGAGCATTTAATGACGGTTTATTGTTTTGAAGTTAATCTTATCTGGTTTTATTTAAAATTTTAAAACAAAAGAAGAAAAGCGGATGTTCGGGTTCTTTAATGTTTCGTTGTTTAAGGCTAAGCCCACTAGCCCACTACCATCCACATTAAAAAATTCTTTAATTTTTTAATTAACAAAAATTTAAAAATTATTACTAGGAGAACTTGTTTCGCCTAACAATAATATTCTTGCTTTAAAAATTAAAAGACTTAACTTTATTGATCTTCCCAATATTTTGGTTAAATACACGCGATCTCCATTAATTTGAAATTTTATTAAATATTTTCCCTCTCTTTCTCATTTATTATTTTCACTCATATCTCCTCTAATTTAAAATAAGTAAGGTATTTAACGAATTTTCAAACAAGTGGGGACTTATTGTATTTAACTAAAACCTATACTAAATGCATTGTTTCGTCCATGTTAATGAGCACTTGTATTATTATTTTGAGTTCAATAATCCTCTATGCAATTCTATTTTTTAATTAATTTTATTTTGGAAATTTGAGTTTCAATTCACTAGGTATTTTTATCCTATAGATATAATGCCTAAATGGTTTTGTTATTTTGATTTTGTTCCTTTGATAGAAATATTGGAAATATCGTATTAGCCTTCTTTGCATCCAAAACTCTCAAGAAGTTTTTCTTCATGTTCCTTAGGTTGAGAGAGAGATAATGCATCTCATGAGGTGTTAAGGTAGAGTCCATGGGCATCATGTAGTGTTGCATCAGGTACATAAAGTTCAATACAGGTATTGGACAATAAGACTTAGGATAACATTTGTTAGGTAAAACTATGTATTATTCTTTTGATAATGGAATAATGACGAGATCTTTGACCTCGTGGTTCTTATAGCCACACAGTCTTTCAGAGACTGCATGGGTGGTTTTTTAGGTAAAGATTGTTGCCTTATGTATTGTTTATTTTTTCCATTTCTCTATATCAAAGGAGGAGGTTAAAAACAATAAATTTTGGGCTAAAAAGAATTATACACCTATTCACCCCCTATATGTGTTTCCTAATTCAAATCTAAAAACTTTTAATTGGCAATAGAGTAGGAGGAAAAAAAATTCAAAATCAAAATTGTTTCAATCATGCTACATCTAAGTTATGGAATCATAGAGAATTGGATCTTCTATTAATATCTTTCCCTATTTTGATAATAACAATTATCCACATTAGAAGGCTCTATTGGAGTTTTTCTAGAAAATACAAGGAGAATAGGTACGAAACTTAGTGGGATTTAGATGGGGGCTGCCAATGAAATTGGATGGTATTGAGAAATCTACCAGAGAACTCAAGGTTAAATAGGAATGAGATAAACCGGATAACAAGGGCAATGATGTGACTGTTTAAGCTTTCTATAATATCTTTAATGGGGTTAGTCTTGATGAATTTCCTAAGATAGCCACATACAAGTGTGCCAAAGAAGCTAGTGATATTCTCTCAGTCACTCAAAGGGGTACTTCAGCTATGAAGTTTTCCAAAATTCAAATGTTCACTATCAAGTTTGAGAGCATATGGATGCAAGAGGATGGGACCTTCTCTGCATTCTATTATGAGCCAAGAGACATAGTCAACTCAAGCTTTAACCATGGGGAGAACATTTCATAGTCTAAGGTAGTGAGAAAAATTCCAAGATCTTTTAATGGGGTTAGTCTTGATGAATTTCTTAGGATAACCACATGTAAGTGTGCCAAAGAAGTTAGGGATATTCTCCCAGTCACTTATATGGGCGCTTTAGCTATGAAGTTTTCGAAAATTCAAATGGTTACTATCAAGTTTGAGAGCATACGAATGCAAGAGAATAAGACTTTCCCTACATTCTACTTTGAGCTAAGAGACATAGCAACTCAAGCTTTAACCTTAGGGAGAAAATTCCATAGTCTAAAGTATTAAGAAAAATTCTAAGATGTCTCCTAAAGAGATTTAGACCTAAGGTTATTGGTATAGAGGAAAGCAATGAGACGACTCTATGAAAATTGATGAACTTGTGAGATCCCTTCAAACTTATGAGATAGCCATTCTTGATATTCAAAAGCCATGAGAAAGCTTTCAAGGATTCTAAGAATAAAGGAAAAAGGTCTGAAAGCTTTTACTAAGTAGGTAGAGAAGAGTTTGCTTTATTGTCAAAATGAATTAAAGATACCATGAGATTTCAAAAAAACTTTTCCAAAAACACAACTCAAAGAGAGAAAGAGAGTTGACAATTCCTTTAAGAAAATGGATAAGGTCACCTCTATGGGAAAAAAATATTGAATCTTTTAATTGTGCAGGGATAGGACATGTGTCATCTAACCATCCTTATCCCAAAGATATTAAAAAGGTCACGCAAGTTACTTAGATCGACACGAAATCAAGTTAGAGCGAGCCTTTGAGCCTCAAAGATTACAAGTATGAACAAAAAAAAAACCTTTCTTAATTTCATTACATCTGTTGTGTCTAATAAAGATGATACTAGTGATAGTGACAACAATATCAATTATTATTAAACAAATGCATCAAGATAACTATTGCTTAAGAATTTCTAAAAATTGAGCATGATGTGTTAAAAGAAGAGAAAGTAAATTATGTTGAAAAAAATTATTTTTTTAGAGAATGAACACAAATCTTTACTTGAGAGAAATAATGTTCTACCTTAAGAAATTGAACAACAAAGAAAAAAAAGTCTTATCTATGTAAGGAACCTCATATCACTCCGTTCTCGATCCTAGGATTAGGTTAGACGCATGATTTTATTCCTAGGTTTTTCTAAATCCTATGCATAGTGGAAAATATGCAATTGAAAACCTTTAATAGGATTTAGATATCAAAAGAGAAAACTTTACCTAGATTTGGACATTCCTAAATCAAATTTGTGCGGTGAAGAATCTGAACGAAGTCGTAGAATGCCTAGTAGACCCACGATATTCCATTGCGATGACTCATCCTTGCATTTGGCACAAAACCGATGGGAGGTATGGAGGGTGAAGACTATGACTCTTTTCTCTTTGGATGGTGGAAGATGGCTAACATAAAACCTTAACCCCTAAAGGGGTATTTATTGGGTTCTTTAACTGGGCTTAAGTGACTTGAGCCCACCAAGGGCTTAGGTCACTTAATCTAACCCAAAATGAGTTCTAATTGATTAATTAACTACATAAAGTCATCTAATGAATCAATTAGCCCAATCCAAAGACTTTGTTGACTAACCCTTGTGCAACCTTACTTAATTGCCAAAATGCCCTTGTGCGCAAAAGTAAACCAAGAACCAATCTAATCCTCATAGACCGTGCTAACAAGGTATATGAGCTCAATTAGGGACCATTATGATCCATAACACAATATTGGCTTCCTCATAATCCACTTTTAAAGTTAATTCAACATCCCATTACATAGAATTAATTGCATTCCAATACCTTATGTAAATAACAACGAGACACTAAGTGCTTAGGTCTGTGACCTATTATCCATTGCGCTCAATCTCCTCATGAACTAATATCCGAAGTTTAATAAAGTGAAAGTTATTGACCTTTCAAGATTACCTCTACTATTCTTGAGTTATAGATCCTCCTATTGTGTGTTTAATTGATTGATCTTATTTATTTAAGAGCTTATGTTAAGTTGTACTTAAACAACTACTATGACCATAATTTACATGAGTACACCTCCTTAGGATCACCTAAGGGAACACTGTTAAGAACCTTGGATTACTTCGTTTCCATATCTTGGATCTTGTAAGGCACATGCATCTTTCCCTAGGCATTTCTTAATCTATCATAGCATAATAAAATGGCAATAAAAACCATTATTAACTATAGATTTAGAGATATAGTACTCATAATTAGATTTGGATGTGCCTAGATCAGTTACTCGCGGTGAAGAACATGTTTGAATAGTCTGGAGGTCTCATACACTTAAGATTTTCAGTCCGATGACTCGAACCATGATCTTGGCACTCCAAAGTGTGGGGTTTGAAAGGGTGAAAACATTGACGCTCTCTCTTTCTTTGGAGGTGGAAAATGATTAACTAAAGTCATTAGGAAACCCTAACCCTAAGAGGGTATTTATAGGGTTGTCCACTAGGCTTAAGTGACTTGAGTCCATCAAGCCTTGAGTCATTTAATCTAACCTAAAATGGGTCATAATTGATTAATTAATCATATAGGAACATCTAATTAATCAATTAACCCAATTTAGAGACCTTGTTCATTATCCCCTAAGCAATTTTGTGTAATGACCAAAATACCCTTATGCACAAGAGTGAACCTAGAGTCAATCCAACCCTCATAAATTGTATCATTACGGGATATGAGCTTAGAGTGGGGACCATTGGGACTCCTAGGAGTACTAGCTCTCTCAGAATTCAATTCTGAACTTGATTTAACATTCCACTAAAGAGAATCAATTGCACTTCAGTACCCTATGTAAATAACAATGAGAAGAAGTTTGGGTCTATGACTTACTATCCATTGCATACAAACTCCTCTTGAACTAATGTTTGTAATCTAACAAGGTCGTGCTATCATCTATCAAGAATACCTCTCAAATCCTTAAGTTATAGATTTCACTTATTATGTAATTAATTGACAAACTTTAGCTCCAATGAATATATGTCAAATTCCACTAAAGGAATTACTACGACCATAAATTTCATGATCATATGTCTTTTGGATCACCCAATGGGACATATTATCTCAATCCATGAGATATCATAATGCTTCTATTGAGAATACTTATTGTCACCAACCTCTATTAATAGTGACTCAATCTATAAGGATATATGACCATTTTAAGATCTCACTCATAGGTTAAAGCATTCTATTGATTTTGACACATGCTCAATATCTTCTCAAGGTTGAGAGTCCATGTAATATAGTAGTTTAGTGAATCATGACAATTGATAGCCTTGTGTCATGATTCACTATAGGTCATGTCCAGTGTACATTACATACACTAGTGCACTCACCATAAGAAACTCATCTTGATGACCAAGATAAGTCATCCCTCTAATTAGGAAGTGATGCACTACAGTCTCTACTATGCACTACCATCCTTAAAGACACACTTGTTTTATATCCCTTCCTATATTTGTTACATCCCACCAATCACACTTAAATAAGAAGATTGCGTTTTCACCAATATAATGTAGTTCAACTATATGAGTTAGCACACAATAATAAGAAACACTACCATAAATTAGATGTACATCTCTTGTACTTGCATAATTTGATATCTCTACGATTACAACTCCATTATTCTAAGTCTTTGTTCCTGACTTTTATAGCATGTAATTGATTGATGTGGTCCATGGGATGGTTTTTGTGTTCACTAGAATCCATTAAACTTTGATGAGTGTTAGATATAATATATTTAATATATATTTTTAATAAATTATCAGTTGTACTTTTAATTTGGGATTTGTATGTAAATTAAGCTAATTCATTAATGGCTAAGGGTATGTTTAGGAACATTTTTTAGAATAGTTCCAAAAAATGATTTTTGGGAATAATTTTCAAAAAATAATTCTTTATGTTTTTTAAAACAAAAATCTGTTTAGGAACATGAAATATTGTCAATCTATTTTCTATTTTTCACATGTTTCTTAAAAATAACTTTTATTGATCGTGTTTTATTTTCAAATATTCTTCATATTTGTATAATTAATGTTTAAAATAGCATCATAAAATAAGCGAAAATAACTTAAAATAATTTAAATATATTTTTTTAAAATAATTTTTTTTTAAAAAAAGAATCTTAAAAACTTGTTTTGAGAATAATTGAAAACCACGCATGCTTTTATTTATTTATTTTATCTCAAAAGCAAAAAAAAACCGTTTAAATATAGCCTAAGTTTTTCAATTGCAACTTTTAAGCATTACATGTTTGAATTAATAAAAATAGTTAATGGAAAAAATATAATAGATATTCATAAAGATGAAGGCTATGTTTGATTCCAGAAAATTTGAGGGAAAATATGGGGGAAAAAGAAAAGTGGAAAAAAAAGAAAAAATAAATTCAAAATTAATAAATTATTTTATATGTTTCTTCAAACTCATTTCACTTAGTTTCCTCTATTATATAAAGATCAAATAATTTTAAAATATATAAATTTCTAATTAATTTTAATTATATTTATTTTTTTAAAAAAATAATGATGAAACCAAATATGAGAAAATAATTTTTCTTATCATTATTTTTTCCTTAGTTAATACTTTTTGGAAACTAAACAGAGGCGAAAGGAAAAATCAAAGAAGCAAAAGATGTGAAAAAAGAAAAGGGATATTGTTGAAAAATAAAAAAGTGTTTAAAAAATTTTAAATTGTTTTAATTTCTTATTATTTCAAATGTAGTTTTACCTTTACTTGGGCTGATAGTGAAGGGCGTATGACGATGGTGGTTGGAATGATGAAGATATTATTGTCAAATCATTGTATAAATCACTTGATAAAGATATGTTTTCCACTTTAGGTGATATATAACCATTTGAAAATTCACTTTCAACTTCCCCATGAACGATTAGTCAAAGATTAAATTCTTCAAGGAATAAGAGTAGTAGCTTTCACATTTCCAGCATTACAAGGGACCTTGTATGCTCAGATAAGCTTACTGTTAGTGACAAGGCTGAATTACTTACTGGGAAAACTAGTTTTCACATGAAACTTAACATTAACATTATGTTTGGTTATCGAAAAGTATTTATACTATGTGTTTTTCCTATAAAATAATAAGAAAAAAAAACATGTTAAGGAAAATGACTCTCATGTTTGGTTTAACAAAGAAAAATATAATTAATTTTTTTTTTCAAAAATTTATATATTTTAAAATTATTTAATTTTTATATAATAAAGGGAAATAAGTAAAATGAGTTTGAAAAAATGTATAAAAAAAAATTTATTGAGGTTAAACTTGTTTTTCATTTTCATTCACTTTTTATTTTTCCTTTTACTTTTTCTCTTTATTCTTTTTTTTTTTTTTCTGGAAATTTTCCAAGAGCCAAACATAGCGTAAAAGAAGAAAAAAATATTAAGGAAAATGATTTTTTCGTGTTTGGTTATAGTGTAAAAAATATGAAAAGAAAATCAAATATAATTATAATTAGTTAGAAACTGATATATTTTTAAAATATTTAATCTTAATATTAAAGAGTTAAAATTAGTGAAATGATTTTGAAGTAATATTTAAAAATTTTAAATCTAATTTTTATTTATTTTTCATTATTTCTTCTATTTTTTCGGTCTATTTTCTTTCTTCTATTTTTTCTATTTATTTTCTTTCTTCTACATTTTTTCTCCGAATTTTTAAGAACCAAACATATTCTAAGTGATATATATTTTGTGTTGATTTTCAAACACTTGATATATATGAAGCTAACTTTTTTACTTTTCATTAATAAGCTCTCTAATTTGCTCCAATGTTAATACATCACATTATAAGTAAAAGAAAAAAAAAAAAATCATTTGACACTATTAATATAATATTCATTTTAATAAAAATTATAAAATAAAAAAAATTATTTAAAAATAATAATATTTCCTTAGAACAAATAAACACAGACCTAATAAAAAAACACAATTATATAAAGTATTTTTTTTTTAATTTCTATTAATAAGATTTGATTTGATTTTTTTTTAATTCTATTAAATATAATTTTTAAGTAGATAATTCTCAAACCAATTGGGCCAATTTTTAAGTCGACAGCAAGCCCCTCTCAAAGCCGACACGCTCAGAGTCGACAAACAACCTTAAGACGAATTGTTGAGGCATCTTACCCCGGGGGCATAAAGTTTTCCTTTGGTAGCTGCTTGAGACAATCTGAGGAGGAATCCTCGCCAACTCACCAAGCCCAGTCGAACGAGGACACCAGCTTTACTTGGGCGTCAAGGAAGAGGAGGCGCGATAGAAGGTCATATTTATCTGACACGATGCGAGCTCGACTGGGACCTTCAACACTAGGTATGGAGGTATAACCACGTATGTTAGAAACTTTAAGGGCCCATCTAAGTCCCCTAGTCGTAGCAAATATGTCAGAACAACCCTCTTAGCTACCAAGGCAGTAGATAGAAGTACTATTGACGCGAGCTCCGCCCAACTCTATCAATCGATAGTTGGATGACATGCTTTCCACATCGTTCAACCCCCATATTATTAACTATGAGTCGCCCAAAGGGTTTGTAGTGCCAAAATTCACGATGTACGACGAAATGAGTAACCCATTTGATCACATCATGCACTCTAGACAACTCATGACCTTTGACATGGGGAACGATGCACTGATGTGCAAGGTTTTTTCGGCCAGCCTGCACGACCAAGCTTTCTCTTGGTTCCACCGTTTCCCGTAGAATTCCGTGAACACTTTCCAGGATATCTCAAAAGCCTTTGTGGGCCACAACCTATGTTCTGCTCACCAAAGCAGAATATAAGCATCTTGCAGAATATCAAGCTATAGGAGAACGAGTCGCTTAGAGACTTCATGAAGCGGTTCGGGCAAGCAGTGCTCCAAGTGGAATCTTATAGTATGAATGTCATCTTGTAGATTTTCAAGTGAAGCATCAGCACGGGCACACCATTTTTTGAGTCCCTCGCAAAGAAGCCGCCTGCAATGAAGGATGACCTATTCAGACAAGTGGAAAAATATTATATGCTCGAAGACGATGTCCGATCAACTTCTCAACAAGTCTTGGTCACCAATCGTCCAACTAAGAATAACGAGACGGGGAGTTCTAGGCCATCAAATCAATCGAGGCAAGCTAGCAAAAGGCGAAATAGCCGATAACAGTAGCAAATGAGACTCACCCTCATCAATATCTCCTATGAAAGACTTCTCCCACTGATCCACAGTCTGTCAGACTTCAAATGACAAGAGCCAATCAAGATAGATCTGACTAGACAAGATCGGAATAGAAGGTGCTCCTATCATAAGGATCACCGCCACACCACCAAGCAATGCATGAGTCTACATTACTTGGTGGAGAAACTTATTAAGACCGAGCACCTAAAACAATATGTCCACATAACCAGCGGGCAAAGAGAGATGACGCAAAAGACGGTTGTCCAAACCCCTGCATCATTGACAACTCTAGAGCTGTCATTAACTGCATACATGGAGGCCCCATAGATGATAGACACAACTTTAAGCGGAAAAGGCAAAGGTTGCTCCATGCGACCTCTGTAAGAAAACAGATTAACTCCATTCAGCGCACCTTTTTAGAAGGAAGTTTGTGCCCCATCGATGACACAATCACTTTCACTCCAATAGATGTTAATCGGGTGTTGTAACCACACAAAGACGCCCTGATCTTAACACTGGGGGTAGACAGATTTGACATAACGAAAATCCTAGTTGACCGAAGTAGCTTAGTTGACCTCTTGCAAATGTCAGCCTACAAGCAAATGGGCTACTCACTACCTGTCTTAGAAAACCTAGGATATTTGTTGTCTGGTTTCAATGGAGCTATAATGACTTCACTAAGCAATGTTGTGCTGCCCGTCTAAGCTAGCCCAGTCACCTTGAATGTATGGTTCTCAATGGTCGACGATTTGTCCCCACACAATGCCATTATAGGGTGTGTATGACTTCACAGAATGAAAGTCATTCCTTACATACCATTAGATGGTGAGCTACCTCACAGAAGAAAGATAAGTTGATCTCATTGGTAGCCAGTTAGCCGCGTGCTAATGCTATCAGGTGACATTAGAGTTCGGACATCCAACCGATGAGGAAACATGTCTAGAATAGTCAAACGCAAGGGAGCAGTAGCAATTATTGAGCCTGATGAAGAAAGATCCATCCGCAACTGATCCACTCCAACCACTGTGCCTCTCACATGACACAGATCAAATCACCTATACCGACTCTCTACTTACCCAGGGGGAATTAGAACCGCTAAAGAGTATGCTTAAGCGCAACAAAGACATCTTTGCTTGGACTCACTCGGATATGCCGGGAATTTATCCATCAGTGGTTTCCCATAAACTTAACGTCTCACTCACCTCACAGCCTATCTAGCAAAAGGTCCGACATTTTCATTCGGACAGACAAAAATAGACAAATTATTGGTAGCCAGATTTATCAGAGAACTTAAATATCCAG
Organism: Vitis riparia; assembly: GCF_004353265.1. Lineage (NCBI taxonomy): Eukaryota > Viridiplantae > Streptophyta > Magnoliopsida > Vitales > Vitaceae > Vitis > Vitis riparia. The sequence goes on from NC_048439.1 coordinate 13,470,895, forward strand.
ACTGGTTCACGAACGTGGTGGTAGTTCCGAAGAATGATGGAAAGTGATGAGTCTGTGTTGATTACACCAACTTGAATGACGTCTGCCTAAAGGATAGCTTTCCCTTACCCTAGATAGATCAGATAGTTGATGTCACCGCTAAGCATGGGATGTTCTCCTTTCTAGACGCCTTCTACGGCTACCACAAAATCCCTATGTTCCAGCTAGATGAGGAGAATACAGTCTTTCTTACACCACAAGAGCTATACTATTACAGAGTTATGCCATTCGGGCTTAAGAACGTTGACGTTACCTACTAGAGACTGATGAGGAAAATCTTCAAGCCCTTGATCGGCTGAACTATGGAAGTCTATATTGACGACATTATTGTAAAGAGCGAAATCGAGTTGAGCACTTCCAGCACCTGGAAGAAGCATTCTGTCTGATGCGGGCATACAACATGAAGCTTAATCTAGTTAAGTGTGTCTTTGGCGTTAGTGTAGGGAAGTTTTTAGGGTTTATGGCAACCTAAAGAGGAATTGAAGTTAATTCGACTCAAATGAAATACGTCCCTGAAACACCCACTCCAAACAACAAGAAAGAGTTACAATGCCTCACAAACGATCTCGTAGCTTTGGGTCATTTCATAGCCTATTTCACATATAAGCTGAGGTCTTTCTTCCTCATACTTAGAAGAGCAACCACGTTTGGCTAGATAAATGAATGTAAGCAAACATTTTGAGTAATCAAGCGCTACCTTACTAAACCGTCCATTCTAAGCAACTCCAAGTTCGACGAAGAACTCTATATGTATTTAGCTGTATCTGACTATGTTGTCAGCGTCGTCTTGTTTCGGCAGATACGAGACAAATAATAAATGCTTGTCTATTATGTGAGCAAGACAATGGTAGGCGCTGAGACTTAGTATTCCCAGATAGAGCAGACTACTTTAACACTAAAGGATGTCGCTTGAAAGCTTCGCCCATATTTCCAGGCTCATCAAGTGACTGTATTTACAAACCAGCCATTCCGAGTTTCCTTGCACAAACCAGACCTATCCAGATGAATGTTGAAATGGGAAATTGAGTTGAGTGAGTACAAGATCAAGTATCTGTCGTGGTTATCCTTGAAGTGACAAGTTATGACCGACTTTGTAGCTGAACTCCATAAAAAACAAACACATCCGACTGATCACCCTAGAGAGCAATGGTGGACACTTCATGTACATGAAGCGTGTGGAGTGTCCGAATTCGAAGTAGGCCTGATCCTATAATCACCAACTGGAAAACTAATGGGGCAAGCTATTCGTCTCAGCTTTTTTGCCTCCAACAATGAGGCAGAATATGAAGCTGTCTTAGCTGGGCTAGATCTTGCCCTAATATTAGCTGCAACCAAGTTGGAAATTAGGAGCGACTCTCAACTAATTTTTGAACAAATTCAATGGGAGTATGAAACAAAGGACGAATATATGACTTGTTATTTCACTATGGTGGAAGATCACCTAAAAAAGCTAGATGAGTGAATCATTAAACGAGTGCCACAAAAGGAGAACGGGAAGGCAAACGCACTAGTTGGAATAATTACCACTCTCCTCATAAAAGATGTAGTGATGTTGCCTGTCTACCTCAAAGTCACGCACTCAATCACACCCGAGCCAATGTGCAATACCAATCAAGCGGACTCGGGTTGGATGCATGACATCGTGAAATACCTCTAGATTGGGGAAGTACCAGAAGATGGGAAGAAAGCACACAAACTCCGCATATAGGTAGCATGCTTCACTTTAATTAATGATCTGTTATATAGACAATCATTTGGAGGTTCTTACCTAAAGTGTTTGAGTGAGCCAAAAGCCAAATATGTCATGGCCAAACTCCATAAAGGCATATGCAGTAATCACCCAGGCGGATGAACTTTGGCATACTACGCCTACATGTAAGGATACAATTGGCCCACCATGAAGTGGGACACTGAAAGCTATGTTAAAAGATGTGATCGGTGTCAACGATACTCCCATCTCCCGTGTACCTTCAGAAGCTCTCAACTCGGTCACAAGTCTTTGGCCATTTGCACAATGGAGAATGGACATAGTCAACCCCTTGTCTTTTGCAACAACATAAAAGAAATTTTTGCTCGTTGCAACCGATTATTTTAGTAAGTGGGTAAAGACGAAGCCTATGCTAGCATCAAATATAAAGATGTCTCCAAGTTCGCTTAGAAAAACATCGTATGTCGATTCCGGATTCCATGAGCGATTGTTACGAATAATGGACCATAGTTTGACAATACTATCTTCCGAACGCTCTGCTCGGAGTTAAACATCAAAAATTTATACTCAACATCATGCTATCCACAAAGCAACTGACAAGCGAATGCGACAAACAAAACCCTGATGAATGCACTAAAGAGAAGATTGAAAAAAACATTAGGAAAATAGGTGGATGAGCTGCTCGAAGTCTTATGGGCTTACCGAACAACATCCAAACAACCAACATGAACCACTCCTTTCGCCCTTACTTATAGGGTGGAAGCCATTATTCCAATTGAAATTGGCATGCCTACTACCAAAATAGTTGTGCAAGATTAAAAGGACATGATGAAGAGCTCATAAGACAATTGGATTGGGTAGATGAAATATGAGAAGACGTAGCTATCTGGATAGCTTCTTACCATCAAAGGACAATCGTTCAGTACAACAAAAGGGCACGACCATGGTTTTTTTGGTTAGGATCACTAATCCTTAGAAGAATCTTCGAGAACAAAACCGAAGTAGGAGCCGAAAAGCTACAAGCAAATTGAGAAGGGTCATATATTGTAACTAAGGTAAGAGACTCAGGGACATACCATCTTCAAATTCTAGATGACATACTACTGTTTCGCCCATGGAATGTAACCAACTTAAAACAATACTATCAATAAAGATTGCTTATGAAAATAATGCAGCAAAGACAAACGACTAAAACAAATATACTTAAATTAATAAGTGCATCCATTTTATTTACAAATTTGGAAGTTTAGGCCATAGCCGACCAAAGTAAAGAAATACAAAATATCAAGCTTGCTCATTAGAGGAACTGCTTCTTGAAGCATGACTGCTTTTCTGGGCAGGGTCGCTTAAAAACTTGTCTTCATCATCGGAGAGGAAGCTGGGAGTATCCTGAGCGATGCCATGCTTTTTCATACAACATCGATAGCCATAGAAGAACATATCATCTACCTGTTTATGGTAATATGCCTTCAAGTCTTCCTTCTGAGCGGCAAACCCTGCCCGAAGATCCTGCATCTTTTGCCTCAGTCGAGTAGCTTCTTTTTCAACCTTCTCATTATCAGCGGCCATAGCCACTTTCTCATAAGTCAGTTGACACTCTTCAACTTGAGACACTTCCTTCTCTTCCTCGGCCTTCTTCACAAACCAACACCTTCTTCAGCCAATTTCTGGGCAACAGCAGACTCGCTCTTCGCTATCTCCAAGTTGGCAAGGAGATTCTCATTCTCGTCCACGTTATGGGCAACGTATGCCCTCATGGTTTTGGCTGCTTCTAGCCGTTGGAAAATGTGAAAATTTTCGCATAAGGTTATGGACTTTGGCTATCACCTAGGGGCAACAAAGAAATCGTTATAAGATGAGAGACTAAGGCGAAAATGAAAAAAAATCACAAGAGAAAAAAAGGAAGACGACCTACCACTTTTATTGTCTCAAAAGTTGTGTAGTCCTGCATATGGAGAATACGGGCAATAACGGTGTTTGGAGTACTGCACGAAAACCATGCCATGAATGATTGACTAGGATTTTTATCTATCTCGACTGGAATCTGCTGAGTAGCTGGAAAGAACACCCTCCATGTTTTGAACTAGAGGCTTTCTTTCGATGAAAGAAGGAATACGACTCAGAAGCTCATACATCTTCTCCCAGCTGGGAATATAGACTGGCTTTGGATAGAGAAGAGGAGAATGCATGCACTCGAATGATTCCTCATTGAAGTTCCCTGGGACGATAAAGGGTCTTCTCATCTCATGATAAGAAATTTCATCAGCAAATGAGGGTTTCTCATTTGGCTCCAAAGTGACGGCCACAACAGTGGTCAATGGTGTTGGCATGGACGGAGGATCTGGGGCAGGTTTTGAGCAACCTTTCTTCGAAGGGGAAAGGTTGATAATAATGGATTTAGACAAGCACTTACGCTACCTCTCCCGGAATCCGGCCCTCAAGTTGGAAGCCACTTCCTCATCATTTTCTTATTCCTCACAAATAATAAAGGGCACCAGTCGACCAACCCCTGTTTTGGTTCGTTGTTAGAGGACAAAGAAGATGAAGATAACGAAACTGACAATGAAGATGGGGAGACGGGGATACAAAATGTGGATTTCTTGCCCTTTGGACAAGACGAGCAGCAAACTTCTTTTTCTTTTGAGTATTAGGGTAGATAGCGGAACTGGAAGACGGACGGTTAACAGCCAAAACTTGCCTGAATGTCCTCTCTTGGATTTTTCTCTCCCGTTCCTCTAGGCGAGCCTAGCGTGCCTCAAAATTTGCCAAACGAGCAACCTCATAGAAAGGCAAATCCTTTAGCACAAAGTGTTCTCCAAGCACCAGAGACGGAGAAGCTAGCCAGGGAAATATAGGGATGATAAACGGCTTGAGATTGTCGATCAATGCTAGTAGGTTCTTGTCTGATAAGAGAACCTTTTGAGGTCGTTCGACAACGTCTATTTCGAACAACTTGTTGAGTTGGGCGAATGAAGCCTTTTCCACCCACTCTACAAGGTGTCTCCATCTCTCCTTGCTTGCATTACACAAACAAAAAGATCATGAGTAGATTCACAACAAGAAAGAAATAACAACAAGATATAAAGAAAGTGACAGAAGCATGGCCTAATCAGAATCTTCAATGAACGTTGTAGAGAAAAAACTCCATCTAAACCCTCAAATGAATCATTCCAAAGGTCGGACACTAAAACATGCCCCTTGGCCTAGCCTTTGCATGAATCCAGAAGACCGGTCACCAATTGGAGAGAAGAAATATGGGCAGACAAACTGAACCTTTCCTTTTGGCTCATCTTAATAATATAAATGAATAAGACTTCTAGCAGGGAAAGATCTAGCTAGAATAGCATGTCTAACATGCTACACCCCATCAATACCCGGACAACATTCGGATGAAGAAAAGTTGGAGGAATTTGTTAGAAATGAAGGAATTGTTTGAAGAGAGAAGGAATAGGAAGACAGAGCCCAACAACGAACTGCTTCTTAGTAAAATACATCATGTTATTCAGAAGGTCAATGGAGGATGGAGCCTTGCCATCTATTAGTTGAATCGGGATATTATCTGGAATATGAAAACGAGCTTGGAATTCCCGCTTGGATAGGACACCAATTGGACACTCCAGTCTGAGGTGCCTGTCTCTAACATTTTTCCATCCACTTTTCTAAGGCCTTCCGCTTGTAGAAATGATTCTTCCCCTTGCCATTAGACTAAGTGGATCTGGGCTGAGTAGAAACCTACGTGGGTCAACGTAGTTATTGGAATGAATCACTCGACTTATCCTCCATTCAGCATTGCCTCAACAATACAAAAAGAGCCTAGATGGACCATAGTTCGAAGCTAGACGGATTTGGCTATCAAAACTTGCAGAGCAAGTCTTTTAGCCAATGATAGAGGAAGAATCGTGCTTATCGCCCCAACGCAATGGTAGCGAAAAACATGAATCAATGACAAAAACACAAATACATTGACAACACACCAATAGAGGATACATAAAAGCCCCAAATCTGGCCATCGACACGTCCATCATCTCTCAAACAAAGCATAAAAAACGAGCAAAGAAACTAAGAAACCCTAAATCTAGACATCGATGTGTCCATTTCTCTCTAAATAAACAACAATCAATGCAATCCAAAGAAGAATAACAAGCATTGAAAAAAAAAGAGTGAGCGATGGAAAACTTACTAGAGTCAGGATTGAACATTCTCTAGCGGAGAAGAAATCCACCAGAAGCAAGTCCAAAGTTAGTGACAAAAAAAGGGAAAGGCAGCAATTGGTGGCAAGTGCAACAACGACGAAAGAACAACGCGGGTAGGAGAATTCCAAAGCGGGAGAAAGCCAAAAGGTGACCCAAAAGTATGGAGCCCACTATTCACAGAGATAAAAAAACCTTGGTAATCCAAGGGACAAGCCGCTTGGCAACGCTTTCCAAAGCCAAATGAAGAGATACACTGTTTGACAACTAACCTCGATTGATGTGACCCATCATTATAACCCCAAATGACACGCATCCCTAGGCTCCCAAAAAACTTGAAACATATAATTCGTCCTACCTCAACTTGCTATCTACCCAACCGGATAGAAGCAGACGAATTAAGAGGACATTGTGAGGGGTTTCCCTCCATGTGTCCTTCCCTAAATTTAAAACCCCTTAGTCTGTCCAAGGTAAGCAAATGATCCGTCTGTCTGGCGTAAGAAGAGAGAGATTTCTTTCTTTCTTAATTCCAGACGGAATTGACAAATCAAGCTGACTAAGGCTTCCAGACGAACCAACCAACACAATTGGAGATTCCAAACATTGAACAAATGGTTAGTCACACCTAGTGCCTGAGTGACGGCCTAGACGACATTTACGCCTAAAAATCAGTGTCTCCCAATTGCTACATGCAATCAACAACATTGACATACATAAATGCATAGTCAACTACATGGTCTGAGACTCTTACTTGACAGCCAGAAAATGACACCAGTTAGCAACTCTTGCTTGCTATGATTGCCCAATCTACGCAGAGATTATGGCGTTGACTGTCTTGCTAAGGCTTGATTTTCGCTCTGATGGCAATCATCATTGTAAGAAAGGCATGAATGCACAATCAGCGTTATGATGATGGTGTCATCTGCTCTATAAAAACCCCTCGAGAAGCATGAAAAAGATACGCATGCACAAAGCCATTCAAAATGTTTGGACTCATCCTCATTGATTTCTGACTTGAGCTTCGGAGGGGCATGCCCGGACCACATGTTCGGACATCCTTTTGTGTAGGGAAAAAGTATGTCTAACTCCAGTGAAACTAGACGGACCCAATTTTGGTTGGCACTACAACACCTAAACTATGTTTGGTTCCCAAAAAGTAAAATGGGGGAAAAAAAGTATTAAGGAAAATGGTTTTCTTGTATTTGCTTTCATCATGAAAAATACAAAAGAAAATCAAATATAATTAAAATTTGTTAAAAAATTATATATTTTTAAATTATTTAATCTTTATATAATAGAGATAAATAAGTAAAATAGGTTTAAAGAAACATACGAAAGTAATTTATTGAGTTTAAACTATTTTTTATTTTCTTTCCTTATACTTTTCCTTATATTTTCTTTCTCTCACATTTTCCCTCAATTTTTTTTTTTTTGGAAACCAAACATAGCCCTAAAAAAGTTGAAAAAAAATTTAAATGCAATTAAAACAAATTCAGTTTCATTGTTATTTCAGATTATATTTTTATTAATTTATATATCACCTTAATAGAATTTAAATTTGAAACATGTATTTAATTTATTCAAAGTTGAATAAATATTTTAAATAAAATTTGAAAGGTATTAGGTGGTTAAAAAATGAAAAGTAAAATTGCACTATACTTGACAAACCATCCTTCTATTTTAAAATATCATACTATCTTTCATTGTCAAATTTCTTCTAGTTGGAACATAAAATAATTAAAATATTTTCAATTGTGATAAAGCAAAATAATGTGGTTTTGGGTTTTTTTTTTTTTTTTCCTTTCTTCTCATTTTTTTTTATACTCTTTGTAACATGATTTTTTTTCTTCTTTCATAGCTTAGTGGGTGTTAAGTAAACCAATTTAATATCTTAAAGAGACTTAATAACTTAATTTAAGTATTAAGTTAAGTATATTTGGTAAAATAACTTAATGATATAATTTAAAGTAAAAAACAACTTTAAGTAATAAGTGAAAATAATTAACTTATTCTTAAGTTTACATTTTTATTTTATATTTTTACCCTTATTTACCTTAGTTACCTTCACGACCCCTTTTGCTACTTCACAACCTTCATTGTTACTTGACCACTTTTGTCCTAATTATAATTTATGATGATAAATATGTGAATGTAATGATTTAAAATAAATTTTAAGTTAATTTATCAAACAACCTTAATAGTTAAAGTAAAAATGAAGTAATAAGTTTTAAATCAATAATTTAAGTATAATTTAACTTGAAGTCAACTTAAATCATTAAGTAATAAAAATTAAGTTTTACCAAATACCCCCTTAGTTTTGATATATATATATTTTTTCCCATTTCTATCCTACTTCTTTCTTTTGGTGTTTCCTTTAAGGTATGTTTGGTTCTAGGAAAATTTGAAGAAAAATAGGAAGGAAAGAAAATAGAGAGGAAAAGTAGAAAGAAAAAAGAAGTGAAGAAAAATAAAAAATAGATTTAAAGTCAATTAATTATTTTTATATATAAATTTAATTTTTTTTTCATTTATTTAACTCTCTTATATAAATATTACATAATTTTAAAATATAAAAATTTCTTAATAAATTTAATTATATTTAACTTTCTTTCATATTTTTCATAATAAAACTAAATACGAGAAAATCATTTTCCTTATTTTTTTTTTCCTAATACTTCTACCAATAATAGCTTTAATTTTCTTTTTCATTTTCAAAATGTCAATTTGGTTTTCTTTCTTTTGTGCTCAATTTTATTCTGCGTCCTGATTCTTCTTGATCTTCTTTTTCAAAGTCACACTCTAAGGAGCTCGATCCTTCCACAAATCATAATGCTGAAGCTTAATCCTTCTCTTTTGAAAAGAAGGGGAAAAAAATAAGTCATCCCAAAAATAGACAAAAACAAAGTCCCGACTATTTTCGAAGATGGTTTTGAAAAATAACTTTTGAGAATATTTTTTGAAAACTATTCTTCGATGTTGTGTACAACAAAAGCCTATTTGAAACCTAAAATATTTTAAACATATTTTTAATATTTTTAAATATGTTTTAAAATTAATTTTTATGTCTATTGTTTTATTTTTAATCATTGCACATGTTTGTATACTTATTTTTTAAAATAACACTTAGAAAATAAGTGAAAATAGCAAAAAATAACTAAATGCTATTTTTTGAAAACATCATGGCTCGGTTTGGTAATTGTTTTAAAAAATAGTTCTGAAAAACAATTTTTTAGAACAATTTTTGAAAATTATTCTTAATATTTTATAGAACAAAATTCTGTTTGGAACCTGAAATTTTTTTTAATCTATTTTTAATATTTTTAAATATGTTTTAAAAATAATTTTTTTATATCTAATTTTTTATTTTTAATTATTTTGCATGCTTGTATAATATTTTTTAAAACAACCTTTAGAAAACAAGTGAAAACACCTCTAAGATGTTTTATGAAAATACCCTATTTTCTATTTTTAAGAATAAAAAATTAGAAAATAGCTTTCTAATTGTCAAACGTGTTTTCCTCTCTCTCTTTTTTTTTTTTTTTTTTTTTTTTTTTTTTTTTTTGTTCTAAAGAACAAAAAACTGTTATTGAAAACAGTTACCAAATACCCCATGTTTTCTTTTAAGTATAAAATAGAAAATAATTTTTTATTGTCAAACTTGTTTTTCTGATTTTTTTTTTTTTTTTTTTTTTGTTTTGAAGAACAGTTTTTTTTTTTTTTTTTTCAAAACAGTTGTCAAATATACCCAAACTTTAGTTTTGTATTTAACAAAAAATTTCTTTATGAACAAACAAAATGCAACATTAAATTCTCCAAACTCTCAAATTTCTTCTTTGCAACTTCTCCTTCCAGAGCAAACCCTTACTTGTTTTCTTTTTTCTTTTTCTTAAATCTAATTCATCTTCAAACAAAATTAGAATGAATTTAGAAAAAAGAAAGAAAAACTAACATGAGGCTGTTTTGTCGTGGTTAAACTTAGAAAATTAAGATTTCAGCAAATTTTGTATGCAATCATGTTAATCTCCTTTCCAATGAGTATTCAACACGAGTTAAAGCAAGAAACCTAAAAAAAAAAAAAAAAACCTTCAATATTCAAATCTAATTATTTTTGTTTTACTTGAATGATTGTTTCACATGATGTCATCGAATATATTTTTGCAAAATAATCAGAAGGGTCACCAAAAGGAAGACTATAGTATAATAACAAATACACTTATGTAACATTATTGAAAGGCTTACAAGCATACAAACCCATAGAGAAGACTGCAAATCAAAATTTTATTAGATAGCCATTATTCAGTTGGGGTGCTGCATGGATGATAATCGAGGCAGATCCCAAGTTTTACCCTTTTGCTTCATGGCAGCTCCTCATCATTTAGATATTTGGCATATTTGACCCCTTGTTCGTACGCTGCCTTGATTTTGGGATCCTTAATATCCACAATGTCATGAACATCATCCTCAGCATTCTCATTCTTTACCGATTTTGCTTGATTAATCCATTGTTTATAGGCCTTCACCCATTGTTGGTAGGTCTCCTCCTCGCTGTTGCTAATATCATTGACCTCAGCATCATTATTCTTTATCGATTTGGCAATTTCAACCCCTCGCGCATAAGCCGTCAAGGCATTATTAAGCGAGTTATCATCATCAGCAGCAGCAGCAGCAGCAGCAGCATCCTTGATATCCTTACTCATTACCCATTTAGCAATTTTGCCCCCTCGTGCATAAGCCGTCAAGGCATTATTAAGCGAGTTATCACCATCATCATTATTGTCATAATTATTGACGGCCTTGACGCCATAACTATTCATCTTATTCTTTACAAGTTCGGCATATTGGATGCCTTGTCCATAGGCCCTCAAGGATTTTGTTAGCTTCTCATCATCAGCAGCTGCAGCAGCATCCTCGTCATCCTTGATATCCTTACTCGTTGCCGATTTAGCAATTTTGACCCCTCGTGCATAAGCCGTCAAGGCATCATTAAGGGAGTAATCACCATCATCCTTAAAGCCATTGTTGTTGACGGCCTTAACGCCATAACCATTCATCTTATTCTTTACAAGTTCGGCATATTTGATGCCTTGTTCATAGGCCCTCAAGGATATTGTAAGCTTCTCGTCATCACCATTTGAATGATATTCTTGCTTGGAAAGTTGTGAAAATGCTGGCTCGTCGTGGTCGAAGAGATCAGCCACATCATTCTCTTTATCAACACTGTTGGGAGCGACTTTGCTGAAGTAGAAGCTGTCCCTTCCATAACTCCTCCCTACAGAATCAGACAAGAGGACAATAAGCAAGAGCAAGGAAAGGTGTTTGGCAAAGGAAGCCATGTTTCTTACAATCTGATTGGATAAGGTGTTGTGATGGCCCAACACTCCCATTTATTTATCCTACTCATTCACGGCAAATGATGGGCAGTATAAATTGTGGCAATCCATTTTAAGAGAAGATATGCTACACCTTCTTCTCTATTCCATTTTGGTCTCCCCTCCTTTACTATGACCCACCCTGGCTTTACTACTTCGCATGTTCTTACCAAATTTGCTAAGAGTGTCAAATTCGCATGGTGATGTGAATTCATATTTTAGTTTCCCTTCCTTTTATTCCTCTCTTCTTGATTTTTTTTTTTCAAATCTTTTATGAATTTAATGATCAATGTATTTTCAAAATTTTAATGCCATACCTATAACCTAAAATAAAATTTGGAATTACTGATTTGCCGTTTTTTGATACACTCCATGAATATCATGTCTTTCATGACTCGTAAGTTAATACATAATCATTTTTTTTTGTTTCCTTTTTATTCCATATTCTCACCGGCTAGTATACCATATATTATTTATACTTATTAATTAAACCAATTTTTCTTTCCTCGTATTGGCAAGTTATGGTCATTTTCTATATATGTAATAGTAATTCCATTAATAATTCTAGTCTTCATCTTTAGGTGGGCTTGGTAAAACTTAATATTTAAACTGACTTTAAGTTAAATTATACTTAAATTATTGACTTAAAACTTATTACTTAATTCTTATTTTAAATATTAAGATTGTTTAATAAAATTAACTTAAAACTTATTCTAAATCATCAAATTAATATATTTATCCTCATAAATTATAATTAGAACAAAAAAGATCGAGTAACAGTAGGGGTCGTGGAGTAGCAAAGGAGATTATAGAGATAACTAATGAAAATTTAGACTTAAGAATAAGTTAATTGTTTTTACTTATTACTTAAAATTATTTTTGAATTTAAGTAATAACATCAAATTATTTTACCAAACATACTTAATTTACTTAATAACTTATATTATGTTATTAAGTCACTATAAATTATTAAGTTGGTTTACCAAATACCACTAAAAGTTGCTAACTTAAAACTTATTACTTATTTTTTACTTTAAGTATTAAGGTTGCTTGATAAATTAGCTTAAATTTTATTTTAAGTTATCAAATTGACATATTTATTCTCATGAATTTTAATTAATATTTATCATAATTAATTTTAACTAATATTTATTTTATTAATCTTAATGGGTGTTTGACAGAACTTAATACCTATTACTTAATGATTTAAGTTGACATTAAGTTAAATTGTTCTTAAGAAGGTGTTTGATAAAACTTAATATTCATTACTTAATGAATTAAGTTGACTTTAAATTAACTTTACTTTTGACTTAAAACTTATTACTTAACTTACTTTAAGCATTAAGGTTGTTTAATAAAATTAACTTAAAATTTATTTTAAATCATTAAATTGACATATTTATCCTCATAAATTATAATTAAGGTAAAAGAGGTAGAGTAACAATGGAGGTCATGAAGTAGCAAAAGACATTATGGAGGTAATTAAGACAAATGAGGATAAAAAGATAAAATGAAGATGTGACTTAAGAATAAGTTAATTGTTTTTATTTATTACTTAAAGTCATTTTTTACTTTAAGTCACACCATTAAGTTATTTTACTAAACATACTTAATTTACTTAATAACTTAAATTAAGTTATTAAGTCACCTTAAGTTATTAAGTTGGTTTACTAAACACTCACTTAGCTTCTTTTTCTTTAGATTTTACATTAATATCATTTCTATTTTTCCATTTTTAGTGGTAAGGCTCATTATCTTCTTTCTATCTTATATTCTATTTATTCTAGTAAATAAGTTAAACACCTTATGTTTTTCCTTTAAATGTCATGTTTTGATATAGTTTGTTTTCCTTCTTCAATAGTCATGCCTTATTACACTAAAACTATGCACTTGTTTATAATATTACAACTAATCCATATAGAAAAATTTTCTTCTTTGTTAGCCATTTTTTGGGATTGGTTTTATGACCCTTTTAAATAATTTCATTTTACATATTTTTTTGTTTACATATGTTATTTTCTCTTATTCTCTTCTATTTCTTAACTTTTGTCGGTTGGTATTTATATTTTATGCTCCTTATTGTAAAATGTTAAAGAAAAAAAAGGATTTATAAATATATTTACAATAAAAACCCTATAAAATAATACTCCTGGAATAAGAGTGATTATTATCTTAGCTGAATTATTAATCTATCGATAACTACATATTTACTAATTTAGAGAGAGTATTATGTTCCTATTATATTTTTCTCGAATATGTGTGACTTATAAATAAAACAAACAATAGATGTGGTCAAAAGCTAATACATAGAAGTTTAAAGGACTCTGAAAAAGAAGAGATATTTATTAGTTGTAGAAGATAAAAAGACTCTCAAAAGGAAGATATGTGAGGTCTAATCTTATTAGTCTAAAAGATAAAAATATTTCAAGGATGTGATGACTTTGAAAAAAAGTTGAATTAAGATTTTAGTATAGGGAAAAATGCGTTTTGTTTATTATTCAATACTATCTTATGAATTTTTTATTATTATTATTTTTATGTATTTCTTCAATTATTTATTTATATTACCATAGGCCCTTAAATATTTTTAAATAAATTCTTATGTTATGCATTTAATGAGGTTATTAATTTAGTATAGTGAAACTAGTTGGAACTACAAAATTTTATTATTTAAATGAAGATATTAACTTATTAGGATTTTAATATAGGGAAAAGTGTGTTTTTAGCTTATGATATGAAAATATCATGAAATTGAGAACCTAACTTTCCCATTTTCAAGTTTGTCGTGCTAATCTTAAAAATATTTTGGATTTTCATGCACTTTGGGTTGATGTGGTTTTTAATACCAAATTTATCCTCCTTTTTTTCCAGGTAAGTGTCCACATGTGAGAAAAAACAAAAAACAAAAAACAAAAAACAAAACTCTCTCTCTTCACTTTCTCCACCAAACATCCAAAGAAACCTAAGATTTCATTTTTTTTTCTCTTTCTCCCTCTCAAAATGCAAAGAAACCCTAAGATAAAAACTTTAGCTCCATCTCCATTTCCATCAATTTATCAACTCAGAAATATTAGGAATTCAGAAATCTCTCGCCTAATTAATTTACTTTCTTCCCATTCATTTTCATCATCATCCTGGTCCTCCAAGATTGGATTTCTAGGTTGGTATTTGGGCATGCTCGAAACCCATCCTCTCATCACCAAAAACATTACGTTCTCCCTTATCTTCGCAGTTGCTGACTTGACATCCTAAGTCAACCATAAAATCTTGTTTTTTTTTTTTTTTTTTTTTTTTTTTTTTTTTAATATTTTTGGGGATTTCATTATTATGTTTTCATTTTTTATTAGAAATTATCACATAATTACAATGAAATTTTTTTCAAAGCTTTACAGCATTCTAATTGAGGTGAAGAATGATGAATTGATTGAGGTAATAAGTAAAAAAGATAAAAAAAATTATTTCACAAGATAATAATTTAATACACTACTATGAAACCAAGGTTTAGTTAATCCCGATTTTGATGATAACAAAATAAGGTTTAGAATTAATGATTATATTTCAAGTGTGATTAGGCAAGACGATTTCCAAAGTGGCAATCACAAAGACAAATCAAGCTAAGAAGAAATCATGAAGAAGAAGATCACCTCAAAGAGAAGTGTTTTTCAAGACCCAAGCTTCAAAAAATCTCTTTGTAAGGTTGTTGGTGCACTAGGATTTTCATACATTACATTATTTACTTATGCACCAAAATCATCCAAGAGTTATTTTGTTTTAAATATTTTAAAATTTGGATGATTTCATGTTTTCAACTAAAACCTTGTGTCAAATGTCTTTCCAACTTGTTTAAAAGGTTTTAAGTTGAAAAAGATGGTTTTTTGAGCCAAAAACGGCTCAACCAGTTGAATTGGATGAAGAACCAGTCGACCACCAACTCAACTAGTCAAGGGTATGAACAATAACCAGTCGACCCCCAGCTCAACCGGTCAATGGTATGAACAGTAACCGGTCAACCCCCAGCTCAACCGGTCGATGGTGCAAAAAAACTCTCTCTTTTTTCCAGAACGGTTGTTCAATCGGTTGAGGTTCGGTTGAGGTCCAATCGAGGTCCAACGATCACCTGCCAAGCATTAAATGTTAATTGCTAGTCAACCAGTCAACCTCCAGCTCAACCGGTTGAAACCCCAACAACTAGTTTGGATTTTTTCTTCTATAAAAAGGCTCCAATCTTTATTGTTTCATAAGCTTAACCTTCCCAAACCTTTCTTGAATATATTTGAGCCTTGGAAGAGTGTTTTTGAGTGCACCATTGTTCTAAAACTTGCATATCTTTTGTGCACCATTCAATCTTAGTTTTCTTGTATCATTTGAGATTAAAGTTTTTGTACTAGGATTTTGTGAGATCATTTATTTGTAAATCTTCGAGAGGAAGTTTCTCAAGTGTGGGGTATCACTTGAGGGGTTGTTCAAGAGTGGGATATCTCTTGAGAAGTGTAAAGGGTGCTTGGAGCCAAAAGTCCAAGAGGGTGAATTGGAACCATAATCCAATTGTATTGCTTGAAGGCTTGGCTTAGAAGTCTTGAATTAGTGGAACCTCAAGCTTGGGATTGAAGCTAGAAGAGAGTGGATGTAGGCCGGGTTACGCCGAACCATTATAAAATCTTGTATTTTCATTCTTTCTTCCCTAATCTTTTAATTTATATACAATTGTCTTTATATTGTCTATTATATACTTGCATATAATTGTCTCTTACATTTACATAGTTAAATTTGAAAAAATGGACCATCACCCTATTCACCTCCCCTCCCCTCTCTAGGGTGATTACCATAGGTTGGATTAGCCTAAATTTTCTAACAACTACTATAATTTTTGCTCTTAATTTATTTTTCTCAACTATGCATTCTTGTTGACTAATAATTTTATGTTTTCTGTTCAGAAAATGATGTTGCTACCTTCAAGTTCTTTTGAGCCAATTAGAACATTATAGATGATTGGATATGAGTTGTTCATTAACTTTGTGGCAAAAGTCCTACCAAAGTGAGATGTGATCACTACCATCAAGAAGATAATCATGGGATAGGCTATCTATCTATATATGGACCTTTTGTCAAATCTTTTTTCTTCTTTGTTAATGTAGCTATGCAAGTTACACAAAAATTTTGTATTTCATCTCTCAATTAAACAACATTGGTCTATTATTATTATTATTTTTTTTTTATGTCAATATGGGTAATGGTTTAGTTGCAAATTTATACATTTGTTGTTATTGTTGTCAACTTGTGTTTTAGCATCATATAAATTTAGAAGGCAATACGAAATGAACACCCTAGAAAGTGCATTCACATGAAAACATGTAAATTTTATGTTTTTGTAATACATATGAAAGTAAAGAACATTGAGGCCTAATAAAACATACATAGTAGAATGGTGGACAAGAACTTGAGGAGCCAACCTTACCTATCAAAAAAAAAATAAAATGTTAGGATAGAACCCTTAAAAGCATGATATGATGTAACAAATTTGAAATTCATTATTTATTTAATGATATTCCAATTTCACTTTTATCTATCATATATCCATGCATTATACCTTGTAAGCATTTTGACCGACATCTTTTGCATTGTACATGACTTAGGTGCATTAGGAGTCACACAAAAGATCCAAGTCACGGGTTCCTTGTAATTAGATGACTTGTTCACAACTGGTTTATGAACCCATTAAAGGCTGTAGTGTACCATTTCCTACATGGTAAAGGTAGTCTTGAAAGGCTAATAGCTTTCACGTTATTAGACTTCAGATATCAGTTCATGGAGAGACTAAATGCAATGGATAGCAAGTCATAGACATAAGCACATAGTGTCTCGTTGTTATTTAGCTAGGATATTGGAGTCACTCTGTCAAGGTTGTTGCAACAAATGTTAAGGATAAGTATAATATGTCAAGGTTTCTCGCTATTGCAGATGTCAATGTTGGGCATTAACCATCTATCAAGGTTGCCTATGAAAAATTTAATATTATTTTATTATAATTTTTAGTTTTTAATGGAAAATTAACCTATTACCATATTTGTACTATTTAATTATTATTATAATAATTAAGTCCTAAAACCATACAAATAAACTATTACTCAAGGAAAAAAATTATTATATATACATTTGAATATTAAAAACACAATGAAATAAATATTTTTCTAGTTACTCTCTATTTTATATATACAAAAAAAAAAAAAATAATAATTACAAACATTCAATTAAGATAATATACAAACTTAAATTAAAAAGTACAATACTATCTTCATAAGAGGGTCTCTAATTCTTCATCATCTTCTTCTTTTTTTGCTATATTTCTTGGATACCTAATAGGATAGACACAACATTAATAGAAAAGTAAGTAACAACTATCAAAATAGCCATTTTCAAATTATAAGGTACTTTCAATTACAAGAATACATCAAACATATATGCAATTTGTAGATACCATATCTCTAGCATTAATCTTCAAGCATTGCCCCTCTAAAAAGAGCCCAAATTTGCCAACACCTCTATCTCAAACCTATGATAGAAAAAACAAACCATGTTAACAAAAAGAAAACTCAAATTGAGAAATTAGATATCTAACTATAATTAAATATTTTTAAGAATGAATTCTAAGTTTAATTATTGTGCTTTTATATTATGGACCTAAATAGCTATAAAAATATACTTCTTTTTAGTTTCTAAAAGGAATGCAAAAAGGAAAAGAGAAAAAGAATGTTCCAAATATATCTTTCATGTTATTTTGGCTTTTAAATAGATAAAAACTCACATTATCCAAGAAATAATTGAAATTAAAGTTGAGTAGAAATTTAAATTATCTCAATCATAAATAATGAAATATCTAAATTCAAATTCATAGAAATCATACTCACTATTAATTTCATGCACCAAATGCATCTAAACTTAAAATAAAAAATCAAGGATATTCTCCTTCAATTTTTCACAAGCAGCACCAACATGGGAAAACTGACTCCTCCTTATAATCAAACTTTCCTATGGCTAGCATCATTTCTCCCACCCCAAACTACATCCCAAGCTTGTAGAGCCAATTGTATTCACCAATTTTATCAAGAAGGTTGCATCCCAAGCTTGCAGATTCAACAATGTTCATTAATTTAATTAATAAAACCTTGTGGATATAAAACACTCTTATTTTATTAACAACATTTATACTAGGGAATATTTTTTATATTGTCACACAATAAAGAAAAGATCAAAGATAATAGGAAAATTCAGAGAAGTGGACAATTATCTCATGACAAACACTGAAATAATTTCCATATTACACAACTAATATGCATCACCAATTGAAAATAATCAAAAGCAAACATTCACCAATATGGATACTGACACACTTAACAACTGACTAGAAAGTAGGGAAATTAGATAGCAAACAACAAAAAATAAATTAATGAGGGAATTTTATACTACAGACTGAATGAAATTCATTTATACAACCACGTATTGTTGGTAACATTGAACAAGCAAGGATTTTCACCTATAGAAGCCTATTCGGCACAAACATAACTTCTAATGAAGTATTAATCAGTAAAAAAAAAAAAAAAATCTGTATGGTGAAGAGGTTTCTATTTAACATGCAAAAAAGTTAAATTGTAAAACCAATCCATTAAGCTCTTCAGCAAAAGTATATCACCCTTTTAGGTCTCAAAACTTTGTAAGATTCTACCTTGAAGTACATTATCCAACTGACCTATGAGACTCACTAACAGTCAAATAGGTTTTTTCAAATAAATTCCCTCTTGCTTAAATTTTTTTAAAAAAATTTATTTATTTTTGGAAAAAACAACAGCAACAGGTCAAACAACCTTTCACAATCAAAAAGAGCATAGAGTGGGGCTTTTGTCTACATTCTATTAATAAGTCACATGGAAAACCAAGGGGATTATAAGCTCCTTATAATTCCTCTACCACTCTAAACACGCATCAACAGCATAGGCAGGAGATGGAAACACATTTGTGAAGACAGAGGTTAACGCAACCAACATCATCACTGACACGGGAAATGGAAAATAGTGTTAGCAAACCTATTACCAATTCTTCATAATGATGACAGTTCGCATCATGCATGCTGACAGTTCGCATCATGCATGCTGACAGTTCGCACCATGCATGCTAACATGTTCACCCATTGCTCTGACATGTTAGCCACAAGGTGTTGTCGTGGCAACATCCAAGTCATCTAGTACATGGGCTTAGAGTAAGATTATAACATTTTCCTTTCGCAGTGTATATCTCAACCAAGAAGTACAAGTCAAAATAATCCTAACCCTTCAATTGCTTGTTGAGAGTCAAAGGAACAAACAAAAGAATGAAAATTTTGAATCCTTCTTTTTACATCGCTGTTTCAGTTTCTAGTAGAAAAAGGAAAAGAAAATAAAAAAGTCCTATAATGCATAGTATAGTCTAAGTTTCGTTCAGGCCAATGAAAAATAATTTAAAATTTCACCCTTATTTACTCAAAATGCCTTAGCAAACAAACAAATCCTAATTTCAACCAAGATTCTCGTTAATCAAACAATCAGTTACCAAGAAATATGACATACACTACAAATTGAAAAAAGAAAAGAAAAAATCCAAAATTGATTGAAACAAAAAGAGTGAGCTTATGATTATTTTCTACACAATTTTTTTAATCTCATTCTCCCTTAGTTTTTCTTGGCAACCAAACAGATCCTGAAAAGCATTCTAAAAAGATCCAGAGTCACCAAACCACTAAATTCAATGAAAAAGACAAAATGAAGCTATGATGAGTTTATGCTTTAATTCCTCATCTTTTTCCTCAATTTTTCTCGGCAACCAAGCAGATCAACAAAAACAAATTAAAGAAAATACCAACAATCGAAAGAGATAGAGGATTACTAGGCTTCTGGGGAACGCCATTATCCCATTTGGAAATGGAGAAATGGACCTTCTAGCGAGTGAGGGCTTCGGATTTGAATGGCTCCTTGAGGCAGTTCCTCACCAGATTCGCGCAGATGTTCGAGTAGGATATGTACATCATCCCCGCTGCTCTCCAAAACGGCACCGCCGCACCTCATCCCACTGCCGACGCCATTGATTTTCTTTATTTCCTTCTCTCTCTGATCTTTGCCTTCTTCACCGAGGAAATTCGAATTCAATGAAACCCTAACCCTAATATAAGCTAGGACCTGGATATTCGCTTGGGCTGGGTCCGAATATATCGAAATGGGCTGAGCTTAATTATGGTCCGGATATTGTATTTTCCTTAATTAGATTATATCTAGAAAATTAGTTTACAAAATAATACAATTACAATATTAATTAAAAGCACTTAGAATAGGAATATCATTGAACACACTCCTGTTTATTTATGTTTAGACATTAGAATTTCTAAAATCATTTCTAAAATTATAGAAATAATAATATGTAATTCTTCAAAAAAAAAATTACACTTTTATTGATCATTATCAAATGTTTTTTTTTTAGCTAATATCTACAGACCAACTAATTTTCCTTAAAAGTATTTATAATGGAAGGGTTATTATTAAAAACACTAAAATCAATCACAAATGGACTCTAAATCTATTATAATATGTAGTCACAAAGTTACATATCTTATTGTCTAATTTGCTAATTTCAACTCAACATATATAATTAAATAGCTTCCCGAATGATGGAAACAACACGATATTGACTTTTATTAAATAAAAAAAAAAATCACGATTGGAGCAATGATTCTCAAGTGAGTCTATTCTAACGTCTTATTATAATATCCAATTTTTTATTTTCTATTTTTTCACTAAGATTAAATCCCCTGTGTCATCTTGACACTTCCTTTTTATAAAATCTTTTCCTTGTCATTCAACAACACAAAATATTTCCTAATTGAAATGAATGGTAAAGATGAGATTATAAAATAAATGATCCAGATTTCACCAACATTAATATTATCACACCAAAATTTAAATTCTTATTATATGATAGTCAACTTTATGAGAATCAATTTATGGAATATATTTATAACTTGTATAATGCCAATATACTATAATTAATTTTATTCTTTCCTAATATCTAAATTTGTATGAGTTAACTTAAAAAGTAAAATTTTGAAACCTAATATTATGCCCATCAATTTATAAATAAAAATTTCAATTATCTTAATTTTCAAGTTCACATAAATTAATTAATTACTTTTAAATTAAATACAAGTTAATTACTAATTTAAAAATAATGAAAAATAGTTTATAAAAATAGATTATATTAATACAAACTCAAAAAAAAAAAAAATTCATTAACATCGATGAATAAAAAAATAGTTTATTAAGATTGATTTTATTTATATCAGTTATTAAAAAAAAAAACCATAATGTAGCAAATTTTATTTCACTAAAATTAGTGAATAAAAAATGATTTATAAAAATTTATTTCATTGTTATTGGTATAGACTAAAAAATGATTTAATCAATTTGATAAATAAAAAATGAAAATTGATATTAGCATTATTAAAATAATTTATTAAATAAACATTGGCTTCCTTAATCAAAATAGATTGTTCTCACTTCAATTTATAATACTTAGTAAGTAAATTAGATCTACACATATCAAACAAATTGTTATCATTATTGTTTTTATTTAAGTACCTTGACATATGAACATATTAACTATATATTGACTTATAAATTATCTGTCAAGATTCTATTATATAAGTCATGAAAAAATTCAAAAAATTTTATATATGTCATTATTGGTTTAAACATGTTGTATATGTCATTATTGTTCATTTAAATAGACAATATTGACATATATCACCTTAAGCCAAGACAATATATGTCAACAATGACCTTTTTTCTTATGGGTCCTAGTGGATGATTGGAGCCAAAATCTATGCTCTAATGACACATATTCAATATAATTCATGCACAATAAGACACTCAAATCATCTTAATTGTCCCAAATTGATGCTAAGGTCCTAGCCATGAGTTTAAATTACATTTTGGAGAGTTATCTTAGGTTTAAGGAAAGAAAACAGTGAAAATTCAATCACTTTAGATTTTGAAAGATTAAGAAAGGGTAAAATAAGGAAACAAGCGAGTCAAAACTCATGAACTACGAGGAAAGACAAGACGAGCATATCATGAGTTTTGGAAATGAGGAATGAACATTACAAAGTAAGAAAGAAGGAACACAAACATGGGAAATGAAGTATGAGACAAATTCATCGAGTTGCATGGAAATTTAAAACTCAAAATCTAGTGGCAACATGTACTTTGATTTTGTTGAAAAATGTAGATGTAGACCTTCTATTTTGTCCTCTTAGCGGAAGTGACACTAGATGTCTTCCCATACTTCTCTCTTGACTCATTGCCATCCCCTTGTGGCCCATTAACACTTATATAGTTTCATTTTCTAAGCCACCTTCAAAGACCCTTTGTTGAGGGACTTATTCAAACCCACATTGTGACCTTGACCACCTTTCATCCTTAGGTTAGATCCCACTTAGGTTCACCTAGACCCACTTTGGTTCACATAGGCCCCTTTTAGACACATTTGACCCATTTAGGCCTAGTTAGCTTTACTTGGCCCTCCTAGGTCATCTTTTGGGCATGTCTTGTCTGGCTTTGATGACTTGTGTTTGTAAGGTTGCATCACTTTTATTTTTTATTATTTTATTTTCTTTATTTATTTTATTCATTTTATTTATTTTTAATTATTATTATTATTAGTTTCTATAATTATTTTTTGAAATGTTTTAATATAATTTTTTTTTAATGAATAATTTTTTGTAATTACTATTACTATTATTATTATTATTATTATTATTATTATTATTATTATTATTTAATCACGTTATGTTTTTTTTTCTTTTTTTTTTCTTTTCTTTTCTTTTTTTTAAAATGTTTATTTTATTTTATTTCATTTACTTAGGCAAAAAAAAAAAAATTTGGAAAAATGAAAACTTGGGGATGTGTTAAGGGTTTTTGGGAAGGAGTCCTGGTGGAGTTTTCAAGGTGTTTTGCATGGGAAAAGCAAAGAAGGGAGGTGAACGAGAGGCTGGGAAAGATGGTTAGTTTGGGGGGTTTCCGAAGGGACAAGAGGAAGAACTGAGAAAGGGAACTGAAGATTTTGGAAGAAAAGGGGGGTCGTTGGCTGAAGAAAAAACAGAGGTTTGGATGAGGAGTTTTCAAGGGTAGCTATGACGTAGTCTGGGGGGTGGTATCAGCTATGAGGGTGAAAAACAGAGAAAAAGAAAACAAAAAGAAAAAAAAAAAGGAGACCGAGATGGAGAGATGGATACAGTTTCCTTTTTCTGTCCGATTTTGGGAAGTGAAGGGAATGAACTTGACCGATTTTGGGAATCAAAATACTCTTGTGAAAAATTGAAGTTCGGATATCGATTCAAGGTGTGGTTGAAGGGCCTCTCGATGGGATATCTACCTTCTGATGGCCGATGATCAAATTCACTGGTTTTCAATTGTCAATTCTTTGATGATTGTTCTTTTCCTTTCTGGTATTGCGGGACTTAGATCTTGAGGACTTAATTTCCTTTCTTAAGACATGGAACAAGCGTGCTTCTGGTCAACTTGCCACCAGTTTCGAGTTTTTTTTTATTCCAAGAAGTGCTCGACTGGCGGTTTCTCACCCTTGGAGATTTCCTTCTTGTTTCTTTTGTCAATCGCACTTAGCGCCCAGCTTTATTTAGATGATCAGCACGACAGGCCTAATGCGATTTTTTTCTGAGATAGATGTTGGATCTTTAGTGCAGTTCTCCAATGCATTGTTGATACAACATCCATTCAGAATTTCTTGAGTTTCTGAGGGCCAAATTCTGCAAGTAAACGAATGAGAATTTGCTTACTCAGTTGATAATTAGATAATGTGTTGCATCGGATCTGTAAAGACTTAGTAGTTCTTAGTTATTCCTTCATCATTGCTGCTGAAGGCATACTTTTAGAGGGTGAGAGATGAATTGAACAGAAGATTCTGCAACAAGTTTGAAGTAGTATAAATGTGATAATTCTTCTTAGTTCTTTGGTAGCCTTGAGCGACTGTATCTTGAACCGGAGATTCCTTCTTTGACCTAGAAGAGTCTTTCTGCGCTGATCCGTCACTGAGTTGCTCACAGGATGTTCTGCACTCGATCTTTACTGCAATCTATGCATTGTTATTGTCGTCCAACAATGGGTTTAATGTGTTTTCTGAATAAGGCTCTGAAGCTTGTCCATCAAAAAAGTATTGGTGTCACTCTCTTGCACATTGTCCTTGAAAATTAATGGTGGATTCAGCCGGACCAGCCAGGAAATTTATTTATTTTCTGTAGTGTTTTTTTCTACGAGTTATCAACTGAAGGCATATGACGCAAATTCATCTGTGTTCTTCATTCTTTTCTTAAATAAGACAAAGAGCCGCAATCCGTTGAAATCTGTGCCTTGTGCTACAAGAAGAATGGATAAGTATACGATAATCAAGGAAGTTGGTGATGGGACATTTGGAAGTGTTTGGCGAGCTATAAATAAGCAGACTGGTGAAGTTGTTGCTATAAAAAAGATGAAGAGGAAATATTATTCCCGGGAAGAATGTTTAAATCTGAGAGAAGTCAAGTCATTGAGAAAGATGAACCACCCAAACATTATGAAGCTCAAGGAAGTTTTTAGGGAAAATGATATTTTGTACTTTGTGTTTGAATACATGGAATGCAACCTTTACCAACTAATGAAAGATCGGTGGAAGCTTTTTTTTTGGAAACTGAAGTTCGAAATGGGTGCTTTCAAGTGT
Organism: Vitis riparia; assembly: GCF_004353265.1. Taxonomy (NCBI): domain Eukaryota; kingdom Viridiplantae; phylum Streptophyta; class Magnoliopsida; order Vitales; family Vitaceae; genus Vitis; species Vitis riparia. The sequence goes on from NC_048439.1 coordinate 13,495,989, forward strand.
TCCAAGGTCCTGCTTACATGCACAGGGGTGGATATTTTCATCGCGACCTCAAGCCAGAGAACTTGTTGGTTACAAAAGATGTAATAAAAATTTCTGATTTTGGTCTTGCTCGGAAGATCAATTCTCAACCACCATACACGGAATATGTCTCTACACGCTGGTATCGAGCTCCAGAGGTTCTGCTTCAATCATCCACATATGGTTCTGCAGTTGATATGTGGGCAATGGGTGCTATCATCGCTGAATTGTTTACTCTCCGTCCTCTCTTTCCAGGATCGAGTGAAGCAGATGAAATTTACAAAATATGCAGTGTTATGGGCAGTCCAACTTGGAATTCATGGGCCGAGGGACTTAAACTTGCTAATGCTATCAACTACCAATTCCCACAGTTTTCTAGTATTCATCTCTCTGTATTGATACCATCTGCAAGTGAGGATGCAATCAGCCTTATTACTTCACTTTGTTCATGGGATCCCTGCAAGAGGCCAACAGCCTTGGAGGCTCTTCAGCATCCTTTCTTCCAGAGTTGCTTTTATGTCCCACCATCCCTTCGTCCTCGAACTGCTGTGACTAGGACACCCCCATCTGGTGAAACAAAGGGAGCTTTGGAGCAGAAATCTGCTAGGAGGTGTTCAACGCAAGCTGGAAATGAATAATCAGGATGTTTATAAGAATGATAAATCCTTGAAGAGCTCTCCTAAGCAGCCAAGATATCAACCATACCATGCAAATGACAACAAGCTGCCACTTTGAGGACGTCTCGGGATTTTCATTTAGAACATACAGCATATAAAGCATCCGATTGGAAGGATTAAGAGCTTTCTAACAGCAGCCCCTCTTACACGGTGGAAGGTAAGTTCTCTTTTTTAAATTATTGTTTTAGTTTAGTTTATATTTGTTCTATTAGTTTAGGTCCATTTATGATTTTTCATCCTTAATTTAATCGATCCTTGGTGTTATACTTCATGCTTTGATTTGGTTTGATCCCATTCTTTTAGTTTGAGTATTTCTTATATTTTTGGTAAATTGGCTTCTAGGTGATGCAGTTTTTATTTTGAATTTGTCTTGATTTATCCTAATTCGTTTTAGTTAGTTTATAATTTTTCATTATAGTGTATTGTACTTCTACATCTGTAAATTGGAATCTGACAACTTAGAAACCCTTTAAATTTTTCTAACTATTCTATGACATTCTAGACTCCTTGAACTTGATTTTAGCATCTTTCTTGGGTCAAATATGATTTTCCAATTAGGAGATATAAATCAATTTTTCAGAAGGTTCGGTTTTCACTTTGTTTTTTACATTTAGTCTTGTTTTACAAAATTAAATTACTAAACGATCTCTTTAATTTCTTTGAACATTTTTATTTTAATCTAGACTTAAATTTAATTTTTGAGATATAAAATATTAATAAATAATTTCTGAAATAAAAGATATAATTTTATTTATTCTTGCACCCATTGCATGAGTGCTCTTCTAGAGTTGAGATATGTTTATTTATTTTTTAAATATGTTATGAATGTGTTATATCCTTAGATTATTTTTAATATAAAATAAACACATTGAAATAGTTGTGTGAATTTTTGTATGATTTTAGGACATCTATAAGTTAATTGTAAAAATCAATTGTTGAATACCTTTAAAAGATACTCTATTCTAGACCTATTATCATCATCATGAAATCTGGTACTAAATGAGGACCGGTTAATTAATTTGGTCACTTACATGATAAACTAGACATATAGAAGATGTTCTCTAAAAATTTTCTTGACAAAACTTAACTTTTATTCTAATCGCTTGCTAACTTTTTTTTTTTTTTTTTTTTCTGTGAAATAACCCCTTTATGAATAAATTTGTTATTGATTGGAATATAATCGATTAATTTGGCCTATTGGATGTTTATCTAGACATGTTAAAGATGTTACCTAATTTTTATTTTGGTGAGAAAACCTTTCTTGATATTTATTTGGAGTTTATTTTGTGAATCGATATTCTACCCTTTTAATAATATTTCATTGGCTTTTGGTAATTTAGTCACTTTTGATCATACTTGTGAACTTTCCTTGACTTGAGACATGCTAAGTGTATATATATAGGTTTAGTTATTTTTTTTATTTACTATTCTTTAATCTTATCATTATTATCAGTGAATTAACCTCATTTTTATAGAATCACTGATGCTTGCTACACAAGTACGCTCTCTATCTTCCTATTTTAAAGTTCCATGAATATGTATGTCATTAAGAACTATATCCTCGTTTGATATTGACTTTGGGTGCCTTGATGTTCATTTGATTTCCTTTGATAAAATGCATGTTGAGTAATATAATACTTGAACTAACTTTGGTGTTTTATGATAGCATTTAAGTTATAGATCTAGGTATGCATATTATCCTTTCTTTATGATAGTGGTTTGAATCCTTGTTTAGCATGTTAGAATTAGTAGAGTTTTTGAGATCACTTTAACTTATCTAGGTATTCATAATCAACTGATTAATTGTCATATTTCCCTCAACCAAGCTAGTAGAGACCTTATTAGGGCTTAGAGAGGTACCTTCCTGATAGGTAACCTGATCCCCAAACCCAAACTCAGTTTTTTTCACAGACAACTTTTCCAAAAAAATCAGGAGTCCTTTTAGGGGTTTTATTCTTACTTTTTTTTCCCCTTTAAAAATAAATAAAAGTAATTAGTGACTCCAACTTTTTATAAAAATCAGTTTTTCACTTTAATCAAAAGCGAGTCTCGCCAATCAAGTGGGAATGCATTGTGAAATAATGTGGGTCCATAGTAGAGTACTTCCTAAATTCAATTTTAATCATGATATATATTGTTTTGAATCTTGGGAAGTCAGGAGTTCGATGCTTCAAACGGTGTGCAAATTGGAGCTGAAATGAAGAAGTTATGGCCATCTAAAGACAACTACACAAAGTTGAAAAACCATTTCGAAATAATTTTGAAATTCAACTTATGAATTCGAAATGACCCCAATTTTGAATCCACCCACTTCCACTTTGTTTTTTTGCCTCCTCATCCCTAAGAATTGCATCTAGGGCACTCTGTCTGCCCTAAGTGAGCTCCACACAACTAGAAATCATAATTTTATTATTTTTTTTTAGTTATTTTTAGTTATTTTTTTTTTTTTTTTTTTGTAATAAGTGGCCAATGAGAGTGTGTCACATGTTAAGTAATTGATGATATTATATAAAATCTCTTAATTCTAGGGTTTAGGCATCTTGGATATTTTCTAGGAGTTTTGACGTTGGAGGCGAAAGAAGACGAGAACTTTGGTTTATTTCTTTTCTTCTTTATTAAGTATATTGTTTTTAGTTTTTCTTGATTCACATTATGGAATTTTACTCTTTTATGGATTGTGATTGTGGCATCACCCACATGGGAGGCTAAAAGTCAACTTGGAGTTTAAGACATGAAAACCTAAGGGCTAGGAAACCTATAGGGACAATGGGTAAATCACTATAACAATAAGATTATTTATTGGTTGAGTTACAATTTATCAATTTTGTGTTTACCCTATCCTTTTATCAATTTATTAATTTATTAATTATTGGTTGATAGGTTATTACCTGATACTATTGATTCTTGGTAACTTTTGAGCATTAGTTATCCTAGTATTCTCTATCATTATCTGTCCCACAACAAAGCTACAGGGAGTAGGAAGAGTTGAAAAGTCAAATCTTAAACTAGTAATTCATTTCATTTATTTGATGGGTTTAGGAGTCTGTTTTAAAAATAAAAATTAGGTTTTGGATGCAATCGTGAGTTTCGAGTTGATGTGAACGACCAATGATCCTAAAGCCCTAAGACATATCACTTTTCACTTTAGGATCTTAAAAAAAGGGATTAATTTATTCCATAAGCTAGTCTTTGAGGACGATACTCGGAATACTACAAAAGTCATAGTAGTTTTTTCTCTAAATTTTCTTGGCCAAAACTACTATGTATTAGGCTTAAGTATTTTGGTACAACAGAGAAAATCAGTCACGAAATTGGCATCGTTGTCGAGGATTGACAACTATCATAACTAGGATACAATTCATTACTTTATTTTAGTTCTTTTAATTTTGGTTTTCTTTATATATATATATTTTCCTCTATTTTATGATTGGTTAGGAAAAAGATTTTTCAGGTAGACTTAAAAGAACAACTCAGGAATCTTAGCAAAATATGAAGGATACTGAAGAGTCCAACAACAACAACAACAAGCCACAACCACCTATCCAGGACCAAAGAACTATGAGAGAATTTCTAAATCCTCCAAGGTTGGGCACACCATCGTGTTTTATACCACCTCCAAATTAAGATCATGTTACCATTCAACCTCAAGTGGTTTCTTAATTACCCATTTTTAAGAAGGAAAATGAAAACCCATACTCTTACATCAAGGAATTTGAGGAAATTGTTTCAATTATTTTAGAAGCCAACACTCCTTTGAAGATCTTTTACATGAAGTTTTTCCCCCTTGTCATTGAAGAATAAATCTAAGACCCGGTTAAACAATCTTAGACCCTATAGTATCATAAATTGGGGTAATATATAGTCAATGTTTTTGAAAAAGTTATTTCCAACCCACAAAATTAGTGCAATGAAAAATGAGATCTTGAATTTCAAGGCTATGGAAGATGAGAATTTTTTTGCATGCTGGGAAAGATTCAGAGAGATGGTAGTAGCATGTCCCCATCACGGATTTGACAATTAGATGCTAGTATCGTATTTCTATGAAGGCATGACACCACCAATGAAACAACTTCTCGAGACTATGTGTGAAGGAGATTTCATGAATAAAAACCTCGATGAAGCATTTCAATTCCTTGATTTGTTGGTGAGGTATCTAGAAGTTGAAAAGAACCACTTAGAGATAGAACAATGAACATGGAAAGAGCTAGTGGAGTAAAACCTTACCAAAGGTTTTAGATGTCCAAGCAAAGTTTGCAACCATTATAAGGAGGTTGGAAGATTTGAAGCTAAGGGAGTTCAAGAGGTACAAATTGTCAATGAGAGAATAGCTCAACTATGCTTGATATGTTAGTCCATGGAACATGCTGTGCAATCTTGTTCCACTCTATCTATAGTGCAAGACATGATTTCGAAGCAAGCCAATGCCTTAGGGACAATTCTAGCAATTCCCCATATTCCAACACTTATAATCCGATTTGGAGGAATCATCCAAATCTATTATGTAGAAAATGTAACAATGGCCAATTTCAGTAGTAAAGAAATTGAATTATAGGTATTCAGACTAATGGGCAACAAAGTTTTCAACCACAAGGTATGCCATCTCAAAACTTTTAGCAGCAACCTCATATCTCATCGTCTAACTCAAGCCTGGAAGATATGATGAGATAGTTCATAAAAAAACAAGATAAACGTTATGAGGATCAAAATAGGATAAATGCTTAAACATCTCAAGAACTATCAGATATCTGGAACACTTTGAGCCAACTTGTTGCAAGCTTATCTCAAGAAAAAGGAAAGTTTCCAACTCAACCACAAAAGAATCCGAAAAAAGTGAATGAAGTTTCTGAAGTGCAAAAAGAAGATTGCAATGTAGTTATCACACTCAGAAATGGAAAAGAATATGAAGGGCCTAAGATATTGGTAAGTGAAGATATTCCTACTAGAGATGAACCAACCGTGGAGAAAAATGTTAGGAATGAGAAAGAATCTAAAAAATATGAGGAAGTCTTCGTGAGTAAAGATGAAGGGAGTGTTTCCAACCATTTTCCTTTCTTTTTAGCTATGCAGAGACAAAGTAGGGGATACGACTTTGGAGATTTTGGAAGATTTGAAGCAAACAATGTTATAGCTACAAGGAATATGGGCATATTGCACAAAATTGCAGCAAGAAATTCTATAACTATTGTAGGAAATATGGCCATATCATTAAGGAATGCCCACTATGACTCGAAAACAAATAGGCACAGACATTTCATGTTGATGTTCAAATCCCACCAGTGGCTTCATATCTTTCACAAAATGTTGCATCCACTTCAACTGGACCAACTAGCATTAATCAGCTAGGACTCACACTCGAGATGGTGCAATAAATGATTATGTCAGCTTTCTCTGCTTTTGGACTTTAAGGTAAGAGTTTCCAACTCACACCTTCTTGGTTTGTGGATTCGAGAGCCTTAAATCATATGAATGGCAACGCTGATATGTTACATGATATTCACAAGTATGAAGGTGCCCAACACATTCAGATTGTCAATGGCAGTATGCTTCCTATTAGTGTTGTTGGCACTCTTGGCCATGGTTTCAGTGATGTTTTTGTGTCACTGGGGTTGTCTACAAACTTGATTTATGTCGATTAATTGTTAGATATTAACTATGATGTGCATTTTTCTCATGGTGGTTGTATTGTGCAAGATCAGGTGTCCGGGACGGTGATCACGAATGGGCCTAACGTGGGATGTTTATTTCCTCTACATTTTTCTATTCCTAGTTTAATGTCTTTGGCTTGGCATATACTATAGTAGCAAATAAAAGTGAGGTATGACATAAAAGATTGGGTTATCTAAATTCTGTAGTATTGACGTATCTAATGAAACATGGTCATTTGGGGAATATAGATCAATTTTCATCTCTTAGTTTGTGTCTCGATTGTGCTACCTATAAACTTGGAAAAAACAAGAGCTTACTTTTTTCTATGTATGGCAGTCATGCTACAAAATGCTTTGAGATCATTCATTATGATGTTTGGGGTGTTAGTCTGGTTATTTCACATGCTTAGTACAAGTATTTTGTAAATTTCATCAACGATTATAGTTGTTTCACCTGGGTCTACTTTCTTCGATCGAAGACATATGTGTTCTCTGTGTTTCAAACCTTTGTTGTTTTAATTGAAACATGCAATTTTCAGCTTGTATTAAGGTCTAGCATTCTAATTCATGGGGAAAGTATATGTCTCACAATTTTCAAAACTATTTCCAGTAGAAGGAGATCATTTCTTAACGCTCTTACTCCTACACCCTGCAACAAAATAGGGTGGCTAAGTACAAGAATCAACATCTCTTGGATGTTGTTCGTACTTTGTTAATTGAATCCTCCATTCCATCTAAATTTTGGGTTGAAGCCTTGTCCATTACTGTCTACTTGATTAATCACTTGCCAATGTAGACCTTGCAATATGACTCTCCTTATCTCTGCTTGTTTGGTAATCATCCTAAGTATTAGTCCCTTCATACTTTTGGGTGTGTTTGTTTTATCCACCTCTCACCCACTGAATGTCACAAACTTACTACTCAATCTACACGATGTGCTTTTATGGGGTATAGTAATGCTCAGAAAGGTTTTGTTTGTTATGATGCTACTACTAACAAACTTCTTGTATCCCGAAAAGTGATTTTCTTTAAGAATTAATATTTCTTTTAGTCTCACTTTCTTTCGTAATCTGATCTTATCATGCTTCCCAATTTTGATAATGTGTCCCATGTTATTGAATGCTTTAAGCCAGACTTTGTGTAACAACAATGTCATCCATGCCTAACAACGCCCCTTCCTACCACCGATTCCCCACCTGACCTAGTGGACATTGAACCTCGACAATCTAGTAGAGTCACTCGACCTCCGGATAGGTATGGTTTTCCTCATACATCACTCACTATGACTTTGGATACTATTGTCGTGCCTTATTCTTATTCTCAGGCATTTCTACAAACTTGTTTGCAAAGAGCTATGCAAAAAGAGCTTCAGGCACTACAAGACAATCACACTTGGGATATTGTGTCTTGTCCTCCTAATGTGAAACCTATTGGGTGTAAATGGGTTTATTCGGTTAAGTTCCGATCTGATTGCTCCTTAGAAAGGTATAAGGCTCGCCTAGTGGCCCTTGGAAATTGACAGGAGTATGGTGTTGATTATGAGGAAACTTTTGCACCTGTTGCTAAATGACTACGGTGCAGACTGTCCTAGCCATTCCTGCCTTTGAAGGTTGGGCTTTCTTGCAAATAGATGTCAAGAATGCTTTTCTACATGGGGATCTCAATGAGGACATCTATATGACTTCTCCCCAAGGTATGTTTTCTACACCATCTTTAGATGTTTGTCACCTGAAACAGTCTTTGTATGGCTTAAAGCAGGCACCGCGTGCTTGGTTTAATAAGTTTCATTCCACTCTTCTTGATTTCCATTTTGTTCAAATCAATTTTGATTCATCTTTCTTTCTCTACAAGACTGTTATTGGGATTGTCGTGTTTTTGGTCTATGTGGATAATATCGCGATTATAAGAATGGACTCCCAATTGATTGAGTAGTTACAACGACACCTCAAAGCTTTCTTTCGTATGAAAGATCTTGTCCATCTATAGTATTTCCTCGGCCTTGATGTTCAAACCACACTAGAAGGTATATCTTTGCATCAACACAAGTATATATAGGAGGTGGTTACTTTGGCTGGCCTTTAAGACGGAAATTCAGTTCTTACACCTTTGGAGGTTAATTTGAAATTGCAATAAGAGGAAAAATAACTTCTTTCTGATCCCTCATTTTACTGGCAATTGGTTCGGAACTTAAATTATTTAACAATTATAAAACCTAATATTTCCTTTGTTATCTAGCAGGTTAGTCGATTTATGCAGGCACCTCGCCACCTTCATCTTGCTGTTGTTCGACGTATCATTTGCTATCTCAAGGAAAATTCTCAATGTGGATTGTTCTTTTCGATTGGTTTTTTTCTTCTGCTGGTATGTTAAAGTGATGTTGATTTGGTAGGTTGTATAGACACTCATCGTTTTATCACAGGGTGGTGCATGTTTCTTGGAAATGCTCTTATCTCTTGGAAGAGTAAGAAGTAGGCTCGCGTTTCAAAATCCTCTACAAAGTCTAAGTATCGTGCTATGTCTTCTACTTGCTCTAAGATTGTATGGCTTCATGGGTTGTTAGCAAAACTTGGTTTTCCTCAGCTCCAGCCTACTCCGCTTCATGCTAACAACACGAGTGCTATTCAGATTACTGCTAACCCCGTCTTTCATGAGAACACATTAAGTTGGATTGTCATTCCATACGTAAAGCTTTTGATGGGGGTGTGATTACTCTTCCTCATATTTCCATCGTTCTTCAGACGGCTGATGTGTTCACCAAGACTCTTATCCAACACCATAATCTGTTCATGATTGAAAAATTGATGCTTCTTGATCCGCTCACATCAATTTGAAGAGGGATGTTAATATGATGTGCAACAACCTATTAGCTAGGTTTGTCGTAGCTTGAGCCCAAGCCCATTGAGGCTTGCGGCAGGTCTTTAAGCCCTATTTTTCTCTATATGCGATAGGTCTTTATTATTTTTATTTTGTACAACTAGGTTTTTCATATAGGAGTAGCGTGTACAACTAGGGGATTAGGAGAAAATCTCCATTGTAATTAGCAAAAACACTGTGAAATTTTGCATAGTTCCTATATATATGAAAAGTATAAAGTCGTGAAGATCATTCAGACAAATTGACATACGCAACCATTGAAAAGAAACTCCTTGCAATGGTGTTCGTACTTGATAAATTCAGGAACTACCTTTTAGGAACATCAATAGTAATTTTTACTAATCAGTTGGCCTTGAAATATCTACTCAACAAGAAGGATGCCAAAACAAGACTTATCAGATGGATCCTTCTTCTTCAAGGATAAGTAAGGGTTAAAGTATGTGGTTGTTGATCATCTCTCCCGAGTTAGAGTAGAGTCGCATTTCAATGAAGCACAAATTAATGATGAGTTTCCTAATGATGCACTTTGTGTAATTGAGAAGTTGCTTTGGTTTGCAAATATAGTTAACTACTTAGCAACTGGAGAGTTTCCCTCATAATGGAACATAGGGATGAAAAAATGTTTTTTTTTTTTTTTTCACAAGCAAAATACTATGCTTGAGATTATCCACATTTGTGTAAGTTTTGCCTAGATCAAATTATCTGGAGATGTGTTCTAGAGAATGAACAATAAGACGTATTATGAACGTGCCATGAGGAAGCTTGTGGAGATCATTTTGCTTCGAGGAAGACTTTGAAAAAAATTCCAAAGAGTGGATTCCATTGGCCAACTATGTTCAAGGATTGTAATGCTCACTACAAAAGTTGTCCACAATGTCAGCAACTAGGAAAAATCAACACAAAGTATCAAATGCCACAAAATCATATTTGTGTTGTTAAGGTCTTTGATTGTTGGGGTCTTGACTTTATGGGACCATTCCCTCATTCTTTTGGTAATCTCTATATTTTGATGGAGTGGATTATGTCTCTAAGTAAAAAACAGTGGCATGTAAGAGCAATGATCACAAAGTGGTGCTCAATTTTTTAAAGGAGAATATTTTGTTTAGGTTTGGCATTCTAAGAGCAATCATTTGTAATGAAGGTTCACACTTTTGTAACAAGCCCCTTTCCACTCTTTTTCAGAAACATGGAGTGAGGCATAAAGTGTCCACCCCATATCACACTTAAACGAATGAGTAAGCTGAGCTAGCAAATCGAGATATTAAGAGAATCCTGACCAAAGTGGTGAATACTACAAGAAAATATTGGTCTACAAAATTGAGTGATGCACTTTGGGCATATAGAATAGCTTGTAAGACTATCCTTGACATGTCACCATATCAGATTGTTTATGGTAAAGCATGTCATTTGCCTATAAAGCTTGAACACCGTGCATGTTGGGCTATAAAGAATATGAACTTTGATTCGGATCAAGCTAGAGCTAAAAGGAAATATGATCTGAATGAGTTTGAGGCATATCAAAATGAGAGTTATGAATGCTTATGTAATGCAAATGAAAAACACAAATTCTACCATGACAAGCTTATTTTACGGAGGGAGTTCAAGCAAAGTGAAAATGTGTTGTTGTACAACTCTAAGCTTCACATTTTTCCAGGAAAACTTAGGTAAAGGAGGAATGGCCCTTATATGGTCAAAGAAGTCATCCCCTATGGCACAGTGACCATTCAAAATCCAAGGACTGGTAATGAATTCAAAGTCAATGGTCAGCGCTTAAAGCATTTCATCAAAAGATTTGAGACACAAGAGAAAAATCTTCATTTTCCAGGTGAGGATGTTCAAAAGGGTTGAAGTATTTTCTTAAAATCTAGTAGGTAAAATTTGAATTAGGTAACTATATTTTCTTCTTTTATTTTATTTTTTCCTTTGTTTAGTTTTGCATCGTTTATTAGTCATTAGCAATACGGTTAGCTTTTTTTTTTCAATTTTTTTTTTTAACTTACTAATGAGTTTATGAGTTATAGCTTTAGCTTGCAAACATCTGGGTGATATAGGTAAATGCGAACTTCAAGGGAGTGAAAAGGTAAGTCTCTCATGTGTTCAAGGTGACAAAGCTCCTATAGGTACACTGATCCATATTTAAGACAGTAGATCTCCCAAAATTTACTTGTGAGGATTATTGGTGGACTTTGAATACAAAGGATAAAGTACAAAACTAAGTAGCCCTTAGGAGAGAAATCCTAAATTTTTACATTGAATAGTTAAATATATGGTGGATGAATTCAAAATTCCTTTGTTTTTGAATTTGAAATTTCCAATGGAGATTGAGAAAATAAAGGCTAATCTTAAAAGAGAAAACACCCAAGAGGGAGGGGAGTGAATTGGGATTAAAAAAAATCTTTTTAAACACAAAAAATTAAGCACAATAGAAACAAATAAAAAGAGATAAAGTAAGAGAAATCAAACTCAGGTTTTATAATGGTTCGACACTTCCTTACCTACGTCAACTCTCCTCAAGCTCCTAACCGAGTGAGGGTTCCACTAACTTGAAGCTTCAACCAAGCTTCTAATCACCTTTACACTTGGATTTTGGCTCCAATGGGCTCTTACACAATCTCTTCAAGTCTCAACTCACTTGAAGGCTTTATCACTCAAATAACAAGTTTAAGTCTCTCAACCTAGCTCAACAATGGCTCAAATACAACTTGAGGCTATGATGAAACACAAAGGTGCACTAAGGAGTATGCAAATGGAGATTTAATGCACCAAGAAAAGAATGAGAGCTTTTAAGGCAAGAACAAGTGGGTAGACAAATAAATGTAGGTGTTCTCTTGCTCATAAATGAAGTGAAGCTCTCTATTTATAGGTTTCTAACCTTGGGAGCCAAAGAAACCAAAAAGCAGCCTTAACTGGTCGAGCTAGGGGTTGACCGGTTCACTAGTCGTTGGAGCATTTAATGTTTGGCAGGTGACCATTACCCTTAACTGGACCACGACCGGACCTCGACTACGAAGGCAAATCCATCGACCGGGAAGGAAAGACTACTGGAAGAGAGAGTGTTTTTTGCACCTCTCAACTGGACCTCAATTAGGAAGAGGGAACCGATCAACCGGTACCCTAGTCGCTTGAGTTGGTTTGGATAGAGCCTTGACCGGTTCACCATTTTTTGCTCGAAAACCTATCTTTTTTTTTTTTTTTTTTTTTTGTATTTTTGCTTCTAACACTTAGGCAAGGTCTTTGGGTAAAATTATATGCCAATTTTGAAATGTTTTTCCTAAGGTTCATTTTATTGATCTCGGATTTTGATGGAAATGTAACTTTAAAGCATAAATCGAGTTTTTCAAAGATGCATGAATTGATATGTAAATCTTAAGTGCACCCATGCATTCATCTTACATAAGTTTCCTATGATTAAAGGTCTTGCAAAACTCTTGATCTTGCATCCATTAGGTCCTTTGATGAAATTCCAAATTAATACCTGAAATTCTTTATAATTGAAACCAATTAGTAACTAAATCGTGGTTTGTTATCATCAAGACATGATTAGGAGAACCCTTGGGCTAACAGAAATGACACTTTTGGAGACCACTGGTGGGTGATTTTGATATTATAATCCTTTTAAATTCAAATTTTTTGTCTTGGAATTGCAATTTTAAACCCATAGAGAGTGAATTCAAATTGAGATTGATTTTGAATTTCAAAATGAGCAATTTTTATGTTTTAAAATGGACTTCACACACTTACAGTGGATTATTTTGAAATAAAGGCAAATTTGAAGTCAAATTTGTAATTTCAAAATGAAAGTTGGAATCAATAGTGAGTCATTTCGAAATAGAGCTATGTTCGAAATCATTAGTGAAATTTTGCAATGGGTTTTTTCATTGCATTAAGGCTACAGTTAGCAAATTCAAAATGGTGGGCTTTTCGAAATTTATATTTTTTGCTTTAGAATTGAGATTTTTGAACTTCAAAAGGTGAATTCAAAATTTACCCTATTTAGAAATTATTTTTTTCATTTTGAAATAAGATGTCTAAAATGTTCTTGTTTACAGTGAACCATTTCGAAATAAGGAAGTTTTCGACATCAATGGTTACATTTCAAAATGGGTATTTTTAACCATCAGTTAATGAATTCGAAATATGGTTACTTTCGAATTCAATAGTTAAATTCTGAAATGACTCTTTTTTAGCCAAAATCCAATTCAAAATACCTATTTTCCATTTCAAACTCATTTCGAAATCACCTAAACTTCTTTATAAATTGTCGTTTCCACTTCCAGACCACTTCATCTCCTTTTTTTCCATTTCCATTGAAGGAAATTTTTAGGGTTTTGTTGCAGGTTTGTCGCATTCCAGGTACACACTACACTCATGCTTGTTTTTTGTTTATTTTTCATGGATTTTTCTTGATCTTCATGGTTTCATTGTGCGGTGTTACACAACTCTCTTTAGCATTGTTTAGGGTTTCCATTGTTCCAACTGGATAGATAAATAAAAAACAATAAATAAAACGAAAATAAAAAAAAAATTCCAGGGGGCGTTGCCTCCTGACCCCACAAGCTAACTGAGTAGCTTGACCCCCAAAACCCTGAGCATAGCACAACAAGATTGATTTTGGTTTCACACAAATGCTTTGCTTTGAAAATTTAGGTTTCCTTGGAAATGTTAGGTTTCCTTGGAAATTCAGTGTGTTAGAATTCTTGGTTTATACTTGGAGAAAATTCTTAAAAAAATTTCTACATGATCCTTAGGGCTTGTTGAACATCTTAGAATACTTTGAAAGCAGAGTTCTTATTTTCTCATGAGTTTTGTATAATTGTGGTCTAATCTATGTTTTATATGCTCTGAAACATTTTAAACTCTCTAGTTGATTTTTCTATTTCTTCTGCATATTTTCCTAAGCTAGCCAATCACTTTGATTTCCTTGTCACATGATATTTGAACTTAGGAATTGTTTAGATTATATCTAAAGCTTTAAAGACTCATGTTTTCATCATTATTGGACACCTTGAATGTTCTTCCACATTTAGGAATGGTCTACCATAGTTTCACCTGAATCCATAAATTTCATCAGCACCCAATTTTTCTCCACATAGGATTTCGTTGTTTATTTTATTTTATTTTTCTTACTTTTATTTTAGATTGTCTTCTTAACCCTTTATGAATTTTTTTTTTCTTTTTTTTTTCCTTCTTTAGGTTTAGTTTGATTTTTGACATTTATTTTAGATGGCTATAAATAAAAAAAAAGTCGTTATTCAAAATGATAATGCGACGAGGCATTCCCTGAGACAAAAGCATGTCTGACCTCTTGTGTAGAGTTGAAATGGTGTAGTGATTAGTGAGCCTATCGAGAGGTGTGCCACTCATCAATCCAAACACATAAAGGCTAGGACGAAGGCCCATTTTAATTGCCTAACTACTCGAATGATTGAAGCCATGCATATAGATTCAAGACAAAGGCCCATTTTGATCACCCAACCACTCCTAAGACCACCAAGCCTACTACCACTCCTCCACGTCCATAGGCAACTCCCCTTACTCGGAGCCCAGAGCATCATCTATCTCTAGGAGTTTGTGATGATGACCCTAGGCTATCTCATCGAGTGTTTGGTCAGGATTTCTCTTTTGACATAGAGGCATTTATTACTTATGAGCCTACAACAGAGTCCATGCGCCTCATTGATCGATATTATTTTCTTGCACTGATGGATCATCCCCTATATTTTTATGCCGCTAGTGTATGAGAGTTATTCTATACTCTCGAGGATTGGAAATGGGCGTATTGAGAGCTACACTTTTCTATCAAAAGTCGAGTTGATATTATTTCCACTGAGATCATTATTGTGGCCTTTGGTTTAGCATCATTTGCTCCTCTTGAAGCCTAATTTGCACCTCAATCACAACTAGCTTTTCTAAGGATTGCACATATACTAGCACCTCAAGGTACCCATTGTTATTTGGCCATTACTCGCCTTGAGATGCCACGTATCATATGGTTTGTGGATCAGGTCATTAAGACCAAAATTTTTCCATTTAGACACTTTATAGAGCACTCTAGCATAGTCTTATGGGAGTTATATCACATGTACACAAGTGAGTAGTGGAGTCCAACTCAACTCATGATGGATATCATCATATATTTTTTCCAGAAGGTGAAAGAGAATTAGCTGGCTTAAGCTCAAACCTATACCTCATTTCTTTGCCTAGGTTGCTCTCACACTACTTGCTTCGCCATGGACACTAGTTACCTAAGTTTGATCGTTGCATGGCTTCTCACACTTATGTTATTAATCAGTGGGCTCGAGTGATTCATTCACGATTACAATTGACCACCCATGGCACTAAGTGACAGAGAGTTCTGCATGTTGTTTCACCTCCGTCTACTAGAGAGAGCCCATTTTCGCCTACCCCTACTTTTGACACAAGCTTACCAATGCTTCCTGTTTCTCTTCCACCACTTCTTTTAAGTGCCCTAGAGCCTATTGTTCCAATTTCTACACCAACAATACCAGTCTTTGATGTCCCTAGACCTTTGCAATCTCAAGTCATCGATGCTAGCCCGAGTACCTTATTGATCATGGCCTATCTAGACACCCCTTAGGAGTTATTTGTGTCAATGGACTCCCTCATTGATCCTCACCTATGTAGAACGGAGACTCAGATGGATGACCTCACATTTTTTGTACAACAGCTCACTTCCTTGGTTGTTCCACCTAGATAGAGGGAAGATTTTGTTACAACAATTAATACTATCTTGGAGGTTGATGGTGGCACAGAGGTGATTGGTTCCGGCTCTGACACTAGACCATCGACATTATCCCATGAGACCATGCCTATTCTATAGACACCAGGTGATGTTATAGGTGAGATTTTTACCCCTACTATTGATATTCTAGATTCAATAGGACAGGTTGATGGTGAGATTTCATTCGAGCTACTAACACTAATGTGGACATCATCATCAACGATGACCTCCCTATGGTGCAAGATGGTGGCGAGCCCATTACACCTATCTTGAATATCCTTGATCAAGTTACTATACCTATGTTGGAGGGCATTGACCAGGTATCCGCCCCTGTGTTAGAGGAGATAGATAGAGTTGTTGATCCTATCATTGGCGCTTGATTTTCGTTCTTATATATACCTTCTTTGATATTGTTTTATACACTACAGTATTTTTGTGGCACACTTATACTCTTATACTCTCTTTTTTATTTTCACCATTTA
Organism: Vitis riparia; assembly: GCF_004353265.1. NCBI lineage: Eukaryota > Viridiplantae > Streptophyta > Magnoliopsida > Vitales > Vitaceae > Vitis > Vitis riparia. Next base: position 13,512,427 of record NC_048439.1, read on the forward strand.
TATTTTTCTTTATGCATGCTTTTGCTACTGATTTTGTTACTTTTATGGTTTATATGAAGTCATCACAACAAACTTCTCACTTGAGGATCTTGAGGTAACATTTTCCTTTTTTCCTTTATTTTGACTTATTATCATACACATCGGGGACAATGTGTAATTAAGGTTGAGGAGGGAAGGGATATTAGCCTTAATTTTTTTTCAAAATTTTGCATATTATCTTTGGTTAGTTAATGTGATTCTTGATTTTCCTTAGTTACTCATGAGTTATTTTGCATGAGAATGCTTCAAGTAACATTAATGTTTCTTTAGAATTTCAAAAGAGATATGATTAGAGCAAGAATATTAGTTTGCTTACCTTTTCTTTTTATACGTGCAAAAACAGTTAGGTTGAATCCTTGGGATACCTTCAATTTTTCTTTGATGGTTATTTTCTATTTAAGACTCAAAGCACACACAAGGCACATGTACCCTTATGGTATCTTGATTAAGATAATTTCTTTAGCTTAAAAGAAGTTGTTCTTAAGCAACAAAACGAGGAAATAAAAAAAGAAAAAAATAGTAAAAAATAAATAAAATGAAAATGACTTATTTAAGCTTGAGCAACTATCCGAAGGGGTAATGGCCTTGTGTCTTCAAGCCTTGGTGCCCAAAACCAACTAGTGAGGAATCATCAATATCTTGCTCATTACACAAGCTAAACTCAATTTTGAAAAAAAAAAAATGGGAATAAATGTTTGGGAAATTCAATCTTGTTCTAAATTGAGTTAAGGTGATACCTAAGGGGTAAGTGGCTTATAAAGGTCCTCAATACCTAGTACCTTGGGTGAAAACTCAGAAGTTGTTGGTGGATCCCTATTGAGACAAATAGAAGGAGATTTCCTAAACTAAGAAAGAAAAATCAAAATAAATTTTCTTCCCTCTTTAACTTAAAGAATGATGAAATTTGAGTTTAAAAAAAAGTCTTAAGAAGAATACGATAAGGAGACACCAAAATTAAGCACATGAGGTTTAGGTGGAAAGAACCAATCAAGGGAAAATCAAGAGACACTAGGAGGAATGCTAAACATGGATACACGTTTATGTATACAAAGATAAGGTAAGAAAACTAAGAGATTGCATATCTTGTGTCATCTTGCTCAATTCTAGAAAATTTGACTACTTGAGTATCTTATGTGTGAAACATGCTATGTTGAGTCATTATAGTTTCATGAATTCCATTACATATTTTTCATTCTTTTTATAGTTTCTGTTTGCTAGGGATTGGCAAAGTTTAGGTTTAGGGGGATGATTGGAGCCAAAATATGTATTCTAATGGCACATATTCGAAATGATTTATGTACCATAAGTCACTCAAATCATCCGACTTGACCCAAAAGAGTTGACCCAAATGATTTTTGTGTAAGCTCAAATCCTTATTTAAAAAGTCCATAATACAAGAAAAAAATATAAAATAATAAAAAACCCACAAGCTATGTATGGGCTCATATTTTTCACGTGCATTCCCACTCATCGACAAGAACGAAACATGACAACAAACTTATTAAACATGGATTTTGATAACCTAAGATTTCCAATGATGAATTAAAAAAGTTGAGGAGTTAAAACTATTTGAAAATTGAATTTTTTTGAAAATCTATTTTTAATAGCATGCAAGAGGAATTGAGGGGATGATATGTGTGCCTTAAACTAATGCACGGGATGGTGGCCATGCAAGCCATGCAAAAGTGGGTCTGGGTCCAACTACTTTGGTGATTGCAGCTATTATTTCTCTTTGAATTTCTTCTAACATGTATTTCAACTCTCTCCATATTCACACAACTGGAATTGTCTTCCGAAGATAGCTATACTGATGTACCAAGAAAATATCTCCCATAAAGCATCAACTCCTGATATATAAAGTTAGCACCAAACTCACGATGAGTAGTTGGGACCAAACGAGCAACTTTAGAAATTATTTGAGTCAGCGGATAAGTGAATGACCTAAAATCAACCTTTGAACTATAGGCACAGGCAGCTCCGGTCCAAAGCTCATGGTTGTTTACGGATTTTCATTCATAAACCTTTTAGAATGCTTCCTTAGTTCTCATATTAAGAGTTTCCCATAAAATGATTCCCAATCATTATAAACAAACAATTCCATCTTTATTTTCAATACCAAGGGTAGAAAATGCCAACAGCAACAGCTTCTTCCGATGGCAACATGTGGTTTCACCTTGTCATGCAGAAATGCAATCCCTTGGGCAAGAGTTGTGGCAGTTTTCATTCTTGTGGCCCAATCTAAACTTCTAGCCTTTCCACTGTTCAGACTTGTTATGCCCATCAGATAGCCCAAAAATCGAGTATGCAGGAACCCCGTCTCCAAATTGAAGGAACCTTTCTTTTCACATCCAGTTGAGCCCTTGGTTTTGGTGCGTCAAAGGTGGCCATGCAGAAGTGTGGTCCTTGGGCACAAGGAGATGGAGGGGTGACCTGTAGAGGGTAGGCCTGTGGAAGAGGAGTAGCAGCTGGATAATCTTGAACTGGACCAGAAGAGTGATTGTCGTAGGGTTGCCCACGTGAAGGCTCAAAAGGATGACCAATTAAACAGCACTACCCCCTGCACTCCTGTTGCTCAAACTCCAAAACCCAATGTCTGTCTTATGAATTTCTCGAACTAAAACTTAGAACTCAGTTATTGTCCAGTTGAGATATTAAAATAGGTGATTGAGGAAAACCGAAAAATAATTCATCATCTTCAATGCAAGCCTCCTACAGTATCTTCTTCTGAGTAAGAGCAGCCACCACCAGAGATTCTTCATTGATAGCCGGAGTTGTAACATTGCATTCTGGTACCAAGTTTCCTAATTATGTAGCCTGTATGGCATTCTTAGCATACTCGTTTATTATCAAACTTCCAGAATCTATATTCCTATTGACCAAAGAGCTTTATGTAGCGCATACACGTCATTTTTGGTGTTGCTCTTATATCCATTGGGTGATCGCTCAACTTGTTGGATGAGATAGTCATAACAATCATAAGAATCTATAATACCCAGGTTTTTAAAGACATGTCAAATTCTAGGAGCATAAAATCTTTCATAAAATTGTGGTTTAAATGGTCAAAAAGAGTAGTAAAGATCTACGTGTTAGTATTTAATTGGAAGAGAATTTGGAAAAGTTGGTCAAAAGTCAATAGTTTGAAAATTGTCATGTTAGATGCAAGGAGTGGGAATTTCAAAAATTATATTTAGATTTGGAGAAAAATTTAACCATCAAATAATTGAGATTAGGTTATGAAAATTTGAATATTAAGTACATGATGGGAATTAATTTAATTATTATCAGCTAATTATAAAAAAAAATCGTAGTAAGAAAAACTTGGTAAAAATTTATATTATATCAAATTGTTATAATGGATAATTAAAAAAATAAATTGAATTTAATTTTATAATGAATCAATTTAATTTTTATAATTGGAATTAAACTTTATAGAATTACAAAATATTAAACGGAGTTGAATTGAAATTAAATTAAGAGTAAATTATGATATGTGAATTTAGAAAAATATATATATACAAAAGGGGTAAATTAATTAAATGTGAATTTTATGCATTTAAGTTTTGAAATTTTGATGCGATTGAATAATTTGTCAAATGAAGTAAATTAAATAAAAGTTATACCAAATGGTTGAGAAATAGATTTTTATAAATTGAATGACTGATTAATTTATAGAATTAAGTTTTAGAATATTACTTAAATTTTTGTTGGTAAATAAATATTAGTAAAATTAATGGGTTAAGGGTTATTACAAATTTCAACTTCTTGCTTGTCGAAAAATTATTTTATTTATTTAATATTTTTATAAAATTGAATTTTTTTAATAGTTAATTATATCATGTTTTAAGTGAATTTTAGAGTGAAAATGCTTCAGGTAATTATAATCAAATTATACTTTTTGAAGAGCAGGCTTGTAGTAAATTAAATTACAAATACAGTAGTATTTTTCATGAGGTGGAAAATCATAAGTTGGGTATAATTGATAATTAAGGAAGATGAATTTAAGAATAATGGTTTGAATTTATTAAGAGAAAAAATGTGTGACATTTTCAAAATTGTTTAATATATATATACTATAAGTGGTTTGCTAGCATGGAAGATAGAAGGAAAAGGAAAGAAAGAAATGAAGGGGAAAGGAGACGCAGGGGAGATGCAGGGAAATTCTTCGTCGCATGCCTCCGTCGATTCGACGGTGAAATGTCTTTTGATCGTGATGAAATTTCAATCGGTGATAGTCTTCAACGTGGTGAACACTTCTACGAAGTTGGATTTTCGATCCCACGGTTGGATTTTTTTGTACAGGTAGGGGTGTGTTTTTCCTAAATTTCTCTCTCAACTTTTTTTGGGCTTTTCGTTTTGCTTTTATTTACTTTCAAAAAAACTCCATGGAAATGGGTGAGTTGTTGGGTTGTAGTAGATCGTCATATAGTTTTCATTTAGATTGTTTTTGAAAACCCTAAACGTGTAAAATGATTTGGTTTTGCTTTGAAAATGTTAAATGGGAAGTGAATGAAAGTTTAATGCAAGATAAAAAATATTAGAATTGTTGTTATTTAATTGTTGTTCCTATGATAGGATTTATCAGATTGTTGTGGTTGTGAAAATCCTTTTTATTGGAATATTGATTAATATATTTTAATGATTGTTGTTATGTTGGAAATTATATAAATTTATTGGTGATATATTAGTGTTGAAAATAATGGAAATTATTTGTTGAAAATTTTGAATATTGAAATATGTTTAAAATGATTGTTTTAAAATTATTAATATTATTAGAAATAAATAAATTGATGATATAAATTGGGTTTTTGTTAATATTTGAATTATTGGAAAAATATTTCCCAAATGTTGTGGTGGCTTAATTGTGGAAAATGGTTGTATTGGGTGTTAATATTATTGAGATTACCGAAGAAAAATAAATTATGACATAAATTGCATTTTGTTGATATTTGTATTAGTGGGAATTTTCTTGAATATATGTGGTTATTTAATTGAAGAAAAAAAATGGTTATATTTGTGGTTGGAAATTATTAAGAATGTCAGGAATAAATAGAATTTATGTGGTTACAGTTTAAAACTATGTTTTGATGATATACAATTAATTGTGAATTTTCTTGGATATTTGCGGTGATTAAAGTGAAGAAAAATTGTTGTGTGGATTATTGAAAATTATGAGACATAATAGGAGTAAATAGAATTATATCTTGGAAAATTATGGATGTTGAAATATAATGTGATTGCACTTCATATGCATCATTGTTGTGTGAAGAAAAAGAAAGATTAAAGAAATGGTTGCGTGAAATGGAAATGAGAATGAAAAGACCCTGAATAGGGCAAAAATGAAAAGAAAAAAATAAATGAAATGACCCCAAAGATGGCGAATTAAGAAGAGAGTGAGATCCCTAGGGTGAAAGACCCAAAAGTTTACACCGGAAAGACTCTGAATGGGGAGTATATTTGGGTATGGGCGCGTATTCTTCAGTGAAAGCCCAAGAACAACAGTGCATTGTGCGATTGCATGTAAGCATTTGCATCATTATTGCATTTGAAAGAAGAATTTGTATTTTTTATCAAGTGTATGTTTGAATATATTATTCATGACTAAAATGACTTGTTTATTTTGTAAATTTAGAATTGTTGATATATTAAACGTATGATTGAATAAGGAAAATGATAATTTTGATTGTTTTAAATTTGTATGGTTGGGGTTTTTTTTAGTGTGTATATTGTAAATGTAATATTATATTTTGGCATAAGGTTGTGTTATTAACTTAGAATTTCTAACCTATTTAGGTGTAACACACCCTATTGAGCAACGTGGAAATGCTCACCTTTTATTTTCTAAAATTTTTAGATGCAGATATAGTTTCAGAGGGACCATAGGAAGTTCAAGAAGTGTTCCAAAAAGCAAAAGAACCATAATAATGGTTATTTTTAAATTTATATCACCTTTTTTACATGTACCAATTTGAGTTATATGGGCTTTTGTAAGTTAAATTATATTTTGTTAGTTTGTAAAATATTTTTAGAAATATTCTTTTTGACTTAGAGATTATTGTAAATATTTGAGCTTTTGTGCAGGAAGATGACTGGTTTCTTATACTTATAAACAGGAGATAGTGTTATGGTTGGTTTTGGAAAAGTAAAATAATATGTTATAGTAAATCTTAGTTTAATAAATTTATTTAGGATTAAACGTTTTACTGAAAAAAAAAAAAAAATTAGGGTGTTTTGATTGACTGCCAGTTGGGATAAGAGTAGCCCTTAGGGTCAAACCCTTGACCTAGGGCCACGAGTCAAGTTCTAGGTTGCCCAGAATTTGGGGCGTGACAGCATCAATAAAGGTCATATCATAGAGATTAGTGGCATTCTGGATGGAATCCTCCACGTCTGACTCGAAGAGCAAAACCTCTTGTGGATGCCCGCCCAAAGTACCTCACTGATGGGTTCAGGCTTTGAGAGAACATACTCGCTTGAGAAGCTCTTGATTGAGAATTGCGGAAACCCTATTACTTGGGTTGATTCAGCATGTACTGGTTCAGAACTTGAATAACAAACCAACAGTGTAAACATTTATCCAACAGAGCATGTTAGAGCCCCTGAAGCCACATTTGCGTAAAACTATTTCTACAAACTTGTTATGCGTTCCCGAACTAGACTTTACGTCAATCGAGCATGACGTCACAAAGAGTACGGATGGAGTCTAAGGCAGCGTGGAGTTTGGTAAGTATTTTCTAGTGGTGAGTAAAGGTCAGTTCCCAATCCATGCATCATCTTCTCCTGCATATTATTCTAGGCACTTGAGGGTCTTCTCCAAAGATGATCCAGAGTTGTAAAAAAATGCTTTGTCATCTGAGGCATGGAAAGTACTTAAAAGACCCACCTTTCCCTGCTCTGTAAACAACATAGGATGACGTAATAGTCATGTAATCATCATTATTAAAGGGTTTTTCATAGGTAATCGGGTCATAGGATTGTTCATTGGGTACTACCAAGGATGAAAATATCGGTAATCACGGATATATCGGATATATCGGAGATATATCGGCGGATATTTTGGAAAAAAATAACAGTAAGCTTAAAATTGTTAAAAACTCATGAAAATGTAAGGAAAACCTCGTAATAATATAATTAGAAGTATAATAGACATTTTAAAGTTATTTTATTGAAAATTTTGATATATGTATAACATGATTTATCATATTTGATAATAATATCGTATGCATCGATAAAAATATGAATTTTATAAGTGTACATTTATTATTAAATTACACCTAATATTATGATATTTGATTATAATGTCTAATTTTAAAATATATATTAGTATTAAAATATGATCCATTTAATTCAATTGTATTAAACAATATAAAATAAATAATGATATATATATATATATATATATATATATATATATATATATATATATATATATATATATATATCATTTTTTAATATTTAATTAATTATTAATATATTAAAAACATTATGAAGAAAATTACATAATTTTTATATTTTTGGTAATTAATTAAAAGACTTTGCATTTAATTATAAAATAATTATAATTAATTTGCTCTTTAAAATATTTTTATATTTTCTTTATATAATGAGTTTAAGTATATATATATTTGTTGCATATTATGTATCAAAGAGCAAGTTAACCCAGGTGGTAAGCGGAACCTCTGGGTAGCAAGCAAATGGAGAGGACTGTAGCGCGTTGACGGGGCACTGTAGCGTGTTTGACTTTCGTTGACCCACGTTGACCACACGATATATCGGAGAAAAATCGTCGATTTATCGCCAAATCACCGATATATCGCGAGAAATCACCGATTTCTCGCAATAAATCCCGAAATATCGCCGGACCGATATTTCTCCATGAAATATCGGGGTTTTGATACACGATATTTCGGCGATATTTCAGCGATATATCGCTGAAATATCACGACATTTTCTTCCTTGGTACTACTTCCACCAGTACTCACTCACCATGCAGTATGTGTTCAGAAGTGTGCCATCCAAATCACGAATAACTCAAGAGACTGGCTTCTTTAAACGCTTTACTGTAGACATTTTGAATACCAAAATGAAGGCATTCAAACAAAGATTATGTTGCCACTGATGTCAAGCACTGTGACTAGGTCAACTGGAGCTTGAGGTCTGTGAGAGTTTGGTGGCGAGTTGGACACCATCACTATATTATTTGAATTTAGAGTGGAGAACATCCCACTTGAATTGTCTATTGCAGTTGATTCTTCTCTGTCATCCAACAATGAGCATGAGCCCACCGGTTCTTTAATTTCATGTCTCCTCTTCATTATGAGATGTATGCATGTTGACTGTACTACATTTATTTTGCACAAAGCACAAGGTGCACTTCTAGGTTTGTTAGGTCAACTTCTTGTAATAAGATCTTTCATTCTGGAAATAAGTGAGTTTTTAAATCAGTTTTCATGCATGGATAGGTTTGACTACACACAACACTTTTGTCCACTACATCCATTTACATCTCGATCACAAACCCATATAACGTAGCCCACCTCTTGATCATCCAGTCTCAGAATTTTCCAGTCCTTTAGATCAATAGCTAATTGTTTTGAGTCTCATTCGTGTGTTTGCCTCCAAACCTGCTTTTATGGTAGCCGTGATCTCACCTGGAGATATCTTGAACTCGGTCTCACCAATATCCTTGACATTTTTGGTGGAACACATGAGTCAACAGCAGCTGAAAGGGTGCAGTAGGTTTTCCAAAATCAAAGATGAATTCTAGCACCTTAGCGCCAGTAGGATTTCCTTCAAGGGTAATTGTTCTAGTAGCAACTACCAAACTTTGATGTCCGTATTCCTGATCTATCACCATGTTGCCTAGTACACCACTCTCCACAACGAAAGCCAAATTATTCCTTGATGCCACATTATAAATCATGGACACTAACCATTCACTATGAGGACCATTAGTCCATGCTCTAAAGTTCTAAGAAATTTTGTGATGGATCATACTTTAATGCTGCATTCCAAATCTTGAATTCCCATTAGCAAAATCACCAAATTGTGTTTCCCATATTACTTAAGCAACTGAAAACCTTCAATGACATATGGTCCGAATCAGAACTATCGTGCTCCTGGGCATTAAATATTTGTCTTTCCTCTATTTCAATGAATAACCATAACAGCATGCCCATAGTTTTCATTGATTGTTGCTTGGAATGTCCCCTGTTGGAGACTTCATTGATGAAGGAACCTCTTATGCCCACACGTCATGCTTTCTTATAACATTAACAACAGCTGAAGTAAACAAGCAGGCCACCCAAAACTACTAGGCAAGCAATAGACATAATCTAACACTATCTCCAGGAATGAGGAACAAAGAAGGGATGGGAGGACTAGGTGCAGAATGCTAAATAATCCGAAGCAGATCATCAAACAAAGTAAAGAATCATTAAATTAAGTCACATCCCATGCTGCAATCAGCGGGCTTAAGTGCAAATGGGGGACTTAGATAGATTTCGAACAAACATTAAAGCATAATTTCCAAACGCTAAAGTGGCAAATAACACTCAGTATTCAATGGGAAAGGAGAAGAGAACAGTGGAGGATATCAACAGAAATAAAACATGCATTCGAATTGATGATCAGCAATACTCAACGATGCAACCATGGTTATTCTTAACCAAACAAACAAGCGATATACAAGTAATAAAAAGAGAAGATGAAGAACAAAGATCATGAAAACAAACAGAAACCCACAGCAAACATACCTGGAGCTGCCCCCCTTCTCTGTCGTGTTCCTTCTCTTTTTTCTTGTTTCCCTTCTCAACCCAATCCTCACGAATTCCCCTCCTTCCTTTCTTGCAGCCTGGAATCTCCTCTCCTTCCTAGCAGTGTGTATGGACTGTATATCTCTTTTCCAGTGGTACGGTTGCAGCCTTCTCTTTATCCTTCTTTTCTCTATTTTGTTTCCTTACTTTTTTTTTTTCTGTTCTCCCCTCTCTCTCTTTTGTTCAAGATGCCTTCGTAGAGATCCTCCCAGAAATCCCCAGGCTGCTATTTTGGAAAGTCCTCCTACCCAATCATGCTTGTGGACTCTCCTTTATATCATGGTTGTGGAGGATATCGGAGGAAATTGGGAAGTCTGATCAAAATCAAAGAATGGGTATGGGAATCTGGGGATGTGGTTGCGCATGGAGATTCTCTATGCATCACTCTTCCCTTTTTCACTAGTGCGCCTCCTAGCTGTCTTCCATTTTTATGGCAGCCCATGACTATTGTTGAATTAAAATCTTTCCATACATATGTGCTTATTGAAGATCTTTTCCAAAAACAAAAGCCAAAGGAATCTCTTCATCCAAAAATCTCTTAAGTGTCTTGATCTCCTTCCCATTATTGTGAAAGTTGTGTACACTAAGGGATCCTCTCCTATTTGCAGCACTCCAGTCCCATGTAAAACAAAATAAAGATTAAAGTAAGAAGCATGCAATTGAAAATTAAAATCAAAGTGATGCAATTAAAAAATTAGTATGTCAATCACATATATATTTAAAATCAACTATTAATCACACATGAAAAAAAATCTAAATACCAAATCTCATGCAAAAATAAAATAAAATAAAATAAATCATGTAATTTGAAATGAAAGTAAACAAAATCACATGCGCACATAAGAGAATCAAAATATTACTTCATGCAATTGAAAAAGAATAGAATCTTCAATCTCACATAATTTTCTAAAGCAAGTCATAGCTCACTTAATCTCAAAATCAAGCAATCAAACTCAAAAACTAACTTAAGTGAAATGGGCCTATAGAAGCATCCAAGTGAAACCTGAGTGAATCTAAGTGGACCAATTATGCTTAGGTGAACCTAAACAAGCCTATGTGAACTAGAGTGGGCCTAGGTGAACCTAAGTGAGCTTAGATGTGTCTAAGTAGGCCTAAATGTGCCAAAATGGGCCCAGGTGTGTCTAACTAGGTCAAGGTGTGTGCCTAGCTATTCTAAAAATGTACCCAAATAAACTATCCTTAAAAAAATAAAAAATTAAAAAAAATTAAAAAAAATCCCTAGATCTAACTTGAGGTTGTCAAAGTCACAGTAAGAGTTCAAATAAACCTCTCAACAAAGGGTCTCAGAAAGAGTAAACTGTATGAGTGTCGATAAGGCACCAAGGGTTGACTACGAGTCAAAAGAGAAATACAAGAAGACACCTAGTGTCACATGTGCTAAAAGAACAAAATGAAGGGTCTACACTATGACTAATTTGTAAAACCATTTTGGATGTCAAAAACATGGTAGAATCAAGACACTTCTTAAAAAAGCCTTTTTCAAAAATAAAAATTCCTTGATACATTTAAGAAGTTTAAAACATCATCCAAGAATAAAAAATATTTTAAGACAAGCCAAAAAATTCAAATTTAGAAAAACATTTTAGGAGACAAAAATAGGGTAGCAAGTGAGTGAATTTTGAAAATCAATGAATGTGACCTTTACCATAAACCTAAATTAGTTTCCATGGATTAACTCTCAAATGATCATTGAAAGAAGCTCATGAGGGTTTGAGATTATCTCATTCAATTAAGATTTGCATGATTAATCTATGTTTGAAAATAAAAATCAAGAAAATATGAAAATCATAAATTAGAAAAATGAGTGATAAAGGTCAAAGAAATGAGTTGTTGATTCACCACAAGGGTTGATATGTACAAAGAACACCGCATCTACATGTAGAATCTTAATACATGAATTGCATTTAACACTGACCAAATCCTAATGCACTCATTTTGATTTGATCACACAGTTGCATACATAGAATGAGGATATTCTCATGTGAAATAATGTATTATGTACTAGTGACATTGGTTGTCATTATTTAACACAAAATGACCATAATGTCTAATCTCAATTGACTTTAAAAATGGATTTAAAAGGGTTAAGAATGGTCCATTAAAAATTAGTTTTAAAAAACTCTTCAAAAATGACAAAAACTATAAGAGCAATTATCAATCTTATCAAGCATAAAAATAAGATCAAAGATTATGATAAGAGACTTGATCTTTAGCCACGAAAAAAACAATTAAAAGATACTTGAAAATCAAGGAAAAAGGGTTTGCAAATAGGTTTTACAACCAGATTTAAAAATAAAATAAAATAAAAAGTCCAAAAAAGGCTTCAAAATGCATTTTCTATGGAAAATCTTTTTAGCAAATAAACAAACACTATTGTGGCTCTCAAATTTATTTCAAAATCAATCATGAAGGGTTTCAAAAATCATTAAAATGAAGGGGAAAACCAAGATCCCTAAAAGATAAAATAAAAAGAAAACAATGATTTCAAATCCTAACAAAACCTTATTTCATGAGTGATTAATGAACTTAGAAAAAAGGTAAAATACCCAAAAAAAAAAAATCAAAATCAAAACAATCAAAGCTCTACAAACCACTGTGCAATAACTTATTCAAAAGATTAAGCAACTTCTTACACAATCAAGATTATCAAAGTGAATAAAAGAAGAAAAACCCCATAGATGAAGAACAATGTAATCAACAATCAAGTGTGGCCTTTAATATTCACACCTAACATACAAATTAACTCAATAAGAAAATGAAAATGAAGATCAACTAACAATGAGAAGAAAAAAAAAAAAAAGAAATCCAACTAAGCTTACCAAGGATTCTTCACAAAGTGAGCACTCGCCTTCTAGCTATCCAAATCTTTCTTCAATCCAAGTCATCAATCAAACTCTCTCTTTCTCTCTTTCTTTCTTTCTTTCTTAAAATTGACAGAGTTTCTTTTCCCAAAACACTATAAGAATCCCCCTTAAAATGAGCTCTAAGAACCTTTTATTAGGGTAAGGGATGGTGGAGATTTGGACACTTGTCTTCATCTCCTCCAAAACTCAACTCTCCCAAAAAAAATGAAAATTGAACCAAAGGTCCCCTAACCCCTAACTAAGGCTCACAAAAACTAGCTTACAACGCCCTTGGGAAACCTTTAAAACTAATATATATATATATATATATATATATATATATAAAATAGGGCTCGAAAAAGAACTAAAAAAACCCAAAATTAGCAAAACTCAATTAATCGAACAAAGAAACAAGTTGTAATAAATTGATCAGCTTTCTCAACTAGTTGAACCGATTTACCTCGATTGGTTTGACTTTGAAAGGGTCTTAGGTCATGTGAAAGGTTTCTTAACAGGCTCTAATTGTGCTCAAGCTTAAGGGAAACCTAAGGTGTCACTAAAGTCATGTGAATGATCCAAAAAAATCCTCCAAAAGGTTTCCAAAAGTGGCCCAAGAGCCAATGCCAAAGTTGAATAACATGCAGACCACCAAGGAGCACAATGAACGACTAAGTAAAAGGGGATCCCATGTGTATACCATACAAAAGCATAAGGCAAAGGATAACAAGTATGAATACATGTGTTATAAGGATAAAATAGCAAGTTTAGGTGGTTGTGGGTTTCAACTCCACCAATCTTAACTACTCATACACAAATATAAAAGTAAGCTAATACTTGCTCCCATATTTAGCAATGCCCTATCAATCTTAAAGTTCCCAATCATACATGAAATACTAAGGCATCCAGGGTTATTATATTTAACCAGCCTCTTGTTTTACAAGATTGCACTCACTTACTCCATTAAAAATGTTTTCTTTTACATATTTATCTTTCTTTTAACAATGCACAAATCTTTGAAAATTTTTGCATAAGAAGGAACTTCACAAATGACATCTAATAGCGGAATGTTTATCTTAACTTATATATTTCCAAGATTTTTAGGTTTGGGTCCTTCTTATCTTTGGGTTGTAAGGCTTAAGGGTATGGTATACGCTTACTATAGTCATAGTGTTCCCTATCTTCTTTTAGCTTCCCATCACCCAACTTTTTATTTATCTCTTCATTTTACTTTTTTTTTTTCTTCTATTCTCACTTCCTTACTAATGACTCCTTCCTCACTTTTCCCATCCAACTTATTAATCACCTCCCCACTCCTCAAGATGGTGATAGCCTTAACCTCATCAATCCTTAGCTCACTAGGTGTCCTCCCATCTAAGCCAACTTGACCATTAGGGTTGGGTTGATGTTGAGAAATGATCTTGCCTTTCTCTTTTCTTGGATTGTCAAAGAATTAGTGAGCTTTGTCATTACTACTTTAAGCTCACTCAAGATTTGATTGGTTTGGGAATTGATGTATAATTAGTTTTGTAAAGAAGCATTCATATTATCTTCCCATATTTTTCTTAAAGGTGGGACATAAGGTTGTTTGTTGTTAAAGAGGAGGTGAAGGAAATTGTTGCTAGAATTGGGGTTGATTATGTTGAAATTGTTTAGGTTGAGATGATATTTAATTGTTCTTCTAACACTAATTTAGGTGATTATGTCATCTTAGATTGTAAGTTTCTAAAAATGGTGAATTTTGATAGACCTTTTTAAATGAACTCACTGCATTAAGGGGTTCATTTGAGGCCTCTTTCAATCTAGGAATGGTAGAACAATGACGAATGATGTGTATGTTGTTGTCACAAATTGCATAAGGAAATTCATCATAGTTAGACACACTTTTTACCTCCTTTATTTTTTTTCAATTATATTACCTCAACCCTCTTAGCTAGTGTAATCAACTCAACACTTATATCATGCTCTCATTTATACTTCTCCCCACCCATGGCACTTGATCTTTCTTTTCCTTTAGTTGAATTTTCCTTAGCTCATAAGAGTCTTAAGATTGAGAACTTTTAGTTAGTTGTTTAAAGAAATCATAGGCTTCCTTGAGCTCTTTACTCATGAATTTCCTATTGCACATGATCTCAAAAAAATTGACAAGATCAAGTAGTTAACCTATCATAAAATAGGCTAACTACTCATCATGGCTCATAATCATGATGGGGGCATAAGTTGATCAAATCTTGATACCTCTCCCAACAATCATAAAATGACTCATTCTCATTTTGTTTGAAAATGGTGATTTTTCTCATCAAAGTTATCATATGTTGAAAATGGAAATATTGTTTTAAAAATTCTATTTGCATTTCAAGCCAAGTACCAATAAAACTTGGCCTTAAACCATAGAGTCACAATTGTAGACTCTCCATTTTGTCTCATTAGCACATATCCTGTTAGGTGCTCTTTCAGTACTCTACGGTAGTCCCCTGGTAGCCCATGTTACCCGTACAACTTACCTTTTAAGCTATCTTGGAGACCCTAGTCGAGGAATTTATCTAGCCCCTCATTGTGACCCTAAGCAACCCCGAGTTAGACCTAGGATTTTCCTTTCTTTTTTAGGATAGTTTGTTTAGGTACACTTTTAGGATAGCACACTTAGGTATGTTTAGGTCATTTAGACACTATCTTGATCACCCTAGGTCACTTAGGCATTGTCCTGATCACTCTAGATCACTTAAACACCTTTTAGGTCTACCTAAGCCCACTTAAGCTCATTTAGGCCCATTTAGGCACACTTGGCCTATTAGGTACCACCTTAGGCCCATTTGGGTTTACCTAGGCCCATTTAGGTTACTTAAGCATGTTTAGTACCTCTTGGCCCATTTAGGCATACCATGCCCACCTAGGCCCATTTGGACACCCCTAGGCCCATTAAAACTCATTAGGCCTACCTAGGTCACTTAGGCCCACTTTGGCATATTTTGCCCATTCAGGATCACTTTAACCCTTTTAGGTCACCCAAACCCCTTTAGGCCACTTAGGTTCACTTAGGCACATTCGGCTCATCTAGGCTCACTTAGCCCACCTAGGCCCACCTTAGGCCCTTAGACCCACCTAGGCCCATTTAGGCCCACCTAAATTCATCTAGATCCACCTATGTTCATCTAGGCATACTTAGGTTCACCTAGACCCACCTTAAGTACACTTAGGTCACCTTTTAGGCATTCTTTGTGTGACTTGTATGATTTGCATGATTACATGGCTTACATGGCTTGCGTGACTCATATTTATTTATTTATTTATTTATTTGATTATTTTTATTTTTATTAATATCAATCACTTGTTTATTTTTATTTTTATCTATATTTTTAATTAACTTATTTATTAATTATTGTTTTATCATTTTCTAATTTATTTATTTATTCATTCAATTATTTAATTTAATAAATTTAATGTTTTTGCAAGGAAACTTACCCATGGAAAGAAAAGGTTAACATCAAAAAAAAAAATTCAAAAAGAGAGATTTAGGGTCTGTTTGTTTAGTGTTTTCAAGAACTGTTTTCTGTTCTTGAAAACAAAAAACACCAAAAACTTGTTTGGTTGAGAGAGTCGTTTTTGTTTTTGTTGTTCCCTGTGTTCTCAAAATGGCACTGTTTAGAGAACAACAAAATGTTGTTTTCCCCATTTTTTTACTATTTACAAAACAAAATTAAACAACAAAAAACCCATCTGTTCTCCGTGTTTTTTTCTTCCCGTTCTCATCTCTTCTCCAGCACAGCCGCGTCGCCTCTTCTCCAGCACAGTCGCGACATCTCCAGTAGCAAGAAACGAAGGTAATTTCCGCATATGTTGAAGTTATTTTTTATAGATCTAGTAAAATAGGCTTTTTTTGGCAATATTTGTTGAGAAAAATGTTAGATCTGGGTAAAGACATATCAGTTATGTTTTTCGAATGAGATCTGAGCTTTTTTTATCACCTGTTGTTAGTTTTTTTTTCCCCTGTTTGGATGCTGAGAAAAGTGGGGAACGAGAATGAAAATAGAAAAAAAAAATTCCTGATTTTTTCCCGTTTTGATTTTTCTTGAGTTGTTCTGTTAAAAAAAAAAAACAAAAACCTTGCTTAAAGACATGGAAATCAAACGGGAAAATCCAGGCTTGATGGGTAAAACACCTCAAGGAAAATGGAAAAAAGGAAGAGAATCAGAAGAGGATGAGGTGTTGAATCACCAAGAACTCTCTCTCTCTAGATCTGCTCTTCCTCCCTCTCATCTGGACTCCAAAGCCCGGTTAAATCCAGTTGATGACCATGGACCTCCACTCTTTGCTTCTTCCCTTCTTCCCACCTTCCGATCTCATGAAAGCAAAAATAATTAAAAAATTATAACAAAGTAAAAAGTAAAAAATAAAAATAAAAAATAAAATTAAAATTATTAAATTATTTTCTATATACTACTTCAAACTTATTTTAATTTTTTCATATGATTATATAATTTAAAATATATAAATTTTAATTCATTTTAATGATATATTTTTGTAATAAATCAAACATTAAAAAATTAATTTTTTAACATTATTGAAATCAAACGGTCAAAGGGGAATATCCATCGGCATATTCTGAGGGCTAGGTCAGTCTTGAGAGGAAGAGAGATGTGGGGCTAGGGATTCCATCCACTTGGGCAGTCTGATTTGAACTCAAACTCTGCACTGATTATTTATTGGATGTTACTCATCTATTTTCTTGGGGTGGTGGAGAATCAGTGGAAAGAGATGTGACCATCTCCTTACTTGCATTTATTTTGATGTCTTATTTATTTTATTTAGAAGCTTGTTAGGTGAAAATTAGTTATAAATATTAAATTAATTCTTTTTAAAACTTTTTATCTCATCTTAATAGAATATACTATAATTTTTAATAAAATTAAATATTAAATCAATAAAAATGATTTTATCATGTTTGATTTATTTTAAAAAAATATAAAAAAATATTTTAATTTTAAAATTAATCAAATATAAAATTAATCAAACTATTATTATTTTTATTTACTTTTCTTTCATTTTTTTCCCAATTTTTGTTTCAAATTTTATAAAAACTAAAAAAAAAAAAAAAAAAAAGTCTTCAAAATCTAATTAATATCAAATCTATTTTTATTTTTATTTATTTTTCTTTCATATTTTTATACATTACACTATACGTCAACAATCTTAATTCTTATTTAAACATAGCCTTAAGTTCTATTGGTGGTTTTAAAAGTTGTCTCCTCATAGAGTTCTTATTTGTGATGGGATTGTACAGATGACAACTGAGATAACAGATGTTGAGAATGCAGGAACATGGAGAGGTAATATAGAGAAAATATTTATTGACATCATGGTAAATGAAGTTAATAAAGGTAACATGGATAGTGGTACATTTAGTACCAACACATGGAAAAGGATCTTACTTGAGGTCAATAGTCAAGAAAAAAGAAATTTCAACTTGAAGCAGCTTAAACAAAAGTTTAATAGACTACGTGCAATGCACTGTGAGTTCTCTGATCTTTTAGAAGTCTAATGTTAATGGATTTGCTTTAGTCCTGGAAGTTGTAGTTTGTTAACTAGTGAAACTTGCACATGCTATGCCTGAAAACATCTTTTTGAAGTTTTGTTTGAACTTCCATACATGTTGATATTCCATCACTTATGGCTCAGTTTTAACGTCTCTTCCTCACTTCAAAGGCAAACGGTGATTGCAACCTTGTATGCTAGGACTAACATTTTGTTCCTTCATTTCATTCAACTCGTCCCCAATAATAAACTCGGTCGAGCAGAACATAGAAAGCCAGCTGAAGACAAGGCACCCAAAATTGGTTGAATGGTTTAGAATGGTGGAACTGCCACGTATAGCGGGATTTTTCATTCCATTGTTGAAGAAGTGGTCTATGGAATATGCTGGAAGGTTAGCTCACAGAATTCTCAGCTTTTAGTATAACAGTGTTGAATCTTGGACAAATTCCCACTACTTTTACAAGTTTATTTTTTCATCTAGTACCTTGAATTGGAAAAATAGTATAAAACACAATAATTTTCAGTGGTGTTGCAGGGATTATTCTAGCTATAAGCTGCTGTGTGGCAGTAGGAAAATTGGGTTCTGGCCATATTTCCTGCCCCTTGTTTATATCGTCTATTGAGAACGCATTAATAGAGCTCATGAATTTGTCACACAGTCTTGTTTCAGTGGATAAATTGCACCAATTAGCCACTGAGGCAGGTTTTGAACAGGAGTTCCTGTAGAATTTTGGATTGGTTTGGCTCAGAAAAAACTCGCTAAAGCAATTCGCAGAGAAAGTGTATTTTCAGGCCTTCAGACTTTTCAAGACAAGGTCAGTTCAGTGATTCATGTAATAACCTCCTGGCCTTTGTCATGGACACTCTTGGACAATCCCTAGATAATTTCATTTTCAATTTACTGAACCATAAGAGTTTGTTCTAAAGGAATCCATCAAAGCTAAGTATGCAAGTTCTACAGAAGCAAACATATAGTTATCATCCCAAATGTCGATCCCTCATTCGGAATTGTGAATATTTGAATGCAAAGGGAAGTATTTCTCATGTTCTAAGCCCTGGTCTTACCTTTCTCTATTAATGGTTGGCAGGTTCAAGAGAGTAATTGTCTGGCTACTCTAGGAATTTTTGCATTTCTGGGAAGAAAAACAAGATTATTCTTATCAGGAATGGGAATAAAGGATCTTGATGAGCATGTTAAGGACTTCCTCAGGTACATCACTCTGCATTTTTTTTCTATAACCCTTTTAAACTTCTCAACTTTATCCTTATACTCCAGTAGGTTCAATGCTTTGATTTCAGTTACTTGGAGTGTGTTAGCCTTTTCATTTACCCCAAGTTTTCTTCACTCTCTATGAATCAACTTTTCATGGAGGTCAGTTAGTTTTGACACACTTAGTGAAAATATTCAAACTCCCTTTATAGGTAGTAGCTGATGAAATTGGATGGATTGGTTTTTATGCTGCATTTTCTTTCGGATTTAATCAAGAGAGAAGGAGGTCCAAACTGCGTGCCATCCAAGCAAAGAAAGAGATTATTTTACATACTGTTTTTACGGTTTGCTATGATGTTTTCTCTGGGTTTGTGCATTTCAACAGTTCAACTTAGCAACCCTTAAATGCAGACTTGTTGGCATTCTTGCTCCGAAGGTAGTAAGCATAATCTCATCTTTAAATTTTCTTTCCTAAAGTTGCCATGATTGTTGATTTATTTTACATTTTTTTTATCAGTCAGAGCCTGCTTACTAGTTGTCTGGAAGACTACTGGGCTGCCTATAATAGATCAGGGTATGATAATGTCGTTTTCTCAAGCAGTCAACTGTAGAAGATTGCAGAAAGAAATGCCCTTGACCCAACACAATCCATTGGAACTGAAAGCACTACAAGTTCATTTCTAACCTTGGAAGCACAACAGAAGGTGACTGACTTAATGGCAAGGGGAAATCCAGAAAAAATACCACAGTCTGGGAATAAACTGAGCAAGGTATGAGTCCTCAGTGGATAGATGGACCAAACAACTACTGTGAAACAGCATTCTGAAATT
The DNA here is from genome assembly GCF_004353265.1 of Vitis riparia. Lineage (NCBI taxonomy): Eukaryota > Viridiplantae > Streptophyta > Magnoliopsida > Vitales > Vitaceae > Vitis > Vitis riparia. Next base: position 13,532,711 of record NC_048439.1, read on the forward strand.
ATTCTTTGTAAATAAATGACTGCAATACACAATTTTAGGCAACAATTACCATAATTTGCTGCTAGCAGGCTAGCTGCAAAGTGGGAATAGAGACAAGAACCTTAGTGGAGGCAGGAAGGAGAGCTGAATCAGAGGCTCTACATCAAAATTTACTCAGGAAATCCAGCATGAAGTTGATATCTACAAGCTTTGTAAGTCCAGTGATCATCTGACTCAATGATTGGTAAAAAAAAAACCATGTCAAAGTTCAGATGCTAATGCTTCAAATTGAACTGTGTTTAAGGATATATGGATGGGCACTCAGCTGCTCTTCATAGACATCATGGCTTCTCTGGAGCTTCTGCTAAAGCAAATGCGTGGCCGCAGGATTACAGAAAGGGAAAGAAATAAGCTAAAACAAACACTAGCCGATATTGCTTCACTTATCCCAGTTACAATTCTAATGCTACTCCCTGTAATCACCTACTCATCAACTCTTTATTCTCCAATTTTTTATCTTTCATCATTGGCTAAAGTAGCAGTTCGCTTTCTCTTTTCATATCCATGTTTGTGACTGTTGATCAGACAATATGAATTATAATTGCCATGGAAGACAATTTTTCTAGGCTTGCATCATTTGTCAAAATAATCATAAGAGAGGTGCTTTAAAATCCTTTCATCTTTTTCTGTGATCCAGGTATCTGTTGTAGGGCATGCGGCCATCTTAGCAGCTATAAAGAAGTACGTGCCATCCTTGGTAATTCTTGCCACCCTTTCCCTCACATTTATGATCTTATCATTTCTTTCTGCTAATCCTGTTTCGTTGATGATACTGGATATTAGATCCCATCCCCTTATTCTTCCGAGCGACTAGATGTTGTAAAACAACTTAAAAGAAGCAAGAAGATGGAAGTTCAGACACTGAGCAACCAAGAGGATGCATCCTCTGCTATCTCAAAAATAAATGGTTGATGCTAACATTGATCACTTGAACATGACATGCAAACATTTCTATGAACATGTGGATGCTTACATATATTCATTGGTGATGATCAAATTCGTATTGTCAAGACAAATAATTCTACCATTCTGATTTTGCTTAAACAAATAGCTTTAGCCCAGAAAGAATATGGTGTGAATTGAGATGGTGATGATCAAAAGGTGAGATGGTGCCAAATCATATATAAGAGTTGAAAAATATTGGTTTTAAATGAAGAAATGAAATTGATCAAAATTAGAACAAAATATATTAATGAAAAAAATACTCGGATTTCGAATTCACTAGAAATCAATTTCGACATTAAAAAGTCAATAAGATCTATAATTTATCAAGTTAGGTTGAAGACCTTAAAATTTTATCTAGACTGATATTTAATTTAGCTTTAAATTTAAATCTATTAAAATCTCAAATTATGAATCTTAATTGCTTTGATCAATTTTCACAATTAAGTGTAATTTATCTTTAACTACCTTCTAATAAATCTTATAATGAAACTATCTCATCTTATCAATATTAAATATTTGGCGAATTGATTAAGATTTTGTTATATTTTTTATTAAAGGAAATTAGAAGATAATATTTTTCTTAAGTTAATCAATTCATTCAAGACTACCTTTTAATCTTAACTTCAAGCTATTAATTCACCATGAATTTGGACTCTAAATCCTTCTTCCTTTTATAAAAATGAAATCTAGTCACTCATGTTTGTGAGATTATACTCCATACAATATGTTTAGTTAATAAAAAAATAAACGAAAATCAAAAGAAAATGTCAAAAACTTTTACTACAAAACTTTATTTTAAAAATATATAAAAATGGTCAAAAGATGCAAAAAAAAAATGAAAAACTTTCTATGGTTACGAGCAATGATGAAAATATTAGTTTTTACTAAAATATATAAAATAAATATGACTGAGATGATATTAAATTGATAATAATACATATTATATACATATATATAATATTATATAATATAATTTGTGACTTTCAGTAATAAATTGACCACTAACATGGAAAAGAAGTAAAGAAAAAGGGGTGGAACCCAACATAAAGTAAACATCTCCTTTACAGGCTATTGGCCACAATTTACTGGTCAGAATTACCAAAATTAATCTTAATTACCAAAAGGAGCAGAGCATGAATGGCCAGAATCTTTTCAGGCTAAGAATGAGAAAACAAGAAGAAAGCAGCAAATGTGGGACAGGAGAACCAACACTCTCATCTATCTCTTTGGATTCCCATTACAGATTGTCTACCACAATGACCCACCAACGCGTCTTGCATAATCTACCCACCAAAAAGTTTTGATGCGGGAATGTTTTTTCTTTATTTTTTTCTTTTCTTTTTTGGTGGGCTGTTAAGCAACTGTTATTCATCAGATCCACTAAGGCAACTCACCCATCTCTTCTCTTTCGAGTACTTCAGTCGTCTTTCAAACTCATCTTTTCCTTGTCATCCCCTGAAGCAATGGATTGTGTGAGCCCAATCCTGGACGTCGCCACCCGCTTGTGGCATTGCACCGCCAAGCGTGTAGTTTATATTCGTGAGCTTGAAGAAAATCTCAACTCTCTGAAGAGCTTAACGGAGGAGCTGAGCAACTTAAGTAAGGATGTGATGGTAAGTGTTGAGCGTGAGGAGGAACTACAACAGAGTAGGCGTACGCATGAAGTGGATGATTGGCTCTGCGCTGTGCAGGTCATGGAAGCTGAAGTGGAAGAAATATTGCAAAATGGGCGTCAAGAAATCCAACAGAAATGCCTCGGAACCTGTCCTAAGAATTGCAGGTCAAACTACAAGCTGGGGAAGATTGTGAGTAGAAAGATCGATGTTGTGACTGAATTGAAGGGCAAAGGGCATTTTTATTTTGTGGCTCATAGGTTGCCCTATGCTCCAGTGGATGAGAGACCGATCGGGAAGACTGTGGGCTTAGACTTGATGTTCCAGAAGGTTCGGAGATGCCTGGAAGATGAGCAAGTAAGAAGTATTGGGTTGTATGGAATTAGGGGTGTTGGAAAAACGACCCTCTTGCGGAAAATCAATAATGAGTATTTTGGTAAAAGAAACGATTTTGATGTGGTGATATGGATAGTGGTGTCGAAACCAATCAGTATAGAAAAAATTCAAGAAGTGATTCTGAAGAAATTATCGACCCCATATCACAAATGGAAGAGTAGTAGCAAGGAGGAGAAGACTGCAGAAATATTCAAGTTGTTGAAAGCCAAAAACTTTGTGATATTGCTTGATGATATGTGGGACCGACTGGATCTCTTGGAGGTGGGGATCCCTCATTTGAGTGATCAAACGAAATCCAAAGTAGTACTCACTATGCGATCTGAACGAGTATGCGATGAAATGGAAGTTCATGAGAGGATGAGGGTAGGGTGTTTGACACCGGGTGAAGCATTTTCTCTGTTCTGTGATAAGGTTGGTGAGAATATCCTGAATTCACATCCAGATATAAAAAGGCTTGCTAAGATTGTTGTTGAAGAATGTAAAGGACTGCCACTTGCCCTTATCGTCATTGGGCGATCAATGGCTAGCAGGAAAACTCCTCGGGAGTGGGAGCAAGCATTACAAGTACTGGAAAGTTACCCAGCAGAGTTTTCAGGTATGGGAGATCAGGTCTTTCCAATTTTGAAATTCAGTTACGATCACTTGGACAATGATACCATCAAATCATGTTTCCTATATTGTTCTATATTCCCTGAAGACCATATAATTAGGAATGAAGGCCTCATAGATCTTTGGATCGGGGAGGGGTTTTTGAACAAATTTACTGATATACACAAAGCACGCAATCAAGGAGATGAGATTATTAGAAGCTTAAAACTTGCATGTCTCTTGGAAAGTGATGTATCGGAAGACACTTGTAAGATGCATGATGTGATCCGTGACATGGCTCTTTGGTTATCATGTGAATATGGGGAAGAAAAGCACAAAAGTTTTGTACTAGAAGATGTTGAGGTGATTGAAGCATATGAAATTGTGAAATGGAAAGAAGCTCAACGGATTTCACTATGGGATTCTAATATCAATGAAGGACTCTCTCTATCACCCTGTTTCCTCAATCTCCAAACTTTGATTTTGAGAAAGAGTAACATGAAGTCACTTCCAATTGGATTCTTCCAACTCATGCCTGTCATAAGAGTTTTGGATTTGTCGGGTAATAAAGAATTAGTGGAGTTACCTTTGGAGATTTGTAGATTAAAGAGTTTGGAATATCTTAATCTAACATGGACGAGTATAAAAGGGATGCCTATAGAACTGAAGAATTTGACAAAACTGAGGTGTTTGACATTAGACTATGTAGAGAGGCTTGAAGTAATTCCATCAAATGTGATATCTTGCCTTCCAAATTTGTAGATGTTTAGTATGCCCCATGACGATAACCGGGATGTTGTGGAATATGATGAAGTTGGAGTGTTGTAGGAGTTGGAGTGCTTGCAATACATGAGTTGGATAAGTATCACCTTACTTACAGTCCCAGTTGTTCAAAAATATCTCACCTCCTTGATGCTGCAAAAGTGCATACGACGTCTAGAGATGAGGACATGCCCAGGTTTGAAGGTGGTGGAGCTGCCACTTTTGGTTTTGCAAAGACTCACTATGCTTAAATTTTATAGTTGTAATGATTTGGAACATGTTAAAATAAATATGGGGTTGTCTTGAGGTCATATCTCAAACTCAAACTTCCACAACCTTGTTGAGGTGTTTATTTTGGGGTGTCGATTCTTGGACCTGACCTGGCTTATTTATGCTCCAAGCCTTGAGTTGCTGTCAGTTGGCGATAGTCAAGAAATGGAAGAAATTATAGGGAGTGATGAGTGTGGAGACTCAGAAATTGAACAACAAAATCTCAGCATATTCTCAAGACTTGTGAAGTTGACGTTGGTAGCTGTCCCAAATCTAAAGAGTATCTATAGGTGGGCCTTGCCATTTCCTTCCCTTAAAGAAATCGGTGTGATTGGTTGTCCAAATATAAGGAAATTGCCATTGAATTCCAATAGTGCCACCAACACTTTAAAAAAAATTGAGGGGCATCTAACCTGGTGGGAGGAGTTGGAGTGGGAGAATGACAACCTCAAGCACACTTTCACTCTGTACTTCAAAATATGGTAATTGAAAGGAGGAGATGGTTGTCGAGTTCTATGTTATGGAGGTTTGTAGGAATTGTTGGGTTTCCTTCATTTTCTTTCCTCCCTGTTTTCTGAGAAACCCATTGGTTTTTCTCTCCCAGGTACATTTTTCATTTTTGCTTCCATTTGTTTTATGTTATGAGAGATGTTTTAATGCAGTTTGCATATAAATTTTGTTCAAGCAACGAAGAATTGTCAAAGAGGTGAGATTCTCATGATAGGCAAATGATTGATTGTTTTTGTAGGACAAGTTTTTTAAGAACGTTTGGTGGTGAGTGATTGGGTGCTCGGAATGCATAGCAAGAATAGCATAAATAATTGTTGAAAAGAAAGAACCTTTTGTATGTATATGTTATATCATTTCGTATGGTGATCAGTTTTATATATTTTTATTGCCTCAATGTGCTTTATCTGTAAAATTCGATCATTCTTTGCTTGAGTTTCTGCATTGAAATATTCCAAATGTTGTCTTAGGGCAAAAATCTCCATAAAATGCCAAATATGATCAAATGCACAATACCAAATATATACAATAACTTTTTCAAATATACACAATACCAAATATTTATCCATAGGTTCTCTCCTTGTGGAGGCATATGAGATTATATATGTTTTTTTTCCAATATATAAATGTTTAGTGGGTATTTTTTGTGACTTTGATGAAACCACTAAAAATTATATTTTGTAGTAGACTTTTTCTAATTAATTACTTAATAGTATACTATTATTTTGATAAAAATAAATTTTTCGTAATACAAATAAATTAATATCTTAAAAAATAACAAATTAAATATCTTAAATTAATAAATTATAAAATTTTATATTTTATTTGTATGTCATATAATTTTATTATTTTAAGATGATTAATTTATTGATAAATAAAATATTCATTTATTGTATTATATTTATCAATTTATGTTTATTGAAGTAATACTAGTATATATTTTTAATTTCAATAATAAGTTGTAATTTAATAGTTTTTAATTAAATTTAAAAGTAAAAAAAAAAAAAACATATTAACTGCCTCAGTTGACAACTACAACTTAATAGTATACTATCATTTTGATAAAGATAAATTTGTCATAATACAAATAAATTAATATCTTAAAAAAGAACAAATTAAATATCTTAAATTAATAAATTATATAATTTTATATCTTATTTATATGTTATATAAATTTATTATTTTAAAATTATTAATTTATTAATAAATAAAATATTCATTTACAATATATTCTATTTATCAATTTATGTTTGTTGAAGTATACTAGATTCTTAAGCTTGAATATAAATAATTTATTATTAAAATATATTTTTTTAATTTCAATAATAAATTATAATTTAATAGTTTTTAATTAAATTTTAAAGTAAAATAAATAAATAAATAATCGAAGCCTCAATTGACAATTGAGGCTTTAGTTCAAAAATGAAATCTCAGTTGTTAATTGAGGTTTCAGTTAAAAAAATGAAGCATCAATTAACAACTGCAGCTTCAGTTCAAAAACTAAAGCCTCAGTTGGCAATTGCAGTTTCAATTAAAAAATGAAGTCTCAGTTGCCAATTGAGGTTTTAACTAAAATTTTAAATATATATATATGACATGGCTCTTACCTGGTACCAAAGAGGCCAATTTCAACATAAGTTTTATAAAGTGGTTAGACCTAATATTTTATTTATTTATTTATTTATTTTTGTATATATGAGTCATTTTGACCCAAAACTCCAAAAGATAGAAGTTTATTATGCTATTGGATGATGGATGTGATAAGTCAACAACTTGATGATTAGTATATTAAGATTTCAAGAAAATTTTTAAAAATAATAAATAAAATATTTCTCAAAGTCCATATGATATTCATATAGTTTTTATTTTGTTTTTATTTTCTTTTTCAAGTTGTCACTATTATCTTAATTTATTTTTCATTAATTGTTCAATAATAATAATAATAATAATAATAATAATAATAATAATAATAATATATAAATAAAATAATAATAATAATAATTGGCATTCATGCATATGTAAACAATGTTTTTAATTATTTAACATTCGAAAGTAAACTGAAAAAAAAATTATCACATTTATATACCTTTCAAATACAATTGTCCTATTATTATTTATAGCATGTTTCGATTAATTTATTTAGCAGAATTTGACCCACCAACACAAATTGTCATCCCTGTACCTAAGATATCATATTCGCATATGGATATATTAAGATATTATTTTGATTGGGATATAATATCTTTAAATATTAATACCGATATGATTTACTAAGTTATTAATAAAATAAATAAATAAAAATAAAATAAAATATATTATTTTTTAATGTTGGATATTTGCTTAAAATAAAATTATATTACATTATAATATTTATTATTAAAAAAAATATGAAATCTTTTCATGTCTAATGTTATTTGAAAAATGTTTAAAATTTTAAAACTTCATCAAATAATTTTTATTTATTTATTTATTTATTTATTTATTATTAATATTCATTATTAAAATATTTAAACTCTATAAAAAATTATATTATATTATTTAATATATAAAAATAACTTTTATATATTAAACATAAGAATGAGAATATTAGTTCTAATGGATATATCGGTAACCTAATTTTACGGATAAAATCTCAACATGATGTTACATGGCCTAAATGATTTGGTGATTTCAGGGATTTGTCAAACAATAAAACATGGGAATGGGCAGTGAGTTGCTGGGTCCTGTAAGTTATTTTAGGCTAGGGACCAAGAATGTGACATTTATGGTGAGGGTAGTAGAATCTTATTTCTTCTTCCTTTGCAGAAACTTACAGGCAACAAACTCCAAAAGAAGGAGAAAGTAGATGTGACACAAGATTCAAAGTGCTGCTTGGGAAAAAGCGAGAAGTGAATTTTTGCTGAGTTCATACTCGATCTGGGCTGATCCCGCTTAAAGTTTAAGCAACTCATAGGGCCATGCACAAGTAGATTCTAGATTCCCACGTATTTTTAGTGGGAATACTTTTTTGGAAAACATTACAAGTAATTTTTTAATGTTATAAATAATTTTTAAAATTTTTAAAAATATTTTTAAAATTTTATCAAAAATCTAAAATCTATTTGATCAAGTGATTTAAAAATAATTTTTAATTTTTAAAAACAAAAAATTATTTTTAAAATTTTCAAATATTAAATGAAATAGAGAATAATATTTAGAAAACAAGTAAAAATTATTTTTATCGATTTTTAAAAATAGAAAAAAAAAAAAAAAAAAAAAAAAAAAAAAAAAAAAACATGAACCTCTTTGTCAATTGTAGACCCCCATTTTGGGGCTCCTTTTTTTTTTTTTTTTTTTCCTATAGCTCACTTTTGCCAAGTGGAGGGCTCTCAAAGAGCCATGTGTTGCCCCCTGATTGGTTGCTAGGGAATTGCTAGTGCTTTTTGAGGAGCTATGGGATTGAGACACCTGTGAAGGAATATTCGAGGGAGCGTATTTTCCGTTATGGAGGAGCGTATCGAGCTGCAGAGGGGTGGTGCTTTTGTTGCTGTTTTTTTGGAGATATTTTTTAGAGGAGGCGAGTAACTTGAGAGGCAAGGCAAAGAGGGGAATGGGGAGCATTCTATAGTTTGGAAAGAAACCAGAGAGAGTTGTAGTGAGATTACTAGAGAGAGTGAAGCTTCCTTGGAGAGAGATTACTGAGAGAGTTACAGGCTGTTTGGGAGAGGGATAGCTTGAGAGATTCTGTGGAGGTTTCTAGTTTGAGCGAGATTTGTTCTAAAGAGAGTAAGAGGGAAAGGAAAGCTGGTTTTGGCTGAAGAGAGCTTGAAATAGAGAAAAAGTCATTTCAAGCTGAACAGAGGAGGAGACTATCATGTTGGGTCTAGGTATGACTTCCACATGCTTCACGTATCTCATTTTGGATTATTCTATTCCATTTTCCTACCTATTTTTTGGATTCAACTTGGTGCTTGAAGGTGTATATTTGGTGTTATGCATATTTATGAAATTCCAAAACAGATTTTTCATGCATCTTCATTGATTCTTTCTGGCTCCATTCATGAACAACTTGAGCATTCCTCTGTTTTATGAATGCTTTGAATATGGACTTTCCTTCTCTAAACTTAATGTACCAAAATCATGTTCTCAATCCCCTTTGATCCCACCTATGTTCAACTCCTTGATCTTTATAAAACGGAGTTAGATTTAACAGTTTTTTTCTTCTTCATTTTATACATGTTCTGTTTTTTTCTTCATCATCTTCTCTGTTTCTAGAATTTTTTTGGAGCATGTGGCATCATGTTTGGGTTGGCCATCTTGATCGAAGTGTCTTTGAGGTAGAGCTCAGAGTGGGTTTAACTACGTCTCTTTCCACTCCTGCTTAGTCATCGGTTTTACTAGTAGCTGGGATTTCCACCCTCACTTCCAAGGTTAAAGCAGTTGGCTCGAATTCTCACCAATTTTTATTCCAGAAGACTTATCTTGAATATCACACTGTTTGGAAAGGTTATATTTCTTGAGCGGGTGACTGAACAGAAGTCTCTGGAGGTTAATAATGAGGATGACAATTTTGAAGAAGGGTATCAGGTGGATTTGGGTTGTTTAGTTGTTGATATTTTGCAGAGAAATCAGAATTCCCAACAGAGTCGGCATCGCGCGCTGTTGTGGTCAGTGAAGTCCCATGTTGGCTTAATTGATACATATACTGGGAAGATTGGGTCAGTGGACCCAATTGGGAAGACCTGACTTGTACAAAAGGATATAAGCTAAGGAGGACTTCATTGGACTTACCATCATTGCCTCTCCGTGGGAGGATAATTTGCATCTACACTCCATTGAGGCTCACTGTCATGGAGCTCATCATTGTAGAATTAATGTACATGTAGGAGGGTCATCCCATCTATCTAGGTGATATTTTATTGTAGAGTACTCCAAGCTATTCGCCATGACAAAGAATCTTCTTGAAGGAATTTTTCATGACACAAAAGTCAAGGAGGTTATATCAGTCATCAGTTCAGAAAGAAAAGATCAGGTAATTCCAGACACTTTTCTTGGCCCTTTGTTTGGGTCTCCCGTCAGATATAGTCAATGTTGTATTCCCCGTGCTCAGAAGTGGAAATGTTCCTTCCAAAGGACATATTGCAAGAATTATATCACGTATTCAAGAAGAGGTTGAAGCAATCTAGTTAGATGGTCCGTCTTACATGAAATGGGCAAGGCTTTGCTGTTACTCGCATGAAAAAAACTGAATGCCAGGCATCCACTGGCTCTAAAGTGTGCCAAGTAACCGGTCCTGCAACTTATTCCACCATCATACCTATATGTCACGGACTTAGTCTCTTCCTAAGCTCGTGCGACACTTAGACAAGTCAAGACACTTGATCTTGCTAAGTCAGCCTTACTCTCAATGCTTAGCTTGCTAGGCTAAGACACTAGCGACTCAGAAGTTGTAGAAGGCGTAGTAGGAAACTCTTAAAGAATGGAAGCTTTATTGCTTTCAAAGGAAGCTATACAATGCTTGGAAGCTCACTTGCTTGGTTAGGAAGTGATTTGGGTGGTGCCTTGGCCAAATGAGGGTCTCACCTATTTATAGGCACCAATGGAACTCTCTAGAACCTTAGAGGGTTCCTTACAAATCAAGAAGATTCTAGAACATCCTACACAATTCTATATACAATCCTATGTACAATAATATACAAGAGATTCCTAGAAGTCTCTAGAAAGCCTTAGACTCCTCTCATGCCTTCCACCACAGTGTAGAGATGTGTGGACATCTCTAGGCATTTCTAGAACCTTCCACACTCTTCCCACCAATGGCTTAGCGTAGATGGCTCCAGGAGTCTCTAGAAGCTTCCCTCATCCTATATAAGCCCATGGGGAGGGTCATTTGAAGCATCTTGTGACACTCTCCCCCACCTATGCCGTCGACGTCCTCGTCGTTGCCTTTTTCTGAAATCTCTCGATGTGTTTCCAGAACTTTCTCAAGGCATCTGCATATTCCCAACTTACCTGCCTTTTAGGTAGTCATTTCCATCGAATTAGATACTCTATCACATGAGGGACCCCTTGTCTCCTAGTGACTCGTTCAGCCAGGATATTCTTCACCTTCTTCTCCTATGAGGCTTCAGATGGATGTAGGCCCGTGCAATTTCGATGCTTAGAGTGTTGCTTCTTCTTACCCATCGAGTTCACATTTCCCTTGGTGACCTCTTCCATGTGTGTGCGGGCTACCTCAGCTCGCTCCCCTTTTGCCTTCTTTACTTGCACCCCTGATAGTAAGGAGGTCTTAGGCGTACTAGGCTTCGGGTTAAATTGGAGGGCACCTAGTAGCTGCATCGAGCCCATATGTGTTTCGTCCTCCTGCTCCCTCTCCTCGATCATGGCATTGGGCGCCATCCTCTTTGGATAATCTCATGCCCAATGTGGACCATCACACAAGAAACATTTGATTTTAGGCGTAAACTCCTTCCTTTCCGCCTTACCCCTTCCTTCTCGGACATTAGGCGTCTTGCCTAATCCCATTCTAGGAGCATTATGGTCCCTTGAGACCTCGTCTCCTCCACCCATGGCATGGCTATCCTCCAAAGACTCAATCTTGGATGAGTCTCCTCTCTTGTAATCCGTTAAAGACTCTGCTACTACCATAGCAGTGGCTAAGTCTTGAACGCCTCGGCGCCTTAATTCATTCTCAGCACACCCTTGCAGGTTATCCATGAAGTTGAATAGCAACTCCTCCTCAGTCATGTTAGGAATCTTAAGCATGGGTGAAGAGAATTCCTTGACATAGTCGCGTATCGAGTCTGTGTGCTTGAGATGCCTCATGTTTTTCCTAGCCAGGTAAGCCACGTCATCAGGGTAAAACTACCTCTTAATCTCCCTCTTGAAGTCCTCCCACGTCTCTATGGTGCAAATGTCTTTCTCCATATCAGTAAACCTTCGACGCCACCATAGAGTAGTTGTGTCAGTAAGGTATAGGGTTGCAGTTCTTACCTTAGTCGCCTCATCAGTCAATGTGATAGCCTCGAAGTATCGCTCCATATGCCATAAGAAGTTATCCAACTCCTTGGCATCCTATTTGCCACTAAACCCTTGTGGCTTCGGCAGTTCTACCCTATATGCCTCATGTGTGGCCATGAACCATGCCGACACAGCAGCCTTGTAGATGGCCAACTCCTGCCTAACCTCTTGGTCTCAGAACTCCATTCGAGTGGCTAAGGCCTCTATCCTTGACTTCATGCTAGTAAGCATGCTCAAGACCTTTCCTTGGAAGGACACAAACTCCTCGTGCGACACTGGTTGAACCTGTGAGACTAGCACCTCTCACGAAGGTCTTGGACATGCTCCCTTAGATCCTCTAAGCCCTTCTCCATGCCTTGCTCGATCAAGTCCAACCCCTCCCGAGTGTCCGCCATGGCTAGCTCCACCTTGGCTAACCTTGCCTCCATGTTGGCAACAACATCACGAGATTTATCCTTCTTGCCCCTGTCCCGTGCAGTAGGTTGTCTCCTTCCAACGGGTTTACTCACTAGTCTCCTCCACGTTAGAGCCCGACATGCTTCCTTTACTATGTCCGCTTCGTAGCCACGCTCTGATACCACTTGTCCTGGATTTAGTCTCTTCCTAAGCTCGTACGGCACTTAGACAAGTCAAGACACTTGATCTTGCTAAGTCAACCTTACTCCCAATGCTTAGCTTGCTAGGCTAAGACGCTAGCGACTCAGAAGTTGTAGAAGGCGTAGTAGGCAACTCTTAAAGAATGGAAGCTTTATTGCTTTCAAATGAAGCTATACAATGCTTGGAAGCTCACTTGCTTGGTTAGGAAGTGATTTGGGTGGTTTTGGGTCGTGCCTTGGCCAAATGAGGGTCTCACCTATTTATAGGCACCAATGGAACTTTCTGGAACCTTGGAGGGTTCCTTACAAATCAAGAAGATTCTAGAACACCCTACACAATTCTATATACAATCCTATGCACAAGAATATACAAGAGATTCCTAAAAGTCTCTAGAAAGCCTTGGACTCCTCTCATGCCTTCCACCATAGTGTAGAGATGTGTGGACATCTCTAGGCATTTCTAGAACCTTCCACACTTTTCCCACCAATGGCCTAGCGTAGATGACTGCAGGAGTCTCCAGAAGCTTCCCTCTTCCTATATAAGCCCATGGGGAGGGTCATTTGAAGCATTTTGTGACATATAGCCCTATCTCTCCAAACCCATTAAATACACTTATCTCACTACTCTTCAATCCCCTATAATACCCTTCATACCCATTTTCTTATACCCATTTCTCTCACAGTACCATCCATTCCACCAACAAACCCATTACCAACCCCATTTGCTACCTCATAGCCCATTCCCTACACCATGCAGGGCCCTACAAGACCTTTTGCAAAACATACTCATCACAACCAAGATGCCCCACCAGCTGCCCCACTAAACATTTCCCATCTGCATAAATCTCCATGCACATGGCCATCCTTCACTCCTCTCATGCCCATCACATGTTCATGTTTCCACTGTCTATCATAACCCATACCTTCCATACCCACCTTTAACGACCGGTTTCACATCAATCGTGTTCCTTCGTCTTAGAGCCCTCTTCACTCATCTATAGTATGAGAATCTGCTTTGAAGACCTGAAATTCAGTGAAACCCATGTAGGAATGGCAATTTCGTAGGTCAATCGGGTCACCCGCCCTGCCCCGCCCCTATTGGGACGGGTATGGGATAAATTAATCAGGTATGAGACGAGTATGGGAAAGCTTTGTGAAACCCGATTCGGGTTCAGGGCAAGTATGGGTTTGTAGTTACCTATCCCGCCCCGCCCTGGAATTAGAATTACGAATTTACCCTTAAATATTATAAAATACCCAAAATCTCCTCTGTATATATAATTTATTCTCCCTAGATTTTTAGGGTTTTTTTTCTTGGAAGAAAGACTTCGTCTTCTTAGTTCGAACTGCCCTAAAAGCAAAATATTTGCTCTAAAAACCAGATTTGCAATCTCGTAAACAAGTGATTATTGGAGTTCTTGTAGATCCCTTCCTTCTAGGTAAGAAAACCCTAACTTTTGAAGCTTTGTTAAAAGTTTGGCTTGTTTTTCAAATTTTTTTGGTTTTAGTTTATTGGTTTGAGGTTTTTTCAATTGTTTATTAGTAGATTTGTAATTTATATGCATTCCTTGTCTTCGTCTTATATGTATTTTTCAGTTGAATCAATTTTTGTCTTTGGCTCTTATTGTTCATGTTTCTGACATTAATTTTCACCCTGTCCAAATCAATTTCATCCACATATAAACTAATTTTTGGGGTTTATACGAATAAGAATGATGATTTATGGGTTTTTCATTATTTATGGGTTTTTCATTATTTATGGGTTTTTCATTATTTTAGGGTTCAATTTTGGTATTCACGTTTTTGCAGAAACAAGTTGTTATAATTTCATTATTTTAGGGTTCAATTTTGGTATTCATGTTTTTGTATAAACAAGTTGTTATAAGAGAACGAGCTAATTTCATGTTGTTTTTTCATAGATGAAAACCCTAAAAAAAAAAAAAATCTAAACAGCTTTTGGAAACATATTATTCATACTTCCAGAAACATACAAATAGAATTTTATTGTGGTTAAATTGGTTTCAAACTATTTCAGAATATCCTAAGGATTTAGCAAAATGACATCAGAATGGGAGGAAAATTTTTTCATGCCAAGTACTGGTTAATCCAACTATAGGTAGTACTTTAACTACTGATGGATCATTGACATGTAAAAAAAGAAAGCCGACTTCGATTGTTTGGAATGAGTTTGAGAAAGTCATAATAGATGGACAAGATTATGCTATTTGTAAGCATTGTAAATCAAAACTCAAGGCCAATAGTAAGAATGGGACTTAACATTTGCATGTACATTTAGATAGGTGCATCAAACGGAGAAATGTTGATATTAAGCAACAATTTTTAGCAATAGAGAGAAAAGGCTATGGAAAAGTGCAAATTGGTGGTTTCACATTTGATCAAGATATCTCAAGAGAGAAGCTTGCACATGCAATTATATTGCATGAGTACCCTCTTTCAATTGTTGACCATGTAGGGTTTAGAGATTTTGCTAGTAGCCTTCAACCTTTGTTTAAGATGGTTTTCCGCAATACAATTAAGGATGACATAATGAAGATTTATGAGTTTGAGAAAGGGAAAATGAGTAGTTACTTGGAGAAGCTTGAAACTAGAATGGCTATCACAGCTGATATGTGGACATCTAATCAAAAGAAAGGTTACATGGCTATCACTGTGCATTACATTGATGAGTCTTGGTTACTACATCATCATATTGTAAGGTTAGATATGTTGTTTGTTCAAGTTTTCAATTTTTATTTTATTTTATTATCGTTTAATGATGTCACTTATATTAATAATATGTTTTTATATATTGTTTAATGTAGGTTTGTTTATGTGCCTCCTTCACATACAAAAGTTCTTTCTAATGTGTTATTGGATTTTTTATTGGATTGGAATATGGATAGGAAACTATCTACAATCACCGTGGATAATTGCTCAAGTAATGATGGCATGATTGATATCCTCTCAGAGAAATTATCTTCAAGTGGTTCACTTTTATTAAATGGAAAAATCTTTCATATACGATGTGCAGCACATGTCTTGAACTTGATTGTGAAGGAAGGTCTAGATGTCATTAGAGTAGAAATTGAAAAAATTCATGAGAGTGTTGAATATTGGTCAGCAACACCATCAAGAGTGGAAAAGTTTGAAAATGCAGTTCGCCAATTGCGTCTTCCATGCAATAAGAAGTTATGCCTTGATTGTAAAACACGATGGAATTCTACATACTTGATGCTATCAATAGCTATAACTTATAAAGATGTGTTCCCACATTTGAAGCAATGTGAAAAGCTCTACACCACAATGCCATCAGAGGAAGAATGGAATTTAGCAAGAGAAATATGTGAAAGACTGAAATTGTTTTATAAAATAACAAAGTTGTTCTCAAGGCGAAATTATCCCACTGCGAATACTTTTTTCATCAAAGTGTGTGAGATTAAAGAAGCATTGTATGATTGGTTTATTTGCTCAAATGAAGTTGTAAGCACAATGGCATCAAGTATGTTAGAAAATTTTGACAAGTTTTGGAGTAGATGTCATATTGTAATGGCAATAGCAGTTGTATTGGACCCAAGATACAAGATGAAGATTTTAGAATTTTATTTTCCGATAATGTATGTCTGAAGCTTCAAGTGAGATTGGAAAAATGCGTCAACTATGTTATGATTTGCTTTCTGAGTACCAATCAAAGTCTAAGATGGGTCAACAAACTTCATCTCATGGTGCTTCATCAGTTTCAAATCTCTTTGAGTTGACCTATGACGAACAAGATCCTCTTTGGAAGTTCAACTTATTTGTTCATAGTACCTGGGAAGAAATTCATGCGAAGTCGAAGTTAGACTACTACTTAGAAGAACTTGTTTTGCCAAGGATTTCAAATTTTGATGTTTTGAGTTGGTGGAAAACAAATGGTATTAAGTATCAGACTTTATAGATGATTATTCGAGATATCTATGTCATTCCAATATCTACAGTTGCATCTGAGTCAGCCTTCAGTACGGGTGGTAGGATGGTATCAAAACATCATAGTAGACTCCATCCAAATACTTTGAAGGCCTTAATGTGTGCTCAAAGTTGGTTGGGAAATGAAATGAAAGGTAGTTAATCTAAAATATTTTCAATCTTATGAAGCAACTATGTTGAATTTTTTAATAAAGTTGTTTCTTGTTATTCTTACTTTTATTGGGTGATTCTTTGCTTGTTAAACCAGGGGGCAAACTCACAATCATGGATGAAGATGATGGATCACTCTTGTTGTAGGTTCTTTTCTTGAGATGAAGTTGGTATTGGAGATATATTTTGGGACCCAAGATACACTTTTTTTTTTTAATGCTCTTTTTTAATCTTAATGTGGTTATATGTATGAATATGTTGGGAAGACTTTATGTTTAATGTTTTTTTTTTCATGTTGCCATATATATCCATGGAGATTTTCTATTTTTATATGTTGTAGTTGTGATGTTAATTTTTTTTTTTTCATTTTTATCTTAATGTTATATTTTATATTGTTATATCCATGGTATTAAGCATCAAAGTTGTATTTTTTGGCAAAGAAGGCATTAGTGCTGACCTAATTGCAGTAAATGAAGATGTTGGGGCTGCTTGTTGGGGCTACAGATTAATATAACTTGTTGGGGCTGCTTGTTTATATTTCTCCAATGCCTCTCGGAATTGTTGTTGCTAGTGCTAGATTATTAAAGAACAAAGGTAAATAACTTGGATGATTTGGGTTGATAAATCTATCTTTTCTTCTAAGGTCAATCACATTTAATTTGTTCCTAGGAGATGGAAAACAAAAGAAAGAGGCCCTTGTGTTGGAACTAAGGGTTTCCAGGCACTTGAGGTAAGAACTTCTAATCATTTTCGTTTCAGTGATTGCATTATTGTTATTATTTTCTATGTCTTGTTCATTCGAATCCTAACCCACACTATTGGTCAAAAAAGGGTAATGATTGGTGCTATCATGAGTGGGCAGATTGCTAATTTTATTGGTAAAAAAGTCGTAAGATGGAGAATACTTTGTCGAGATTGTTCATATTTGAGCATTTTTCCTGCACAAACCTTCTCTCACAATTTGCTTTCTTTTTGGGTGGAATCAGGCCATGGGGATGTCATCCATGATCTGTATAGCAGGATGGTTCACAATTCTCTCTCTTCTTGAGGTTGACTTGGGTTCCTTTCTTTGCAATTTTAGAAAACCGAACTAGAAGAATAAAGTCTTAACCCCTAAGGGGTTTATATAGACTTTTTTTGTGGGTTTAAGTGACTTGAACCCAAATTAGGCTTCAGTCTTAATTAATTAATTAGCCATAACATGCTCCAATTAATTAATTAGCCCATTTAAGAAAGTCAATTCATAAGATCTGGTGCAATATTATATTCTTACTAAAACACCCTTATACACACTTATGAAGTACATAATCAAAATACCCTCAAAACATGCCACTATGAACTAAGTGCTTGATGGGGGACCATTGGGACCTATAAGAAAATATTGGCTCCTTTATATTCCAATTATGAAGTTGACTCAATATTCTACTAAAAAGAGTTAACTACACGCCAGTATCTTATGAAATTGCAATGAGACAAAGCTCAGGTCTGTGATCTACTATCTATTGCATACAAACACCCCATGAATTGGTGTCCATAAAATAATAGGGTATTTTATCAACCCATCAAGATTACTCCTCTAATAGACTTGTAAATTTTTCTATTGTATGTTCAACCAACATATTCTAACTCTAAGAAGAATATGATTTTTTTTTTTTAAATGATAGATAAAGAATCAAATTAAATTAAAATGAGTCACCAAAAGAGCGACCTAAGGTATACAAGAAACAAACCTCCCTCCACCACCAAGGCTAAAATAGGAGAAAAAACCAAAATAATTGGACCCTCACCAAGGCCCAACCAATCAAAGTAACTCACTAAAGTCAAAAGACAATCATATATAAACAACTTAGTCTCTAACCAAAGAAACCAAATAAAAATCATTTTTTAGCTTTTTGAAAGAAAACTAAGAAAACATAGTCTCTAAACCTTCCCACACTTTTTTCCACAAAAGAACCATGTCACCCCAATGATATCTCTTTAACTAATAAAGGAAGCACCCAAAAATACCCAAAAAAAAAAAAGCAAAAAACAACTCCTATAAAACCCTTGTTTTTTCACAATGGAGAAGCAAGTGATCTATGGATTCTTCAAACAAATGAAAAAAAATAACACCTATTTGCTAAACACCATCCTCATCTTTGAACTTGATCCAAGGTTAAAACTTTACCCATGTTGCCTTCAACAAAAAATAAAAAATAAAAATAAAATAGGAACTCACTCTAGGTTATACCCATGAGAGCCAAATTCCTCTTATTGGAAAAGACTCGAAGTTGTCTAGCTCCAAAGCATTGTAAAGAGAATTAACTATAAACTTGCCACTCTTTGTCATTGTCCAAAGCATTGTATTTTCTGCATCCCTATACACTCTCTTCTCATGCCAATTAACATGTCAGAAATCTCTCCACACAATCCATCTCTCAATCATTAAAAGGTCTAGAAAAATAAGGATTTCACCTTCCCTCCTCCCCCTTTCAGTTGAGTAATTCTAAACTTCCTCCACGCACCCACACATTCTTAGAATTACTTAAAGCAAATAGAGAAGAGAAAGACACACTCAACAGATTGCCCTCATACCACTTATCGTTTTAAAATTTCACTCTCCGCCCATTACCTACCAAGAAGGAATACCTAGTTCTCATAAGATCCCAATCCTAATTCCTTACTGTTTTCTACAACCTAACACAACCCCTCACCCCTCTCTCACCTTCTAAGAAGATAAACCCCATTTTTCTTGTCTATACTTCCCACAAATAACTTGATTCTAGAAAGCCCAATTCTCATTTGAAAAACACCAACTCCACTTGCAAATAAAAGTCTTATTAAGAATTGAGAGACTCTTAACACCCAAACCATCTTTCCTTTTGTCTAAGCAAACAATCGTCCATTGAACAAGATGTGGTTTGTGAAAAATCAAAAAAAGCTGAAGAACATTACAATGCCAAACAAGAATTGTTTATTTAATAAAACGGGTATGGTCCGTTGTGGTATTTTCTTGTATTTCTAGTAAACAGATATTAATATGACCAAAACATTACAAGCATGAGTCTCATGCACGCCTGTATTCATCTCCGCAGTCACCAATTACTCTTAGTAGATCTTTCCCTTTCTTTAAAACTTCTTGGATGTTGTACACATCATCTTCATCAAGGACAAGAGAGAACACGACATTGGAGTCATTGATATGCTCTGATAGAACCATTGATCCTGCCACTGCTGGCTGCAATTTAGCAAAACATTACAAAAATTCAAATTGGAGTTCAAACAATAAATCAATAGAAAACTATGGTTTAACATAAGTAGGTGAGATGACTACCTGATCTAGTATGTATTTCATAGCAACAGTTGGGATTGAGACCACATGTTTAGTAGTTATAGTTTTAAGTGTTCAAAGCAAAGTTTGGAAGAGGCTCCATCCACCCCAAGCATCAACCATCTACCATATTTATTGTAGAAATCATAAATATAATTTCAGGGACTCATAATATGATTTAATTCAAATATGCAAAATTATCTATATCTGGAAAGTATCATCACATCATGCTTGAATATTTTATAGAACATCCTTAATTGTGAAGAACTCCCATAGTAATTGTGAAATATTTAATTATTATGTATTCATCCTAGATGGCAACTTATACTTCTATTTTCCTAATATACATTCCTTGTCCACAGACAAAGTCCATTCTTGATATTTTACCCATTTTGTCAAAGTTCTTCCTAGGTTTGTTCTTAGAACTAACTTTGTAACCTTCTTGGGATATTCTTATTGTTCTATGAATTATTCATGGTGCTGAACAATTTCCAGATAATGAATAAGGCAGTATAATTGTGTTGAAGAAGAATATACCCTTTTGTACTTCTGGAGGGAAGGAGTGTTTAATGGAGGGGCAAAAAAGGGAATGGCTATGTTGGTGTCCAGGAACTTCTCAGATAACAGGCCACCCATTACTGTTCCATACCCGCAATTGCAACTCAGTTAGATTTATGAAAGAACGCAGGAAAGGGCAACATCTGGGAAGCAAGAATAAGAAGTTGTTGGGAGAGAGACGTTATAAGTTTAACTCCCGTAAGCTGATAAAGCTTTGCCATTTTCTGTTGGGGACACATGTCAACGATTGAATGTTGTACTTGATGAATCACAATTCTGATCCATCAACAGCAGAATAGACAGCATATTGGCTGTGTAGAAGGAATTATAAGAAATAATAACATAATTTAAATTTACCTGATTGCTAACTACTGGAATCTCGTTTTCCAGGATTATTTGTAATCTTTCTTTATCAAAATTTGTCAAAGCAACAGTCTTGATTTTACCTGCACACCTCTTGCTGAAGTAATCCGATCAAATCAAAGAATGGGGAGATATATGAGATCATCATAGAACACTAATAAAAACAGAACTAACCTTCTTATTTCATATCTGTAAGATGTTTCAGTGCATCAATGTAGCCAGGATTAACAATGACCTTGTATGTATGTCCTAAATGATGGATGATATTCCTTTGGATTCTGACCATTTTTTAGCTATGCATATATATATATATATATATATATATATATATATATATATATATATATATATATATATATATATCAATCAGTGTTTTGCATCATAGTTATTTGTTATCATAAACCCTATTTCATTACATGCAAGCACGTTGTAAGTTGTGCATGTTATCTAGGTATGTCTCTCACACCTTTAATCTCTTTAATTATGCAAATATGCAAACTTTGAGGGTGGAAATTTGGATATATGTCATTGCTTTGAGTGCTTTGTTTATTCTTGATTATTTGAATAAGATGAAATGCATGTTGAGTGTTATATTATTCAATGTTTTCATAATCGGACCGATCATTGAACTAGAAAAGTTACTGATTCACAGTTCACTGGTCAGACCGATGATCGAACTGCGGTCGAACCGATGATATCATAAATATATATTATTAAAATTTTAAAAATTAATAAATAAAAATAACAAATTTTATCTAAATTTTGACAACATCTACTCTGATTTGTTGAGTTTTTTCACAAAATTTTTTACTTGTAAAAGTCATCAATCATCATATATCATATCTCTAACACAATATAACATGTTATACAATCATAATGTCAATCAACCCAATATTTATTAAATAATCAAACCATTGCCACCCTACATACAAAGTTTAAAACTCTAAACTAAATAAAATATGGAAATGATTCAAATTTCAATTGAAATAAATAAATCAACAAAATTTTCAATAAATTAAATTTCAATGTGCAATAAATAAACAAAAAATTTTAAAAATTAAATAGTAAACATAACATTAAAATTATAATCAACAAAAAATTAAAAGATTAAATATAAAACATAAAAATTAAATTTTAAAAAAAATAAAAATGGAAGGCGTGGGTGCACGCAAGCGCATAGAAGGAAAGGAGGGGTGCCGCTCAGGCATTGCAATAGCAAGGCTGGTATGGCATGACCGACGTGATAGGCGTGGCAATAGCAAGGTTGGCCAAGGGGTGCAATTGGGGCGGCCGTGACAGGGGAGTTCGCTAGGGGAGGAGGGGGTGAAGGAAAGATGATTTTATAATTATCAAAACGGCGTCATTTTGATGCTGTAAAAAAATAAAAATACAAAATAAAAAATAAAAATACAAATTTGGTTGGACCATCCGGTTCGATTCCAATTCAACCACCTTCTGACCCAATTCACCTTATTGAACCAAAACCGTGATCGGTTGACGATCAAACTAGCCAGTCCAGTCTAGTTTTTAAAACCATGGTATTATTTGTTAATCTAACCTTTGATGTTCTCATGATAGTGCTTAAGAAGCAGTCTAGGTACACACCCTAACTCATCTTTATGATTGTGATTTGACTTTCTTATTTGACATAATAGAGTTTTGGTTCAATTCACACATCATCCTCACATTCGCGATGTTTGGGGTGGATCTCAAGAAGATCATTATTGATGAAATATAGTTGTAATATCACAAACTTAAAGAAAATATGAGAAAGTCAAATAAATACAAATTGACATACAATTTCCTAATTGAAAAGCATTTTTTTAATATTAAAATCAAGCTTAAGATATAATCATTACCCTAATTTCTATGCAAAATATGTCATTAATCATGAAATCATGCATATTTGATAACTAATTTCACAATTCACCGGAGGTCCTATTTTGTGTGTAACCATACATACTGCTACACTCATCATAGGAAACTCATCTTGTTGACCAAGACAAGTCATCCCTCTAATTAGAAGGTAGTGTACTACTATCTCAAATGGATTGCCTAAGTTTATGAACCAGTTATAAACTACTCATAAACTTGTAAGGAACCCTAATGACTTGGATTTCAATACAACTCCTAATGCACTTAAGTCATGTACAATGTAAGTGATGCAAGGTTGACTGCTTAGATAAATATTAATGCAAACATGGATAAAATAAAGGAAACTAAAAGTATAGCATATATATATATATATATAAGGAAATCTTATTTTGGTACATCATGTTTTGCTTTTAAGGAGTTTATCTTAAAACTCCATGACATTTGTAATTATATTATTTTAGTTTTGCTATTTTGGATTTTTTTATAAAAAAAAAATAGGAAACTCTGCCTATTTTTCCAAAGGATGAGAAATTCTTGAAGATTGGAAGACAATTTGGATTGGAGGAAAAGTTATGCATACTAGAAGTTAAGTGATTCCACTTGTGAGGAGATTTTTTGGATAAGGTCCCTGTAAATCCGATTTTTGTATTTATTTTTAGTTTATTTTCTTCCATCTTTTGATTTTTGAGATGATATGAATATTGGATGTGGATATTAATGGCTACACATTTGATTGTTGGATATTTGTTGCTCATCTATAGAGTATTTTTTTTCACTTTATTTATCTTAATTACTTAATGAGATGCTTGATCTCTTGATTATATTGTTGTTCAATAGTTTGTCAAGCTTTATTTGATTTAATTTTGATCTCTTTTGGGTATCTTATCATTTTTTAAGCTCATTAACTAAATCATGATATATGACTTATTTGAATTTGAAATCCCCATTTTTCTTTTGAGGATTATGCTTTTCCCTCCATTTTAATGATTTTTTACATCTTTTTTGACTGATTTTAAAATAATATTTGATAAACACAAAGTGTTTGTTTATCTATCAAAGAGATTTTCTATACAAAAGGCCCTTTAAAGCCTTTTATTTTTGCCCTTTTTGGTTTTGTTTGCAAATCTGGTTGTCAAATCCTCTTTCAAACCCTCTTTGATTGAATTTCAAGCATCTTTCAATGGTTAATTTCATGGCCCAAGGTCAAGCTTCCTTCCATGAGCTTTGGGCTTACCATCATACTTGAGAAAATGATAGTTGCTCTAATAGTTTTTGTAATTTTGAAAAGCTTTTTTAAACTGACTTTTAAAGGATCATTTTTCAGCCCATTTGAACCACTTCTCATGGTCATTTGGAGCTTAAAGTTATGATCATTTTATGGTTAATAATGATTGTTACTAGTTCTTAACTTACATGACTTAATTTCACATTGGAACATACCTCTCCATAGATGTTTTCATGTGCATTCAACACTTTTCTCTAAACTCGAATGTTAATTTGGCCCTTAATGCCTCTTATAAGCTTAAATTCATATTCATTTGAGGGTTGTGAAGAAATGAATGCCCTGTAGTTAATTTATGACTCACTTTCTTGGCCTTCATCACTCATTTTTCAAACTTGATTTTAACATTTTCTTGATTTCGAAAATATGAATTAATCTTGCAAATCTTAATTTAATGAGACTATCCCCAACCCCTATGAGCCTTTTCTTGTGGGGTTAGGATGTGGATTAGTTTATGGAAAATAATTTGGGTTACAGCAAAGCTCACATTCTTTTATTTCCAAAATTTGCTTGTTTGTTGTCTTATTTTTTATTTTCAAAATGTTTTTATAAATTTAGACTTTTTGGCTTATTCTAAAATATTTTTAAGGTTTGGATAGTGTTTTAAACTTCTTAAATGTATCAAATAATTTTTATTTTGTTAAAAGAACTCTCTCCAAGCTTGTTGAATAAATTGATTTTTCTAAGTGTCTAGATTCTATCATATTTTTTACCTCGGAAATATTCTTGCAAATCAATCATAACTATAGGTTTTAAATTACTTTTGATATTTTTTTCTATATTCTAGACTTCTTAAAAAAGTTTTTGAGATTTGGGTTTGCTAAAAAATGATTTATTAAGCTTGTGAAAATTCTATCTTTTCACTCTTATTGTGTTGACATGATCTGGAGTTGTGGAATGCTCTTTGAAATCTAGACTAGTTGGTGAATTTTTTAGCACTTTAGGCTTTTGGAATATGTTCTAGACACTTTGAACATGTTGTTTGCTTTGATTTTTATCTCACTTCCATACTTGTTAAATAATTTAATCTTTGTATGACCTAATATTTTGTCCTATTTTTTAGCAATAAGATGTTTAGTTAAATTTGAATCAATTGATGCATGTTTGGATTTTTTTTTTTTTTTTTTTTTTTTTTTGCTTTTGGATTGTGTTTTAGACACCTTGAATATGTTATAGGTTATTTATTTATTTATTTTGTTTTTAAAATTTTTATTCAAATTTATATTGTAAATGCTTATTTTTTGTCCTATTTATGTATCATTTGAATCACTAGTTAATTCGTTCCTTTTTGACATGTTTTTAACCCTTTTTAACTCTTGATTTGTATTATAGACATCTTCTACATGTTAGATAAGTCTTCCCCAATAGCATGATCTCCCTTAGCTATTTTGTTAGGATTTATTTTGTAATTACATGTTTGTTGTCCTGTTTTGATTTCTCTATATGATTAACGTATATTAGTTCACTTTGATGCTAGTTTAGCCATCTTTGATCATTGATTTTTTATTATGTGCATCTGGTATATATTAGGTGACTCTTGTTTTGATGTTATATATCTTATTTTGTTTGAAAACTAACTATTTTTTTCCTTATGTAAGTGCATTGCCATGTTTTGGGCATTATTGAGATGTACTCTTTTTTTCCTCTCATTTGTTTGATTTATTTGATATATGTGTTATGTTACTAGTATTCTTTATCTCTTGCTCTTAATCACTATTGTCTTGTTGTATATTCTTTGTTTTTGTCTCTTAGTATCCATAGTATATTCGTTAATTGCCTTAGTTCCTTCCACTTATTTCGTAGAGACCTCATTAGGGCTTAAAGAGGTGCAACCCTATGCTATATTCCTAATAGTAACTTAATCCCTGAATCTAGATTCAATTTTTTCAGACTTTGCTTTTCCTTTAAAAAGAGGTCACTGTAGAATTTTATTTCTTATTTTGTTTTTCCTTTAAAAATAAACAAAAATAAGAGGTTACTTCAAGTTTTTCAAAAATAAAAATTTCAAACTAAAAAGCAAGTCTCACTATCAAGTAAGAATGCACATAAAAAATTCCTACATGACTTATAAGTTCTCTACTCTCATCTTAGGCTTTGCCTTTGGGCTTAACACTTCTTCACTCCTTAGACCATCCTTCATCTCTATTTCTCTCTTTATAGCTCTTCCTTTCTCCTTTCGTAATAACCTATCTCATATCTTTTTCTTTTTCTTTTTCTTCTTTGTATGTGTGTGTGGGTCTGTGGAGAAATAGGAAGAAGTTAATAAAAGGGTAAGATAGTCTTCACAAAAGTTTGATCCTTTATAGGACCTTTTTAAAGTTAATGACCCTCTAAGGTCCTTATCACCTTTGGCGCACTTTATTTGATAATTTTCCAAAATCAAAGTAACTTGTCATCAAAAGATTAAATTTTAGATTCTTCTAACATTGTAGATAAAAATACACAAAATGCTCATAGATCAACCAACAAAGGAACAAGTAAAACCCACAAGACCAAGAAAAGAAAAACCTCGAAAACTAGAAGAAATCTTCATAAAGGAAACAAAAGAAAGGGTTAAAAATGATGAATGAAAAGAAGAAAATCCTAACATGGGAGGCAACGTCTCTTCTTAACTCCCCTATGCTCTTTTGAGAACAATTTTATCATATTTTGTACAATAAAAGTCTATTAGTGAACTTGAAATGTTTTTAACTTAATTTTCAATGTTTTTAAATATGTTTTAAAAATAAATTTTATATTTAGTGCTTTATTTTTAATCATTTTTCATTTTTGTAGACTGATTTTTTTTAAAACAACCACCATAAAACAATGAAAACAACTTAAAGATGTTGTTTAAAAACAACTTGTTTTTTGTTTTTAGCAATAGAAAACTACTTTCTATTTTTTTGGTTGTCAAATATGTTCTTTTTTTTAAAATTTTTAAAAATAATTTTACCATATTTTTCAAAACAAATATATGTTTTGGGAATATGAAATGTTTTTAACCTGTTTTTTATGTTTTAAAAATAACTTTTATATGAAATGAATTATTTTTAATCATTCTCTATATTTGTATAATTATTTTTTAAAATAAGTGAAAGGAAGTAAAAAATGTTATTTAAAAACACTTTATTTTTTGTTTTAAGAATAAAAAAATGTTTTCTATTTTCAAGTTGTCAAATGTAATTTTTTTTTTGTTTTGTGAAAAATATAAGAGTCTGTTTGGGAATTGTTTTTTAGAACAATTTTCTATTCTCTAGAATAAAAAACACAAAAAATACGTTTGACAACTAAAACCTATTTTTTATTTTTAGAAAATATCTTTTAGTTGTTTTTTATTATTTTCATTTGATTTTTTTATTGTTGTTTTAAAAAGTAATTATATAAATATATACCATGATTAAAAATAAAATATTAGACATAAAAATTATTTTTAAAATATATTTTAAAATATTAAAAATATGTTAAAAATATTTTAGGTTTAGAAATAAGCTTTTGTTATATAAAACTCAAAGCGTACAATTACCAAATAACCCTACATTTTTCATTGTTCCTTCAGATCCCACCTAAATAAATTTGTTAGAGAGGGGCTAGGCCACAGGGTTACACGGGTGAGCTGAAGGTGCGCAGTCCCAATAGTAGCCCAAGTCCAAAACCCTGCGGGTGGGGCTCAACCGAAATTGGCTCGAGAGTTAAGAAAGGGTTCATGAGGTGGAGAAAATTGAAATTAGTAGGCTCCCAGTCTGCGCTGAGTCTTGAGGACAACAAAAGCAAAGCAGTGTTTTCTGTGCTGATTTGAAAACCCTACAACTTCTCTTGCGCTGGGTGTGGCAGGCGAGGCGATGAGATGATGGATCGCAGATTGTACCGCCTCATCTGCGTTTTTCTTCTACTGGTCTGTGCTTTTCCCCCTTCTGTTTGTATACTTTCTATTTCGGAAAATTGCTGCTGCTTCTTCTTTTGGGTAATAAATCGCACATGATCCATCGTCATACAATACAGAAATACCTAATTCTGGTGATGTCAAGGAGATTATCAATATGGTTTCTAGGTTTAGGTATCAGTTCCTAATGGAACGAATTCAACACTACTGCTATCAACTGGTCTGCTTACAACTCTGTAAATATCGAAGATTATCAACCCCATAATACTTCTTGAATTCAACTGGATTATCTGTTTTTTTTTTTCTTCTCATACTAATTTTTTACTATATTTATTCTTTTACAAGGGAAAATGAGAGAAAAAGGGGAAGGAATTTAACAAGTATTCTTGATTGGATCACCATCGAAAATGTGAATGAAAATGAAATGTAATGGAAATTGTTCAAAAACTAATGCATTTTCAGATACTTCATCTCTGTTTACTATGGAGATAAAATTGGAGGAATTAAAGAAAAAGAAAAAAATTAAATTGTTGAGGAATTCGGTAAACTTTCCTCATCTTTTAGGAAAATCTTTTAGCATCCCTACCCCTCTCCCTTTGTTTTCTTTTATATATTTTTTTCTGTGTCCTTTTTCATGGTATCCGTACACAAGAGAATCATTTCCTTTGCATTTTTTCCTTATTACTTTCTATGAACGAAACATAGCCTTGTGGATCCTGAACCTTTTCCCCCCTTGAAAATTTTCTTCCTTTCTATTTTATCTCTCTTTTTCTCTTTTCCTCACACTTATCCAGATGGAGTCTACCATTTCATTGAATTTCTTTCCCTCATCTATCATCTAAGCTCCAAAAGGAGCTCATTATTGTGCCCAATTTCTTTTAACTCATCTATCCTCTTTTTTTTGTTTTGATAGTATCAATTATGTGTAGTATATTTTACCCAGGTATATGGTCCCAGGTTTGAATCCTACCATGATGATACCTTCATTTACTCGGTACTAGTTGTTGTGGGTGCAGTTAGCACCCTGAGGTTTGGGTCCCTATGGAGAGTTTTAAGGGTTTGGTCATGGAAGGTTCCTTGGTTATCAAAAAAAAAAAATTTACCAATATAATTGCTTGCTTGCACTGTACTTAAATTTACAACCAAAATAAGTTCTACAATAGCGAAGTTTCTGCCTCATAACCTCCAAACCAATTGATTGTTTCTAGTTTCTTCCTTTTGATTTCTTCTTGTGTGGTTGGAATCAATTCAATAAAATTGATAGAAAAATATGCATGGCATATCATCCCTATGTATGATTATGATGTGTAACTGAGCATTCTTGGATCCTTTTGAATGGCACTGTCTATGAGGAACATGCTCTCATCTCAATCCTCTGTTCATATAGATTTTGAGTATCAACTCATTTTTTATAGGCTCACTGCCCCACTTTGGTTGCTTCAATTGATTTCTTTGTGCCAGCTTTTAGCTTTGATGATTAATATATATATATATATATATTATACACACACACATACACACATACATATATTTATTTATTTATTTATTTTTCAGATACAACTTTGTTTTACTGATTTCTGCAGTGATGTATGTCAGTTCCTCGCAGGTAGGTCATATGGATCTCCCATTGGAACTCGTAAGACTGGGAGGTCATCAGTGTTTTCTTTATTTAATCTTAAAGAGAAGAGTAGATTTTGGAGTGAGAATGTTATGCATAGTGGTATGTGCATCTTTATTCAGTTATGATTTCCATCTTCTTGATTTATTAGGGTATATAATTTTTATTTTATTTTAATTTCTTTATTGTAATGGTATCTACTATTGTTCAGATTTTAATGATTTGGAATCAGCCAACAATGGGAAAATGGGTGTTCTCAATTACACCAAAGCAGGTAATGCACGTTTACTGCAAATGTTTCTCCAAACTTTCCCTTGAGACTTGGTTACATTAACTGATTTTGGGCATGTTTTTGAAGCTTTTCTTTTACCTTGGACTATAACTTTGTTTTTTAATTAAAAAAAAAAAAAAAACTTTGTTTTTTAATTAAGCCTCTGCTTGTGGGCTCAATTCGTTTATTCCTTTATGGAAGATAGTTCTTGAGTTTGGTGAAAGGAAATTGTTGGAGAGGTTTTGTGTAATGGGTTTTGATGGATATTGAATTTTTTTTTTTTAATTATAATTATTGTTATTATTGCTATTGTTATTATTTTATAAACATCAGAATTCTACTGGGTTTAACCTGCAGGAGGAAAGTTATTATAGAGCCATATCTTCTGAAAGATCAATTAGCTATATCTAGGTTGTATGCTTTCACTCCTTTAAAAAAACGGTGGTGCTTAATGATTCTTCATTGGTGATCCTTATGGGGTAAATAACTGCATGGTTAAAAGAACTGGATGTGGAATTTTATGTTAGATTCTATGACAGCTTTGTTGTAGAGATCTGTATACTAAAAAACATTAGATAATCTCTTGAATAAGGCTTTTTTTGAGTTGAATTGATCACCATAAATTTCTTGGGACTCAAAGTGCTTAACTCTTGAAGTGTAAACTAGATTGTTTTTTCATCTTGGTTCTTAGATTTTGTCAAACAAAAGACAACTATGTAATTTAGGGGACTAGATCAATTTAATTTGGATTGTTGGTTAAATTTGTAGTGCTTGTTACAATATTTTCTTTATTTGTTTCAGCACATCAATTTGAATGAGCTCCTAGTTAACTTTGTTTAAAATTTCAAACCTATTTCTCCAAACTGAAAGTTAAGTTATAGCTGCCATCAATTTGATATGAGCACTGCCAAGGTCTTCTAATCTACTTTCATAAATTATATCCCAGGAAATATCGCAAATTATCTAAAGCTTTTGGAAGTTGATTCTATGCATCTTCCAGTCCCTGTGAATTTTATTTTTATAGGATTTGAAGGAAAAGGGAACCATGGTATGTAATGTTACTCTCAATTTTTTTTTTTCTTTTTCTTTTTTAAAATTTTAAGTTTTTCATTTTACTCTTTGCTTAACTTTTAATTTCAATTTATAAGAGTGATGGTCTCTGCTTGTCATATTTCTTTAGAATTTAAGCTACATCCTGAGGAACTTGAGCGCTGGTTCACAAAAATTGATCACATCTTTGGACATACACGAGTTCCACATATTGGAGAAGTTCTTACTCCGTTTTATAAGATTAGCATAGATAAGGTGCAGCGCCATCATCTTCCTATTGTCAGTCACATAAATTACAAGTAATGATTCTCTGTACCTTTTCATCTACTTGTTCATTTGGGACATGAGCTTGCTGTTATCTGTACCTGTTTTCACTAATATGAATGTGCTTGTTCAGTGTTTCTGTTCATGCCATACAAATGAGTGAAAAGGTTACCTCGGTTTTTGACAATGCCATAAATGTTTTAGCTCGTAGGGATGATGTGTCTGGTAACAGGTAAATTATATATCCTTTCCTGAATTTGATTTACTTTGTTTTTTCTTTACTATCATTAAGAGGATCATGTTCATGCTTCATTGACATGTAGACTGAAATCTGTTGTATCTATCCTTAAATCTTATTACTACTCAGAAAGATTTATTTTACAGCTACATGTAAATTATATGTGCCACACCCACACTTTGTTTTATGCTGTAATTGTAATAAACTCTGGGAATTCTTAATGTTGATGGGAATGATGAAATTGAATGGTTATTGATGAATTTGATGGCCAAGATGTATTGTTTCAGGTTTTTCTTCAGTTAATAAACATTAGCCATGTAAGACCAGAAGAAACCTTTGCATCTTCAAGGAATGGTATTTGATTTTTTTGAACATATAGGAGAGATTTGCTTGGATGACCAACTCTACATTGTATTATTGGAGCTTATTTGGTGATATTGAAAGTTTGTTAATACACCTATTTGGAGCTTGCTTTTGCTTGTTTGTTCGTTTTATCCCACCACCACCAATTTCTAGGATCTGGACTGGTGTCCATGGTCTATGATGCTTCTCCAGAACATCCAATGAGTGTTGCCCTCCATTCCTAGCAATCAGTAAACCTCATTCTTTTCATGAATGGTCTTTGAGAGACTAATAACACTCTCTTATTGCCTTGGCTTTTAAATTGAACCACACCATCCCCCCACCCCCATCCACCCCCATGGCCAACTCAACTTAGTCAAGCAACCAAAAGAAAAAAAAAAAAAAAAAAAAAAAAAGAAAAGAAAAGAAAAAAAAAAGAATGATAAAAAATTAGTAGTGCCCCCCTTTAGGGTTTGCAAAATGGGCTTTTGGGGAAGATTGGTAGTTTGTATTTGCACTGAACAGTGTTGCATTCTAAAATTTCTGATCAGATTGGAAAAATGTGCTTTGCTCCTGAGTCATACTAACTACTGTGGGAAGGCTTCAATTTTGTAATTGAAAGGGATATTTGTGGATGAAGAGTATCTTCTTCCCTTTTCATGTTTTGTTCTATTGTTAATTAAAATCAAAATGCTGAACTTACCTAATTCAAAAAGATATTGATTTTTGTCTCTTACTGGTTTGAGTAATCATCATCATTCTGTGTTTCCAGGGAGGATGAAGATACTTTTTGGCAAGTAGATGTGGACATGATGGACGTTCTCTTCTCTAGCCTTGTAGACTATCTACAACTAGAAAATGCATACAACATTTTTGTTTTGAATCCCAAGCATGATGGAAAAAAAGCTAAATACGGCTATCGGTGTGTATTTCAGTAACGAACTTCGTCTGTTTCTATATTTCCTTCCATTTTTCCCCGTTTTTTATTTATTTATTTATTTTTTATTTTTCTTTAAAACTGGTTGCAAATAAGAATGTTGAACATTACATGGTTAAACACATCCAATACTCTCTTACAAAAAGTAACACACCCAATCCTTGCATCCCCTTACCAGCCAATATCTTGAATGCTCAATAGCTCTTCAGATCTCTGGGATGTCCCCCAGATGGTAATTAAGTAGCCTACAGCTAATAGTTGCTTAAAACTGTTTTTCTCTTATAAGCTAGTGATGGCTTATTGGGCTATTATTTGATGCTCACAAGGTAATGATAATAGGCAAATTATTATTGTATAATTATTAGCAAGGTTTGAGGATTCTAACTTGGAACTAGTGATTATGCCATGGTGCCATACAGCCCTGCCTTTTCTTCCAAACATGAACCTCGACTCCCTGTTCTTATAACATGTGACATGTGACTGCACCCTGATTCTTGAAACACGTGTATTGGAGTCCATTTAACTAGGCTTAAAACTGACCATTAGGCACTGTGAGTATGTTTTAGAGAACGGTAAACAGTATTGAAGTTTATTTAGCTCATTGGAATTTTAAGTCTATCTAGAATTTCCAATGAGATATTTATTTCCTTTAAATGTTCTTGTTACAAATTAGGTTTTCTGTGGCCAGATGGACATGATGCAATCTCATATCATGGTTTATAATGTAAATTTATCTATGTGGGTAATAAAAGCTAGTGCCTGAAATCTTTACTCAAACTAGTTGCATCTTTTGTTTTGATTACAAACTCAGCCATGCAGCCAACATCCGGCCAAAATAACATTTTTCCATTGCTAGTCCATGTTTCCAAGAGTCCATTGGTATTCTTTTATGACACAACAGCTTCTATATGTGAAAAAAAAAAATTGAGGCATAAGGTATATGAGCAAAACAAACCATGCTGCAAGGAAGAGGTTGTTAGCATTGATACCTAGCAGCAGGAAGGGAATTTGGCTCCTGAATTTTCAGCAATGAGGGCCTTAAAGAAAGGGGAATTGGAGGAGTTGTTGTTAAAGGAAAAGGTGTTTTGGAGGGACAAAGCTAGGGTCAAATGGATAAGAAAAGGGGATTGAAACTCTTTAGTATTTCCATAGGGTGGCCAATAGTAGGCTAAATAAAGTTATTGGTTTCAAAAGAAGGGGTAATTCTAGATAACATCGAAAACATTATGGAGGAGATGATGCATTTATTTGGAAAATTATACTCAAAACCTTTGGGTGGTTTTTGGAGGTTAGAAGGATTGGATTGGTCTCCCTTTTCAACTGAGAGTGTTGCATGGCTAGATTGCCCTTTTTTAGAAGAAGAGATTCATAAGGTTGTATTTCAATTAAACAAGGAAAAGGCTCTTAGGCCTAATGGATTCAACATTACAGTGTATTAAAAGTG
This sequence comes from Vitis riparia, assembly GCF_004353265.1. Taxonomy (NCBI): domain Eukaryota; kingdom Viridiplantae; phylum Streptophyta; class Magnoliopsida; order Vitales; family Vitaceae; genus Vitis; species Vitis riparia. The sequence continues at coordinate 13,566,950 of NC_048439.1, forward strand.
CTGGAATGTGATTAGGGACAATCTTCTAAGAGTGTTCTTAGAGTTTCACAATAATGGGGTAATAAATCAAAGCACCAATGTTACCTTCATTGCTCTTGTGCCAAAAGAGTCAAACCGGAAAAATCTCATATTTGAGACCTATTAGCCTAGTGATGAGTTTGTACAGATCATAGCTAAGGTTTTATCAAGGTGTACAAGGTGCTTTTGTTGGGGGGAGACAAATTTTGAATGCTATTTTGATTGCTAATGAGTTGGGTGGATGAGAAAAGGAGATCAGGAGAGGAAGGGGTACTCTTCAAAATTGATTTTGAAAAGACCTATGACATGTAGATTGGGGTTTTTTGGACCATGTGCTTGAGAGAAAAGGATTTAGTTCAATGGAGGTTTTGGATGAGGGGATGCTTGTCCTTATTTAGTTTTGCGGTCTTAGTGAATGCGAACACTAAAGGTTGGGTTAAGACAACTATATGCTTTAAGACAAGGAGAAATAGGACTAGAGTGTCTCATTTACAATTTGTGGATGACACCATCTTTTTCTTTAGAGTTTCTTTGGTTGATTTGCAAAATCTCAAGCTAATATTATTGGTTTTTAGGTTTGATAAAAAAATATTATTGGTTTTTAGGCACTTATCGGATCTTATGATCAATCTAAACAAGAACACTCTTTTTGGTATCAATATAAGTCAAGAATAGATCTCCAGGTTGGCTTCAATGCTTGAATGTGCCGTCTCTGGTTGACCTTTAACGGATGTGGGGCTTCCATTAGGGGAGAATCCAAAAACAAATACATTTTGAGATCCAGTAATTGATAGAATCTTGAGGAGATTGGATGGGTGGAAAAAAGCTTTTTTGCTTTAGGGGGTAGAATAACTTAAACTCTAATTCAATTTCACTTGTCTCATATCCTGAGCTATTTATAAGAGTTAGAATAACCCTAATTTTGCAATAGCATCAAACATTGAAAAATTTCAAAGAGATTTTTTATTGTTGAGGTTTGAGGGTGCCAAAAAGGATTATCTGATCAATTAGGATCTAGTGTGTAGGCGTTAGGAGATTGGAGGTTTGGGGTTTGGGAAGATATTTTTGAGGAATTATGCTCTATTATGGAAGTGACTTTGGAGGTTCCGTAGAGAAAGTTACGCCCTTTGGTTTTAGGTTATTTTAAGTATTTATGGGTCACATCCTACCAATAGTAGTCCAATTCAAAAAAAAGAAATGATTGCTTCCTCGGAGGTGAGAGGAGGTTTGAAAGGTGGAAAGTGTTGGTTTTCAGTAGAATCTAAGACCTTTGAAATCTCCATTGAAGTGGTTCGAGGTAAGCCAAGAGGGATTATTTTGGAAAGGAGCAAAGGCTTTTCCTCTTGGATAAGATTTGGAGAAAAGAGTTTGAGCTATCTGTTGGAAGGTGTGGAAGCTTGGTGTAGAGGAGAGTCGAGTTAGAGGTGTCTAAAAGTTTGAGAAGATGGAGGAAGAAAGTTTAGGCTAGAGTGTCGTTCAAATGAAGCTGGTAGGTTTTTACTCTATTCGGTGCGAGATGTGGAAGCTAAGAAGTATTGTCTTGTATTTCCAGAGGGAAAAGGTTTAGTAGGGGGGTGGTTCTTGTTGGCTAAGAAGTTAAGGGCCCTAGGAGTCTCCACTCCAGCTCTGAGCAAAGCTTGTTCGGGTGTTTCCATCTCTGTAAAGGGTGGGTGTAGTTTCAAAGGGAAAGAGAAAGGAAAAGGAACGTATGCAGAAGTCACGAGAGTGAAGATAGGGGAACCAGGGGAGTCTTTATGGGTGCATTTAGGGGATCGAGAACTTCTTTGCAGGGAAGAGCAGCTAAGTCATTGCTTGGTTGGCTGTTTTGGTGACAGTTTTGAATCGGTTCCTCCTCTGTCATCCTTGACGGGGTGGGCACTTGCAAGTTGGTTTCTAAGGGGAGGTTTAAAAATCTCCAGGTTGGGTGGGGCCCTTGTGCTGTTTGAGCTTGAAAATAAATTTGAAGCTGATTTGGTGCTTTTAAGGGGCAGTAGACGTTTTAAGGAGAGAGAGTTTCTCTTGCAAAGATGGGGACTTGAAGTGGGGTGTTTTTGGAATGGGAGCCATGCCAAGGAAGTATGGGTGAGGGTTGCAGGACTTCCTCTTCACCTTTGGAGTAGAGAGGTGTTCAAGAGAATTGGAGAGCTGTGGGGGTTTTATAGTTGTTGATGAGGACACAACTTTTTTTTCTCAGTTGCAATGGGCTCGTATCTTGGTGAGAGCCTCTGGGAAGAATATGCTAGGGGCATTGCAGGTGGTGGCCAGGCATACTTGCTAGGTGGTTCGTCTGTGGTGGGAAACACCTCCTTGGGTTTCTCAGGTAGTGCCGAGGTCCGCTTTTCACAAAAGAGCAAGGCGTGAGGTTGGGGACGAAGGTGTGGGTGGTGCACGCGCTGGTGATAGCATGCGGGAGACTCAAATTGGTGATCAGAATTGGGGGTCAGAAGAGCAGGTTGAGTGTGGTAGAAGGATTAGGGGTGCAGTTGGTGTAGTAGGTAGGCCGGCTAAAGGCTCTAAATTGGACTCAACTTTAAGTGGGCATGGGCCTGGCCCTAGGACAGTAAGCTGGGAGCAATTTAAAGGAAGAGAAATGTTGGACTCAAGAAGTGGAGTGGGCTGGGCCGTGGGCTCAAAACCCTTCAGCCCTGTGGGAGCGGGCGTGGTTGAGAACTCTAAGGGGCCTTTTGGGCCCATTTTAAAAGAGGCCCATCCATGCCTTTTTGGGTGGCTCTTCTCCTTTAGAGCTCCTCTTGAGTCCATCGTGGGAGCTTTGGGGTTGGAGCAAGTGAAGCTAGCCGACGAAGATTTCAACGTTGGGGGGTCGCTTCCTGGTTGATCAACGTTCACCGACGAGGCACTAATGGATGAAGCATCCAAGTATCCCGTTTATCACAACCACTCTTCTTTTTCTTTGGGGCTTCGGGGTGCTTCTTCTTCTACTCCTTTCTTGGGGACCAACAAAGCTTTGTTGGTGTCAGAGGGGGCATCCAGTGGGTTGGAAGGCTCAACGGCAGGGGCGATGGACTGGGATCCCCTGCGAGCAGTGCCGACTAAAGATTTATTGGTCCTCGATGGTCGAAAAGAGCCTCCTTGGGGTTCGACTGGCAGTGTTAGTGCGACTGAGCTAGCGATTGTCCCGGTTGGATCGGGTTATGCGAGTCCAATCGTGGAGAGGATTGACTTTCAACTGGAAGAGGGAGGGGGGAGGGATGAAGGGTGGAACTCTAGCTGTCTTGCGAAGTTCAGTCGATGCCTTGGTATGCTGACGAAAGAGTTTGAAGAGGAAATTTTGTATCTCTTGAGGAGGATGAAGGGGAGAATTGACCAAAAAGGGCAGGATGGGGCGTCTAGAAAGACAAAATTAATGTCTTCAAAATCTAGTAGGGAACTCAAGAAGTTGGAGTGGACAATAAGCTATAAAAAAGCTAGGTTTGATACCAATTTGGTATTTTTGGAGGGGTTTTAGTGTCGGGGTGCAAATGAAAATAAGAATTTTATCTTGGAATGTGAGAGGGGCAAATGATAGAGATAAAAGAAAGATTATTAAGTCAGTGATAAAATCTCAAAGAGTGGACGTGGTTTGTTTGCAAGAAACCAAAATTAAAGAATTGACTACAGGGATTGTCTATAGTCTTAGGGTGGGAAGACATCTAGATTTGAGTGCAGTCAATTTAAGGGGTGCAACTGGAGGCATTCTGGTATTTTGGGATAACAGAGTATTTGAGTTGGTTGATTTGGAAGAAGGAGAATACTCAATTTCGTTCCGCTTTAAGAACTGTGTGAATGGGGTTGTGTGGGTGTTTACTAGTGTGTATGGTCAGGTGTACAGTACTGATAGAGAGGACTTTTGGGACGAGTTTGGGTCAATAAGAGGTTTATGGAGTGACCCTTGGTGTGTGGGAAGGGATTTCAATATGATCAAATTTCTAGAGGAATGTGGTAGGGGAGGTGGGCTTTTTGCATCAATGAGGAGATTTTCAGAAGTGGTAGAGGATTTGGAGTTAAGGGACTTTCCTTTGTAGGGGGGTCCTTTAACCTGGAGGGGCAGGTTGAATATCCAATCCCATTCTAGGCTTGATTGGTTTTTAGTGATAGATAATTGGGACAACTTATTTAATGGGGCTGTGCAGGGTGTTCTACCCAGACCAGTTTCTGATCACTTTCCCATTTTGCTAGAAGGAGGCATGAAGAGGGGACCTTCTCCTTTCAGATTTGAGAACACGTGGTTGGAGGAGGAGGGGTTCAAAGATCAAATGAAGACGTGGTGGGGGAGCTTAAGTTTTACTAGGACCTCCAACCTTGTTTTAGACGCAAAATTAAGAGCCTTAAAAGATATTTTGAAAACTTGGAATAAAGAAGTGTTTGGTCTCATTGAGACTAAAAAAGGAGAAGCTCTCAGATAGGTTGTGTATTAGGATGAAAAGGAGAAATGTTTAGCTTTGAATCTGGAAGATTGTGAAGCCAGAAAGGAGGCTAAGGAGTCTTATAAGACTTGGGTGTTGAGGGAAGAAATCTCTTGGAGACAAAAGTCTAGGGAAGTGTGGTTGAAGGAGGGGGACAATAACACCAGATTCTTTCATAGGATGGCGAATGCTCATAGTAGAAGAAACTGGTTGTTCAAGCTAAAAGTGAATGGCTGCTGGCATATTGAGGAGAATGATTTAAAAGATAGTGTGGTGGGGGCATTTCATAACCTGTATTCAGAAGAAAGGGGGTGGCGTCCTTGTATTGATGGGTTGTCTTTTATGGGGCTAGCTAGCAGTGAGGCTGAGGGGCTGGAGATTCATTTTTTGGAAGAAGAGATGTTTGCAACACTCTCAGATCTAGGCAAGGACACATCCCTTAGTCCGGATGGCTTCACCATGACTTTTTGGCTTTTTTGTTGGGATGTTGTGAAGGTAGAGATTATGGGTTTTTTTAGACTTTCATGAGTGGGGTAGATTTGTAAAGTCTTTGAATGTTACTTTCTTGGTTTTAGTCCTAAAGAAGGGAGGTGCAGAAGATCTAAAAGATTTTAGGTTGATTAGCCTTGTGGGCAGCCTCTATAAGTTGTTGGCCAAGGTGTTGGCTAATAGAATTAAAAAGGTAATGGGGAAAGTGATTTCGGAGTCCCAAAATGCCTTTGTGGAGGGTAGACAAATTTTAGACGCAGTTTTGATTGCAAATGAGGTTGTGGACTCAAGGTTGAAAAGCAATGAAGGGGGTATGTTGTGTAAGTTGGATATAGAGAAGGGATATGATCATGTCAATTGGAAGTTCTTGATGGCAGTGCTTAGAAAGATGGACTTTGGGGAGAAATGGATAAAGTGGATAGATTGGTGCATCTTTACTATGAAATTTTCTGTTTTAATAAATGGTTCTCCTTCCGTTTTTTTCCAAAGTTCGAGGGAATTGAGACAAGGAGACCCCCTCTCCCCTTATTTGTTTGTGATAGCCATGGAGGTGTTTAGTTGTTTATTGAGGAGGGCTACTAGTGGGGGCTACTTATCTGGTTGGAGGGTGAGAGGTAGGGGCGAGGGGATTCTAATCTCGAACTTGTTATTTGCGGATGATACATTGGTGTTTTGTGAGGCATCTCAAGACCAGATGACTTATCTAAGCTGGCTTTTCATGTGGTTTGAGGCTTGTTCAAGGTTGAGAATCAATCTGGAGAAGAGCGAGTTAATCCCGGTGGGCAGGGTGCATGTTATAGAGCACTTGGCATTGGAGTTGGGGTGTAAAGTGGATGGTCTTCTTTCCTGCTATTTAGGTTTGCCTTTGGGGGCACCCTTCAAATCAGCGGCCGTGTGGGATGGAGTTGAAGAGTGTTTTCGAAAAAGGCTAGCAATGTGGAAGAGACAATATATTTCAAAAGGAGGGAGACTCACTGTAATTCGAAGCACTTTATCCAGCATGCCTATTTATTTTATGTCACTTTTTTGCTTGACAAGAAAAGTGGGTTGAGATTGGAGAAGATTCAGAGGGATTTTCTGTGAGGTGGTGGAGCTCTTGTGTAGAAACCACATCTTGTTAGGTGGAACATGGTTTGCTTGGAAAAAAGGAAAGGTGGTTTGGGTGTGAGAAATCTAGCTTTGATGAATATAACTCTCTTAAGTAGAATTGGTGATTTGCCAATGAAAGAGAGGCTTTTTGGAAGCAAGTCATCAGTCACATGTATGGTGAAGAGGAGGGGGGATGGCGCTCCCGTGCAGTAAGTGAGAGGTATGGTGTGGGGTTGTGGAAAAAAATTAGGAAGGAGTGGATGTATTTGAGTGGTAGGTTGGCCTACCAGGTGGGTAATGGGTAGAGAGTGAGATTCTAGATGGACAAGTGGTGTGGAGATGAGCCACTTTGTAAGTCCTTTTTTTTTTTTTTTTGATAGATAAAAGGATGTACATTAAAAAAAAAAAAAAAAGGAAGCACCAAAAAAAATGTTCACAAAGTATACAAGGAGTATACAAAAATAGCCCAAAGACACACTCCGAGGGGGAAAGGATAGAAACACACCACATTTCCTTACTCTAGCCTAACCAATCTAAAAAACTTACAAGAGAAGAAGGGCTCAAAACTATAGACACCCTAACCCAAGACCAAATATTACATACAAAATAATATTTCAGTCTTTGAAGCGAAAACTCCTCATTCCTAAAAGCTAATAAATTCCTTTCCTTCCAGACTGACCAAAATATACATAAGGGGGCCATTTGCCAAGCCTTTTTTCTAGTTTTCCCCACAAACGCTCCATGTCACCCAATAAGAGTTTCCTTCACTATACACGAGAGAGTTCAATCCACACCAAAAAAGGAGAAAAGAAGATTCCACAGAACCCACATCTTTACACAATGAAGTAAAAGGTGATCTATTGTCCCTACTTTAGAGAGGCATAGAAAATACCTGTTTGCCAATGAGTATCCTCTCCTTTGAAGTTGCTCCAAAGTTAAGACTTTACCCCAAGAGGCCTCCCAAGCGAGAAGGCCACCTTAGGAGGCACACTCACCCTCCAAATACTATCACTAAGGAACAAAGAAGAACCTCTGGGCTCCAAAATAGAATAAAGAGACTTGATTGAGAAAGTGCCACACTTTGGTGTTGTCCAAACCACTTTATTATCCTCCTCCCTTTGCACCCGGAAGACTTGGATCTTATGCAAAAAACGCTCCACCAACTCAATCTCCCAATCATTAAATGCCCTTGCAAACAGAGGGGTCCAACCATTCCCATCACCAACAGGATTCCAAACATCCGATACCCAAGCATTCTTAGACAAAGAGATGGAAAATAAAGAAGGGAAGGACTCACAAAGTGGCGCATCTCCACACCATTTGTCCGTCCAGAATCTCACTCTTTGCCCACTACCCACTTGGTAGGCTAACCTACCATTTAAAAATAACCACTCCTTCCTAATTGCTTTCCAAAGCCCAACGTCGTATCTCCCACTCACTTCCTAAGTGCACCATCCCCCCTCATCTTCACTATACTTGTGACTGATGACTTACTTCCAAAAAGCCTCTCTTTCATTGGCAAACCTCCAATTCCACTTACTTAGGAGAGCGATATTCATGAGAGCTAGATTTCTCACACCCAACCCACCTTTCCTTTTATCTAAGCAAACCAAGTTCCACCTAACAAGGTGCGGCTTTTGGACAAGAGCTCCCCCGCCCCACAGAAAATCCCTTTGAATCTTCTTCAATCTCAACCTCACTTTTCTTGGCAAGTAAAAGAGAGACATAAAGTATATAGGCATGCTAGATAGAGTGCTTCGGATTAGAGTGAGTCCCTCCTTTTGAAATATACTGCCTTTTCCACATTGCAAGCTTTTTTCGAAATCGCTCTTCAACACCATCCCACACAGCCACTGATTTGAAGGGGGCCTCCAAAGGAAAACCCAAATAGCAGGAAGGGAGCCCACCCACTTTACAACCCAACTCCAAGGCCAAGTCCTCTATAACTTGCACCCTACCCATCGGGATTAACTCACTCTTCTCCAAATTGATCTTCAACCCTGAACACGCCTTAAACCACATAAGAAGCCAGCTTAGATAAGTCATTTGGTCTAGAGACTCCTCACAAAATACCAACGTATCATCCGCAAATAATGAGTCCTTCCTTTCATTATTTTCCATTTCTTTGTCTAAGGAAGCTTGGGTGTCAGATGTTTGGAACCTTGATGGTGATGGGGGTGGTTGGACCCCTCTTTTCTCAAGGGTGTTTAATGATTGGGAGATTGAGTTGGTGGAGCGTTTTTTGCAAAAGATCCAAGCCTTTAAGGTGCAAAGGAAGGAGGAAGATAGAGTGATTTGGACAACTTTGAAGTGTGGCACCTTTACAATCAAGTCTCTTTATTCTATTTTGAAGCCCGAAGATTCTCCCTTGTTCCCTAGTGGTAGTATTTGGAAGGCAAGTGTGCCTTCTAAAGTGACTTTCTTTGCTTGGGAGGCTTTTTAGGGTAAAGTCTTAACTTTGGATCAACTTCAAAGGAGGGGGCACTCATTGGCAAATAGGTGTTTTCTATGCCTCTCTGAAGTAGAGATGGTGGATCACCTTTTACTTCATTATGTGAAGACTCGGGTTCTATGAAATTTTCTTTTCTCCCTCTTTGGTGTGGCTTAGATACTCTTTTATTCAGTGAAGGAAACTCTTCTTGGGTGGCACGGGGTGTTTGTGGGAAAAGCTTGTAAAAAGGTTTGGCAAATGGTCCCCTTATGTATATTTTGGTTAGTTTGGAAGAAAAGGAATATGTTAGCTTTTGGTAATGAGGAGCTTTCACTCCAAAGATTGAAAAATTCTTTTGTATGTAATCTTTGGTCTTGGGTTAGGATGTCTATAGTTTTGACCCCTTCTTCTCTTGTAAGTTTCTTTGATTGGTTAGGCTCTAAGTAAGGGCAAGTGATGTTTTTTGTTTCTATCCCTTCCCCTTCGGTTTGAGCCTTTAGGCTTCTTTTGTATACTTTGAGGGCACGACTTTTAGTGCTTCCTCTTTTCATTATATATACATCTTTTTATCTATATAAAAAAAAATCCTACCAATAATACATTTAGATGGTCACATCATTACCCTTGGAAGGCCATTGCATAGGTTCTCTTGTTTTTTTTTTTTTTTTTTTTTTTGCACACACTCGTTTTGTGGTGGGTGATGGGATAAGAATTTTTTTTTTTTTTTTTTTTTGGTGGGGGGGTGAATTAATCTTTATGTTCACAATTTTCAAGTCTTTATAAAGTTGGCACAATTAGAAGTATCTCCATTTCAGCTATTCTTGGCAATTCTTCCACTTTTTTTTTATGGGAACCTTTATTTTTGTGACAACCTCATCGATTTGGAAATTAAGGACCTCAAAAGACTCATGGCCTCTCTTATTCACATACACTTGTCTCCATCCATCCCAAATGCAAGAACTTGGGCACTATCTTCTTCAAACTTACTCTTTGTAAAATATTTCTTCTTCACTTTGTCCAATATATCAAATTCAATCTCATTTAATCCAACCAAATTTGTATGGAAATCTAAAGTCCCATTTAAGGTTAAGGCCTTTGCTTAGTTAGGGGCACACAAGGAGGTAAATAGCAATGACATGCTACAATTGAGAAGACCTTTCAAAGCCCTTAGTCTTAATTGGTGTGTCCTTTATGGGGGGGTTGGAGAGATGATTAACCATCTCTTTCTTATTTGACATGTTGATTATTTTATATATGGGTTTAGAGAACTCCATCAGAGGCAAAACCTTGTGGAAGATTGCTTGTCTCATTTTGATATGGATCATATGGTGAGAGAGAAATGTTAGGATCTTTGAGGATAAATGGAGGATGTTAGAGATGTTATGGGATTGACTTCACTTCTTTTCTTCTTTTTTGGCCTATGTATTGACGAATTTAAAGAAATTCCCTCTAAATGTCATTCAACTCAATTGGCATTTGGTGTGTACACCAATAGAGTTGGACCACCATTGAAAGGAGCTTAGCCTGGTTAGAGGAGTTGTAATCTGTGTATATCCTTGTGTGATCTATCTTTTTTCATATATCTCATTGTATAGTGGATTATGGACTATTTGGAAGGAAAGGAATAGAAGAGTTTTCAATGACATTGAGCGGTTTGACCAAACTATTAAATCCATTTTCATGTATACTTTTGTGAATTTGAACTAGAGTGTTTATAGAGGATCACATGTTGTCTTTGATAAATTTTGTAGAGTGGTTCTTTGTTAGGTAAGGAGATGGTTATTTTGTTTTTATATATTACTATTATTTTTTTGTCTCCTTATATCCTTGCTATTGTTGGACTTTGTTTGTATACTTTGTGTGTACTTGTTTTGCTGTCTTTTAGGTACTTTTAATACAAGCCCCTTTCTTTTGCCTATCAAAAAAGGAAAAAAAAAATCTCCTTGTATAGTGGAGTTCTTTGTTTTGATTAGGTTTGTGTATTTGTGGGGAGGATTCCTCATCCTTCTCATGAACTTTTTCTTTATTATTAATACATCTCTTGTTTTTGATTAAAAAAAAAAAAACATTCTGTATGTGATCTCAGAAGTTGGCAGCAGCCTAGGAAAACCTCAAAAAAGTGCTCAATTTTTATAAAATATTCTGTCTTTAAAATGGGAACACCCATCCTCCCGGACTGTTTTGAGGCACAGAGTATTGTAGTGGCTCTTTAATTTTTTTTTTCCTCTTGTTGCTATATTTTGGTTTTGCTTTTGTCTCATCTCTCTCTCTCTCTCTCTCTCTCTCTCTATATATATATATATGAAATTGATCCTCACTTCTTCTAAAACAACAGAATTCTGCTCAACATCTTCCTAAAAATAGAGTGCCAAACAAACCCTTGAGGCTTGGGTTAAGTGGTGAAGGGTTGGGGTAGGTTATGGGAGGTTCTGGGTGTTGGAAAATAAAATCTTCTTATTATTTCTTTGAAAAATTAGTATAAAAATATATATACATTCAAACTTGTACAATAAATAGAAATAAAATAAGACAATTGACCTATTCCTAATATTCTTCCTACAAATCTTCTAAATTACAACTTCCCTAATTTACATAGTCAACTAATTTAAATATACAGAAAATATGCACAAAATCATAAATAAATCAAATCAACTCCATGAAGTTAGGAATAATTATTGGATTCCAACACTCCCTCTCAAGCTGGTTCAAAGATATCTTCCATTCCCAGCTTGTTAACCATAGAGTTGAATGTAGGATTCTGAACTCCTTTTGTAAAGACATCAACTAGTTGTAGTTTGGATGTAACAAGCAGAGTGGAAATCAGTCCACTATCAATCTTTTCTTTAATGAAATGTCTATCAATCTCAACATGTTGTATTGAGTTGTAAGCAATACTGATTGCAGCCTTGTTATCACAATACAGTCTCATGGGATTCTCAAGATTGACTTGTAGTTCCCTCAATAAACCCTTTAGCCAAATGAGTTCACAAATGCCAAGGGCCATGACTCAAAACTTTGCTTTAGCACTAGACCGAACAACTACATATTGCTTTTTGCTTCTCCAAGTAATCAAGTTGTTGCCCACAAATGTACAATACCCTGAAGTAGATCTTCTATCAGTAATAGAACCTACCCAATCTGCATTTGTGTAAGCTTCAACTCTAAGGTGATTGTTCTTTGAGAACAATAAACCTTTTCCTGGAGTTGACTTTAGGTACCTCAAGATTCTAAAAAATGCATTCATATGACATTCTAAGGGGGAGTGCATAGACTGACTTGCCATTCTAACAGCATATGCTATATCTCGTTTCGTGTGGGATAAATAAATTAAGCTCCCAACAAGTCTTTGATATCTCCCTTTGTCAACTGGTATTCCTTTATTAGACTCCTAATTGATGATTTTGATCAATAGGTGTACTTGTAGGTTTGCATCTTAGCATCTCGGTTTCATTTATCAAATCAAGGATATATTTCCTTTGAGTAACATAAATTCCCCTTTTTGATCTTGCCACCTCAATGCCAAGAAAATATCTGAGATTTCCAAGATCTGATTTCAAATTCTTTTGCCAACTTCCCCTTAAAATCTGCATCTCTTCTACGTTATCTCCAGTGAACAATTATGTCATCTATATAAATAATAAGTGCAACAATCTTCTTTTCAGGTGATTGCTTGATGAAAAGGCTATGATCTCTTTGGCTTTGGTGATAGCTAAATTTGAGTAGAGACTTAGCAAATCTCTCAAACCATGCTGAAGGAGACTGCTTCAAACCATATGATGATTTCTTCAATTTACAAACCTTTCCATTGCTGAATTTTCCTTCAAAACTAGGAGGCAAATCCATAAATACTTCTTCCAAGTTTCCATGCAAAAAAGCATTTTTTACATCAAATTGTTTTAGAGGCCAATCAAGATTTGCTGCTAAGGATAAAAGAACTCTAATGGAATTCATCTTTGCCACAGGTGCAAAAGTTTCTTGCTAGTCAATTCCATAGGTTTGTGTGTATCCCTTTGTCACTAACCTAGCTTTATACCTTTCAATCGAACCATCAGCTTTGTATTTAATAGTGAACATCCACTTGCATCCCATTAATTTTTTTTTTTTTTTGGGAAATCAACAATATCCCATGTTTCATTTATATACAAGGCTTTCATCTTCCACCTAGGATCACCTAGAGCCTCTTGTACGTTTTTAAGAACTGAATCTGAGGACAAATGAGTGGTAAAGGCCTTATATTGGTGGCAAAGTCTATGATAGGATAGAAAGTTTGACAAAGGATGTTTAGTACAACTTCTAACACCTTTGCAAATAGCTCTACGAATATCAAGATCAGTGTCAAAATTATGATTAAGAAGAGAGGGATTAGAAGGATTAGATGTACCTAATTTTGGAGTTGATGATTGGCTGTGTGTAAGAGAGATTGGGTCTTGCTCTTGCATTAGCCTTAGCCTCCTAGAGTAAACCATCAAGTCTGAATCAACAGTTTCTACTACTGCTGGTTTTATGATGTCAGTTTCTTTTCCTGCTGCTGGTTGTATGTTGTCTATCTCCTCAACATCACCATATTCAGTAACATGATTCCAAATTGGTAAAGGAAGTATCCAAAACTGATCTTCTTGCAATATTTTCTCCTCCCTGAAGATCAAATTTTTGGTAATAGTGCTGGTCATTATCTTCTTCAGGATTGTTTACAGTCAAGTATTTCTTTATAGCCTTGTCCCAAGTGCCCGATTTATATCCTTGTTTTCCTACTAAGTTTGTATGGAATTCTCAAGTCCCTTTCAAAGTCAAGTCCTTTGTCTGGTTAGTGGCACACAAGAAGGTAAACACTAATGACTTGCTACAATTGAGAAGACCCTACAAAGCTCTTAGTCCTGACATTTGTAAGTTGTGCATGAAGCAAGGAGATTCGGTAGATCATCTTTTCCTACATTGTTCCTTGTCCATGGGGTTGTGGCACAGATTATTTCAGCTAGCCAAGATGGATTGGGTTCCTCCAAGAAGCATTTCAGACATGATGTCTATCAATTATAAATGTTTTGACACTTCCAAAAGAGGGATAATTTTGTGGCAAAATGCATGCATTGCTTTAATTTGGGTTGTGTGACGGGAAAGAAATGCTAGGATATTTGAGGACAAAGGTAGGAATTCAGAGAATCTATGGGATTCCTTTCACTTCCTAGCTTCTCTTTGGGCTTATTGTTCCGTGGTTTTTTAGGGCTTTCCCCTTAACATGTTACAATTAGATTGGTTAGCAGTGTGTAGTTCCAACGGGATGGTCTAACCAAGAGGGCTTGTTCGTAGTTTTCATAGTGTAGTTTCTTGTTCTTTTATTGTGTTGTTTAGTTTTATCTTTGGTGGGAGGATTCCTCATCCTTCTTTTGTATTTCTTATTCTTTCAATATATTTGTTGTTTCCTATCAAAAAAAAAAAATAGTGCTGGTTTTCATAAAAAACTTACATCTATGGAGACAAATTTCCTTTGTGTAGGTGGGTGATAGCACTTGTATCCTTTTTGTGTGGGGGAATAGCCCAAAAAAAAAAATACACTTAGTGGCTTTGAGATCAAGTTTGGATCTATTTTTGTTTGGAATATGGACAAATATAGCACAACCAAAGACTTTGGGTGGAAGGGAGCCAAGGCAATTTATGTGAGGTAGGTGTTGTTTTAGGATGTCTATTGGAGTCTTGGAGTTTAAGCTTTTTGTAGGCATTCGATCGATAAGGTAGACAGCTATAAGTAGTGTATCTCCTAAAAAAAACTTAGAAAAATTTCTAGCAAACCTTAGGGCTCTAGCTACCTCCAACAAATGTCTATTCTTCTTTTCGGTTATCCCATTTTGTTGAGGAGTACCTATACAAGAGGTTTGATGAATAATTCTATTCTCTTAGAAATAATTTCCAAGGGTGTGGTTTAAATATTCCCCTCCACACAACTTGCAATTTTGCATTAAATTGGGTTCAGATCATTTGGTGGAATTGTTTAAGGGTGAGGATGGTATCAAAGTTTTCTTTTAGGAGATAGATCCATGTGGTGCAAGTACAATCATCAATAAAACTTATGAATCATTTTGCTTTTGAATGACAAGGACTTGTGAAGGACCCTAAACATTAGTGTGGATGAGAGAAAAGAATTTCACTTCTTTTACTGCTCAAAGGATAAGAAATTCAGTGGTTTTTTGATAACTCACAAACTTCGCATTGGAATATAGAAGGATCTAGGTTGACACACAATTTAGGGTACAAAGTTTTCAAAGAGAAAAAACTTGGATGCCCTAATCTTTCATGTATTAACCTAAGTTCTTTTTTTGTATTTCCTTTTATTTGATGAGCTTGAATTTTTCCTTGCTCCTTAGTAACCAAGTAATAGAGACCCTCTCTCTTTAGCACTACCAATTATCTTCCTCGTAGTTAGGTCCTGAAACACATAATGAGTGGGAAAGAAAGTTGCAAGACAATTTTGAGGTTTTGTTAATTTATTGATGAACAATAAGTTACAAGACATATTTAGGACATGCAAATCAGATGAAAGAGTGATATAGGGAGTGACTGAAACATTGCCTATACCACTAATAGGAGTCAAAGATCTATTAGCAACCTATACTTTTTGGTTGCTAAAACATGAAATGTAGGATAGAAAAACATTAGACTCTTTAGTCATGTGATCAATTACCCCTAAATCAATAATCCAAGTGTTAGAATGAAGAATGCTAGAAGCACTAAGTACCTGACTGTGCAAAAACACAAGAAGTGGGGGAAGAGGAAACCTTGGATTTTCCCATGATCTTATACAAGAGATCTAGTTGTTCTTTTGTGAAAGGGAGTTTGATTGAGGTTGATGTTTAACCTAGTGTCTTTGCTGTTTCTAAATTGCATGTTACCCTTGTGGCTGTCCTTAGCCCTTGATTGTGGCTTTCCATGCAATTTCCAGCACGTCTCTCTAGTGTATCTCGGCTTATTGCAATGATGGCAATAAATAAGGGTTGATGGCAATAGAAGGTTGTGAATATGATAGGTAAGGCTTGACAATGAAGGCCAAGAAGAAGGAAAAAAAAACTACTAGAAACCTTTTTCCAACTCTAATACCGTGTTGGAAAATAAAATCTTATTATTATTTTTTTGAAAAATTAATACAAAAACATATATACAACTTTCAAACTTGTATAATAAATGGAAATAGAATAAGACAATTGACCTATTCCTAAAATTCTTCCGACAAATCCTCTAAATTACAACTTCCTTAATTTACATAGTCAACTAATTTAAATATGCAGAAAATATGCACAAAATCAGGAATAAATCAAATAAACTCTATAAAATTAGGAATAATTATTGGATTTCAACACTAGGTTTGTGTTTTAGGAGAGACAAAAAAGAAGTACCAAATAATTAGAAGGCTGATGAACAGCTGGACCATCAAGAAAGAACTGGGCCACTAAGATACTCATGTTGGTGATAACAGCACAAGTTGGGTTCAGGCCCATCTTATTTGATATATTGGTATAAAAATGTTACTTTACGTTAGTCATGGGTATTCTGCAGGTTGTCATGCACAAAAAGATGATTTATATCTTAACTGCACTTGTTTTTTCCCCCCAATGGGAAACTGAAGTATCATTAGTAGGAAAGTATGAAGAAGGATGTGAGGTCCTTTAGAGGTGATACGAATGTAGTAAGAAGGGAAAATAAAAACCACAACACTGGAAAACTTCTCCAGCCAATAGAAAGCCCCTCCAACTAAACCGAAGAAAAACTCAAATGGGGAGAAATTTCCTACAAACTCAATGGGAGAGGAAGCTCCTTCTTGGCTAGAAAGTTGGTATCTTGGTTAGCCAACCTAGACTTCCATGCGAAGAAGCAACCTATATAGATCTTAAAAGATCCAGAATACAGTGAAGCCAAGGAGCATATTTCTAAGGTCCTTTCTTGTTCTATGATGCTCTAGATGGAACTTCTGTGAAATCCTGCTACATTTAAAAGGTAAAAGTCCATTATGAACTCTTCTTTCAGGTCTTCCAATAGGGCATAAATCTTTGCCTGAATATCCAAGGCAAAACTAGCAGGCCTTGAGAATGCTCTGACAAACCCACTTTTATGATCCTTGATAAGGCCACCAGTACCCATTTAAAGTTACACTGCATGCATTCATCACTATTAAGCTTAATGCACCTGAAAGTTGGGTTGGATTCTAAGCGACTCCCTTCCACTGAGAGAAGCAAATCTATTCGAATCCTAAAAAAGAATGCCAACAGTTTGGTGAGTGGGTGACAACCACCTATTATTTGTGCACGAGTTGGTGACTCATTATAGGTCTATTGTCAAATGCTGCACCAGCATTTCGTTTGTTAGCTGTTAGTGGTTAATTTTGCCCTTGCTGTCTGGTTCAAGTGGCAAAGGGTTGGGAGGGTTTGTGGGAGGTTTCTGGTTCAAGTTCCAATGGGCACAAAAATTGACCTACCAATTCTTTTTATTTTTTTTATTTTTTATTAATTAGCATCATATTACAGCTCAATCAAACTGCAATGCCCTGGCTTGCTTTTCATCTTCATGTGAATGATATTTTCATATCTAACCTGATTATTTTCCTTTTTGACAGTCTTTCCTATGTTAAATCTTTTGGATACTGCTCTTATTTATTCTCAATGTTTTGTTTACTTGTTTTCAATTTGACTTTACCATTTATTAAAGTTTATTGACATCTTTCAGGAGAGGTTTATCTGAATCAGAAATAAACTTTCTTAAGGAGGTATTTTCCAGATTCTTTCTGGCCTTTTATGTTCAAATATCTGTTATGGTCTTTCAGTTCTTTGAATGTTCATGTCTTGTAATCCTTCTCTCCATTTAGTAATCTTGGTAATTCTACCAGTTTTGATGTGCTTTGACCAAATTATCAGTTTGTTTACCTTTGAAGTATTAATAGTTGCTTCTTAGATTTTTCTGGGTGCTTTATAAGCTTTTGTAGAATCAGCATTAAAGGGCTTCTTTTTCTGAACAGAATAAGGACTTGCAAACAAAGATTCTTCAGTCAGGAACTATTCCAGAAAGTGTTCTTGGTGAGGAAGACATCCACTCTTAGTTTCTTATATTATTTTGAATCAGATGTAGGACAATTATGCCAAGTATATTAAAAATTAGAACTACTCTAAAAACAAAATATTTTGCCAGCTCTTGAAAAGATTAAGAGACCCCTGTACGAAAAGCATCCAATGGAGAAGTTTGCTTGGACAATAACTGAAGACACTGATACGGTCAGTATACTTTTTATTTGCATTATTGAAAATAGAAAAAATGAAGATCTTATTATCATTGCTTCTTATTTGAGTTGTTGTTACCTTTTAATTTATTGTTATTTTTCAAATTTAAAAGAGAAATAAAGACCTTTGTAGAAGGGCTGAGAATTACAGAAAGAGGAAGGGAATTCCTTCAAAGAGAAGTATAATTTGTTATTGATATTTGAGATAGTTTGTGTTTGAAGAAGCAAAGTTATTTTTGGCCTCTTTGCTTATCCAAAAAAGAAGCAAGGATATTACTTCTTCATCTCTATGCAGCAAGATTTGTGGAGGCTTATTGAACACAAAGATGAATTGAGAATGAATTTCTGATTCATTCATCTACCATGTACATACAATCATATTTATAGATACAATGGTCTAAATCCATTTAAGGGAATAGCCTATTTACAGGAAATAATTCAAAGAATAAAATATTCTGAAATATTCTAAAGAATAAAATATTCTAAAATATTCTCAAGATGGATGATACTTCCAAATTTTCAGTAGTGAATCTCCAATCTTTCCATACTCATTATGTGATCTATTTGGCAATGTATCAAAAGTTCTGGTGTCAAAGAGGAAGTCCCATAAATAGAAAGAAAGAAAAAAAAGAAAAGAAGAGAAAATAGAGGCAATGCCTATAATTTGCGTCGGTAGAGAGTATATCTTATTGAAAAGATTCCTAGGGAAGGATATTTTTCCTATATTATCACCTGTTCTTTAATTTTCAGAACCAATCATATCTGAGCAACTCAGCATCAGGAAAGGCGCAATGTTCCATTTCTGATGAGTTCCTCAGTTAATGTAGAAGAGAAAAAATCATACAGAATAGAAACCTGAAAATACAGAAAAAAATTCAAGTTGTTTTGATTTATATCTCAGCCATCTAATTTCACTCTAATTCAGTGTGTGCTAGACATGTGTATACTACTGATAAAGAGAAAATTTTAAAGCTTAATGAATGATACTAGTTTCTTGTTGCAAACCTACTTATTGGAACTGATTAGATGGTGGATCATATGCTACTGAATGGTTGCAACAAATTAACTGTTTATCAATCATGGAGAGTATGTCCATTAGAAACAAATTCCTATAGAAGTGATTTAACTTTGTCTAATTCCTTAGGCGGAAGAATAACTCTAATTTAGTCCTACTTGTCTCGCATTTCTAACTATTTTTTCTCTCTTTTTAAGATTCCATCATTAGTCCCATCTAAGATTGAGAAATTTAATAGGGATTTTCTTTGATCAAAGGGATGAGAGAGGATAAGAGAGACTGCCTCATCAACTTAGACCTAGTATGCAAGCCAAAGATGGAAGGGGGTTTGGGCCTTGGGAGGATTTCTTTGAGGAATTATGTCCTTTTAGGGAAGTAACTTTAGAGGCTCCCAAGAGAAAGTTCTACCCTTTGGTACCAAGTTATTTTGACCATCTATGGAACACAACCCTACGGTTGGGACACCAACATTCTAGTCAGGTGGTCACATCAATCTCCTTGAAAAGTTATTGCATAGGTTTTTTAGGATTTTTCTAGATTCACTCATTTTGTGGTAGGTGGTGTAAGAATTTGTTTTTGGAAAGATTTGTGATGGAGGGATCACAGTTAGAAATCTTTCTATCCTATCTATCCTTGAAGCTAAATTTTGGTCACAACCTAAATGACTTGGAGATAGAGGATCTTGAAACACTCATATTTTGTCTCACCCATGTACCTTGTCACCATCCATTCTAGACGCCAGAAATCTTTCTATACTTTAGACACAATTCCGTTCTTTGTAGCTAAATTTCTATGGAAATCTAAAGTCTCATCTAAGGTCAAAACCTTTGCTTGGCTAGTGGGGGGTACATAAAAAGATAAACACCATTGACATGTTACAATTACAAACATCTTACAAGGCCCTTAGACTTGAATGGTGCATTTTGTGCTAAAGGGGTGGAGAAACAATTAATCATTTTTTTTTTTTTTTACATTGAATGGTGACTTTATGCCTATGCCTATGGCAAAGGCTATTCAAATTAGCCAAGATTGGATTCCACCAAGGAACATATGTGATATGATAACTATTTCATATAGGGGTTTGGAGAGCTCCATTAGAGGTAAAGCCCTATGGCAAATCACTTGTCTTTTGTTGATATGGTTTGTGTAGAGGGAAATAAATGTTAGAATTTTTGAGAAGTGAAGGGTTTCAGAGACAATTTGGAATCTAATTCATTTCTATTCATCTCTTTGGGCCTCTTATATCATGACATTCAAGGGCGTCCCTCTCGATGTTGTTCAGCTCAACTAATAGTCGATGTGTAGATCATAAGGGATTGAAAAATGAGGATACGAGAGTTGCTTTGATCCTATTTGATCGAGATGATGTTATTTCTCATGGATGCTAAGATGTATAAATTTTTTATGGTTCTACATGGATATATAGGTCTTATTAGTATACGAAATAGTCAAATCCTTTTTTTTTTTTTTTTTTTTAACTTTTATAAGTTTGGGGAGGATTTCTCATTCTTCTCATGTTTTTACTTTATCCATTTCTATTACATTCTTGTTTATGATTGAAAAAAAAAAAAAAAAAAAAGATTGTTTCTCTCTTTTAATGTCTAGTGACCAGTCATAACTTGTTGTAGCATCACAAGAGGATCAGGACCACTAACCCATGGAAAATCTTTTTGGTTGATCAATCTTTCAGGATTGTTTTATTTGTTTCTCCTTCCCTTTTAGTCTCTATCAAATTCCTTAATCGTGGAAGCAAATGATATTTGAAAAAAGGGGAATGAAATTCTGATAGTTGATGGCTAGATTTCATCAAATGATGGCAATTTATTTGTTCACAATTTACCTACTAGGGTCCATCAGATGATTTATCTATATGCATCTTTACTGATGATCCTCACTATGCGATTGATTCAACTTCTGTGATTCAATTTCTATAACTCTGTTGGATATTCAAAAATACCTCTGATGTATGTAAATGTAAATGATAATGAAGTGGAGAGTATTGAAGTCCTAGAAAACTTAAAAAATGCTAAACCCCCTATGCGAACTCCATCTTCCATTCTGTTAGAATACAGAATTTTCCTGTGGTGGCAGTTATGATGAGAGGTATATTTCATTAATTTTTTTGAAAATCCACCGAGCACAAAGTCTGCTTTTTCTATTGTAAATATCAGAGTATTGAGTGTTTTAGTCTGCCATTATAAAAATTTTCAGGTAGAATGGTCCAATATTTGCCTAGATGCATTGAATAATGTAGATCGGTTTTATCAAGGAAAGGACACTGCTGATATCATTCATGGCAAAGTTATACAAGTATGTTTTTCTGTCTCTCTTTTTTTGGATATGAGATGGGTCTTTGGAAGTTTAACTTATTTTATAGATGTTCTTATTTTTTCCTTTATATTCCAAGATATTGAAAGGAAAGAATGAAGATATGAAACAGCTATTTGGAAAAGAATTAAAATCTGGGGACTTGAGTGGTATCCATGCAGAGTGTCTTACGGATACATGGATTGGAAAGGACAGGTTCTCTCTGTCTCTGTCTCTGTCTCTCTGTCTCTCTGTCTCTCTCTCACACACACACACACACACAAACTTACACCATATGCTTGGCAGGGCTTAATCTCACTACAATCTGTAACAGATGGGCATTTATTGATTTAAGTGCAGGCCCTTTCTCTTGGGGCCCTGCTGTTGGTGGAGAAGGTGTGCGCACGGAACTTAGTTTACCAAATGTGAAAAAAACCATTGGTGCTGTTGCAGGTACTACTCATGGTTTCACTTCTCATCAATGATTGCATTTCCTTGCTGTGCAAATGAATGTCTGTTATATCGGTGACGATTGCTGTGTGCCAGTTAATAGTATGAATTTGATGTTAGAATGTTGTTAAGAAGACTTGATGTGTTATTTATTACCAAAGAACATTGTACTATATGTCAGTACAAGTGGTGTGGCTGTCAAGGTATTTAATTCTTTGCTTGTTTGCATTTTCTATAAAACATGATCTCATTTCACATTGCTGCAGAAAATGTGGGGAATCTTTCCTTGATTTAATTTTTTCAATATCTACTTAACATTTGCATGTTCTGTTAGAAAAATGATTATAGTTTTTGTTTCCCCTCAACCCACTAAATACTTATTTTCATCTACCAGGATTTGGCCCAGTTGAGACACTCTTTTGATGGTTTACTAGTATTGACTTTACATGTTTTTGAATCATGCAGTATTGTGTTCTCTATTCAAGATATTTTATTGTTTCTACCCACATTAAGTTTTATTTTCTTCATGGCATCCAGAGATTTCAGAAGATGAAGCTGAAGATCGCTTGCAAGATGCAATTCAGGAAAAATTTGCCGCTTTTGGTGATGTATGTGCTTTATGATGAAATAATAATTAATTATGCATTTTGATATTGTTTATTGGAACTTATAAATGACAAAATCATGGCTTGTGTTTGAAATCATGTGCTTCTTCATATTGCAGTCACTTCTTGATTTTCTTCTTTATGATTTTGTAAAATGTCTTTGGTGAAAGACAACTCTAGAATAATTGACTAAAATCAAATAGGTGGGCTAGGACTTTAATCTTTTAGGATTTAAGGAGGGGAATGATAAACTAAGATTATAAAAATGGGAAAAAAAATATATAGAACAAGAAAAAAATAAAGAACTAAGCCCCAACGAGTTAGATGCTTTATAAAATTCATAAAGATCAAAGATTGGGCTTCTAAAAAGTAGTGGCTATAACCCAAGTATTCTCGAAGGTGGTTTCTTTCACCATTTCGTAAAAAAATTTTGGTTTTCGCCTCCTTGATGAGTTTATATAATTTGATCTTCAAGGAGTGGGGGGGGGGAAGAGGTGGTGAAGACTAAACTGAAGGAGTGGAATAGAGACGTCTTTGGCAGGGTGGAGTATAGGAAAAATGTTGCTTTGGATCAGATGCAGTTCTGGGATGAAAAGGAGAAGACAAACCGATTGACGTTGGAAGAGATGGAGGCTAGAAGAGAGGCGAGGGAAGAATACAAAAAATGGGTTCTTTTAGAAGAGATTACGTGGAGACAAAAATCTAGGGAAGTGTGGTTGAAAGAAGAGGACAGAAATACGAGTTTTTTCCACAGGATGGCAAATGCTCACAGGAGAAGAAACAACATGGAACGAATAAGAATTAATGGTGTTTGGAAGTCGGAGGAGAATGGGATGAGTGAAGGGATAGTAAATGCCTTTAGAACCCTGTTGTCCAATCCGGGGGAATGGCGTCCTTCTTTGGCCGGACTGCAGTGTGAACAGCTACAAAACCTGGATGCTGATGCTTTAGAGGTGTCGTTCACGGAAGAAGAGGTACACGGTGCGCTAGTAGGTTGTAGTGGGGACAAAGCCCCGGGTCCTGATGGATTTACAATGTCTTTTTGGCAGTTTGCGTGGGATTTTTTGAAGGAAGACGTGTTGAGATTCTTTAGGGAGTTTCATGAACATGGTAAATTCGTTAAAAGGCTAAATACAACTTTTTTGGTTTTAATCCCAAAAAAAATGGGGGCTGAGGATTTGGGGGATTTCAGGCCCATAAGCTTAGTGGGAAGCCTATACAAGTGGTTGGCTAAGGTTTTAGCCAATAGACTTAAAAGAGCGGTTGGAAAGGTGGTCTCTAAGGCTCAAGGGGCTTTTGTGAAGGGGAGACAAATTCTAGACGCGGTGCTAATAGCTAATGAAGCCATCGACTCAATTCTAAAGAACAATGAAAATGGGATCTTGTGCAAACTTGACATAGAGAAGGCATATGACAATGTGGATTGGTCCTTTCTTCTTATAGTAATGCAGAGAATGGGTTTTGGGGAGAAATGGTTAGGGTGGATCAAGTGGTGCATATCCACTGCAAGCTTCTCTGTGTTGATTAATGGAACGCCTAAGGGTTTTTTCCAAAGCTCAAGGGGTTTAAGGCCAGGTGATCCTCTCTCGCCTTATCTCTTTGTGATTGCCATGGAGGTATTCAGCTCGTTCCTTAAAAGGACTGTGGAAAATGGTTATATTTCGGGCTGTTAGGTGAAGGGAAGGAATGAAGGTGGGATTCAGATTTCACACTTGTTGTTTGCCGATGACACTTTGGTGTTTTGCCAAGCCTCCCAAGATCAGCTGACTTACCTAAGTTGGCTGCTAATGTGGTTTGAGGCCGCTTCGGGGATGAGAATTAACTTGGACAAGAGTGAACTCATTCCAGTAGGGAGGGTAGTGGATATTGATGATCTTGCCTTGGACTTTGGATGTAAAGTGGGTAGTCTCCCGTCCACTTACTTGGGTCTTCCTTTGGGTGCTCCGTTTAAGTCAGTGACAGTGTGGGATGGAGTGGAAGAGCGGTTCCGCAAAAGATTGACTATGTGGAAGAGACAATACTTATCTAAGGGAGGAAGAGCAACCTTGATCTGAAGTACTTTGTCAAATCTTCCCATTTACTATATGTCTGTTCTGAGATTACCAAGTTCAGTTAGAAGAAGACTAGAGCAAATCCAAAGGGATTTTCTTTGGGGCGGTGGCAATTTGGAGCGAAAACCACATTTAGTAAGATGGAAGGTGGTGTGCTTAAGCAAGAAAAAAGGGGGTCTAGGGATCAAATGCCTCTCCATTCTCAACAAGGTACTCCTTTCTAAATGGAATTGGCGTTTTGCAAACGAGAGAGAGGCTTTGTGGAATCAAGTAATTAGAGGGAAGTATGGGGAAGATAGAGGGGGTTGGTGCACTCGGGAAGTGAGAGAGGCGCATGGCGTGGGGTTTTGGAAAGGAATAAGGATGGACTGAGATTTGGTGGGTGCACGGATTTCTTTTACTGTTGGCAATGGAAGGAGGGTGAGGTTTTGGAGGGATAGATGGTGTGGGGATGCCCCTCTGTGTGAGTCGTTTCCTTCCCTCTATGCCTTATCGATTGAAAAGGATGCTTGGGTGGCGGATGTTTGGGATCCCTTGGTGCAGGGGGGTAGGGGGGGTTGGAACTCGTGTTTTTCAAGATCCCTAAACGATTGGGAGGTGGAGGAGGCGGAATTATTTTTGGGGTGTCTTCACGGGAAGAGAGTCCTTGGAGACGTAGATGACAAGGCTGTTTGGACTGAAACAAAGAGCGGCATTTTCTCGGCCAAGTCTCTATACCTTGCTCTAGAGGCGGACTACCCTATTTCTTTTCCATCTAGCTGTATTTGGAAGGTGTGGGTACAACCCAAAATCAGTTTTTTTTTGCGTGGGAGGCTGCATGGGGTAAGGCGCTAACCCTAGATCTTGTTCAGAGAAGAGGATGGTCATTGGCGAATAGATGTTTCATGTGTATTGAAAAGGAGGAGACCATAGATCATTTGCTTCTCCACTGCTCAAAAACAAGGATCTTATGGGAGTTGCTTTTTTCTTTGTTTGGGGTGTCTTGGGTGATGCCATGTTCAGTTAGAGAGACTTTGCTTAGTTGGCAGACTTCTCCTGTTGGCAAGAAACACAGGAAAGTGTGGAGAGCGGCTCCCCTGCATATTTTTTGGACGGTTTGGAAGGCGAGAAATCGATTAGCTTTTAAGGATGATGAAATATCAATACAGAGATTGAAATACTCCTTTTTATGCTCACTTTGGTTTGAGGCAAAGCTGTTTATAATAGAATGCCCTCAAACTTTGGTGAATTTTATAGATTGGTTGGGATCATTGTAAGGTTTTTGGGCCTTTTGGGTTTGGGTCTCTTATGTGTCCTTGGCCTCTTTTGGTGGTGGGTGTATAGGTTTGTATACTTTGCATAGGTTGTATTCCCTGAGTCGCTCCTTTGGCGTCTCTTTATAAATGAATTTTCTTTACTTATCTAAAAAAAAAAAATCTTATAACTTGGCTTATAATGAGGTGGTGGTTGAATATCTATGTCCTAACTTACATTGTCTTGATACCATGATAAGCAGACAAATCTTCCACATTAGATATATTTTTTTGATAGGTAAACAAGAAATGCATTAAAAGCGCCAAAAAGAGTGCACCATAGTACACAAGATGCATACAATGACCACTAAGAGATGGCCAAACAATAGGAAAGGGAAAAACAAAAAACTACTCCCTCCCTCAGTGAGAACCCAACCAATCAATGAAATCACATGAGGACATTGAGCCTACAACCATGTACAACTTGGTCCAAGAAAACAAGTTATAGAGGAACAAGTTCCACATTAAATATCAAATTGGAACACAATTATGAGGTAAGTTCTATCAAATTAGCATTTTCACACAAGGGCTTTATTACTCAGAATGGTTCGTCTTTCTTCAAATGAAGCTTTGAACAAGGCTCTCCTTAGTAAGTGGAGAATTTTGGGAAAGAAGAGGGGGGTGGTTGTTCTATGGAGGTGAGGAAGTGGTATGGTGTAGTGTTGTGGAAGGCAATAAGGAGACAATGGGGAATTTTCAAAAGTAAAATTTATGATGTAGTTAGTTGATGGAGGGTAAACATTTGGAATGACATATGGTGTGAGGATTTGTCTTTGAGGGTTTCTTTCACAATTGTTGTATGCTATAGCTAGCTTAAGGTTGCTTGGGTAGTTGATGCATGGGAGTGGGCTGGCTGGTGAGGGGAGGGGGGTTGGGGGTTGCCACATTGGGCTCCATGTTTCTCAAGATAGCTCCATGACTAGGAGTTGGATGGTGTTGAAGCATTCTTTCTGCGTTTCTGTAAGAAGGGAGGTTGAGGATTGGGCGACATGGATGGTCCTAAAGAGTGATAACTTTGCAATTAAATCCTATTATTCTTGGTTGGAGCATGGGAGATCGGTCTTTTTCTAGTGGATGTTGAAATCCTTGGGTTTCAACAAAAGTGAGCTTTATGCTTGGGAAGCAGGTTGGAAAGGAAGCTTGACTTGAGATAAATTAAAGACGGAGGGGATGGACATTGATGAATAAGTGTGTTATGTGAAAAGGCGAGGAAGAATTTGTTGAGCATGCACTCCTTTACTATTTCAAGGCAAGACTTCTATGATAGCTAGCCTTTCCCTTGTTTGGGATAATATGGGTGCTAAATTCATCGCTTGAAACAACTCTACTAAGTTAGCATGGACTTTTTGTTAGGAAGATGTAGAAGAAAGCATGGAAACCTGCATATTTGTATTTTTTTTTTTGGGACTATTTGGAAAGAAAGATGAAATTTTGCTTGAAACTCAAGACAGTGACTTTTTGTCTATTATATGGGGAATGGTGAATCTATGTATATATAATTACTTCTGGGGGCAGAGCCAGATGGCTGTTGAACACCAATACATCACCAAAATTTAATCATTAAAAGATTAGGTATTTTGGAGCTTCTGCTCCTATATTGGTTGAATCTTGTCTGTAGAACTTCTTCCCTTTTCTTTTTCATCTTGTCTTTAATAATTTTATATCTGTATCCTATGTAAAAGATTTTCAAAATTGGAAAAAAAAAGGAACAAAATTAGGTTAATCCCTGTTATACAAACAGGACTTGTGACATGCAATTGAGGATTCTTTAGGAGTTTGGATTAACTTAGGACAACAAAATGGGCACATTCTTCTTATCATGAGCATTAGAGCTTAAAAAAAGTGAGAAAGTAGTTTCATTTTATTGTTTAGAAAGTTTTTGCTAACCATTAAAATTTGTGTTATTTTCTCTAAATCTTTGAAGAATTCTATAGTTTTCTGGTGAGAATTAACGTGCACAGAGGCATCAACTTTGGTAAGAATTGGTTTCCCTATCAAAGTTGATATAAACTATAGTGAGGATTGGGCTAGGGTGTATATGGGAGAGGAGTCCTCTTCGCTTTTAGGTTTTTTGGAATGGCTTGCCACTCCCTAAGGGATGGTGAGTTTTGCTTTTGTTTTGGCGTAAGCTACTATGTATACTCCCTGTATGCTTTGTGGCTTTTTGCCTAATTTTATATATATGCGCTCATTTATCAAAAAAAAAAAAAATATAACTTTTTTTGGCTTGTTCTTTTAACTTTGTTTGAACTGTGATGTTTTTATTATTGTGACTATAATATGACATTTAAATGTTGCAGAAAGATCACCAGGCTATTGATATCCTTCTAGCAGAGATTGATATATATGAGCTTTTTGCTTTCAAACATTGCAAGGGAAGGAAAGTTAAGCTTGCTCTTTGTGAGGGTAATTTCTTCTTCAAGCTAAGAAAATTCTTTGGAAAAATTATACTTAGAGTCGGGGGGGGGGGGGGGGGGGGGGGGGGGCGCGGGTTGGGGCAACTGGTTTGGTGCAGCATAAGATTGAGAACCAAACTGATCATCATACTTTGTTTCAGTTCAATTCCTTAAGCAGTTTGGTCAGAGTACTGGATTCCTAAAACCAAGTTTTGGTTGATTTTGTTCTA
The DNA here is from genome assembly GCF_004353265.1 of Vitis riparia. Taxonomy (NCBI): domain Eukaryota; kingdom Viridiplantae; phylum Streptophyta; class Magnoliopsida; order Vitales; family Vitaceae; genus Vitis; species Vitis riparia. Next base: position 13,594,979 of record NC_048439.1, read on the forward strand.
GAATCGTGTTAATTGGTTTAAACCAAAAATGCCCCAGAACCTAAATTTACTGAAGTAAATAGGGTTTATAGCCTTTTTCCATTGCATGATTGCTTACTTTGAATTCATAGATTGAGTGGTTCTTTATGTATACCTGTGTATTAGGTTTGGCCCCTTTTGGCCCTTTTATTTAATAGGCAAGTAAAAATTGTATTAAACCGAAATACAGGAAGTTATACACAATGAATACAAAAGACCAAAAAAAGGTGCGAAGACACAAAAACCAACAACCATGCCCTATATAGAGCCTAACGATTCATAAAGTCTATCAACGACAAAGGATCATTCCCAATATACACTCTAACCCAATCCCAAAAAAGATACAAGAAAGAATTTTTAATTGTTTGGTCCATAAAACATACATCTTTTATTATTTGGCACTTAAAATATGCATATTTTATTGTCCATAAAACAAATTGCTTATTTTGAAAATTTGAAACTTAGAACCTTGCTCTAAAAATGCGACATATTTTGGTTTGCTGATACTAACTCAAATTTCTTTTAATTGTTGAATCCAGTGATGGAAAGTGCTGTCATCGTTTATTTCAGTTGAATTTTTTAGCCTTGGTTGAGTTAGTTAATCAAAAAATCATTATAAGTCTAATTTTACCTTTCTAAAATTGAAAAAAGTAGGACTATAATAGTTATTTTTGTTTCTCAACAAGTCAAATAAAGGTAAGAGTGTTTTCTCATAGCAAACTTTCGGGATCTTTAATAACTTTTCTAACTGAATGTGATGGTAAGGGAGGTGCATAATCATGTAGCAAACAGGAGAGGATACTGTTTAAAATGTCAGAGAAGATATGTGAAACCCAAATCCATAAGGTTTTATTACAAGTTGAAGCTTTTTTTTTCCTTGTGAAGGTGAAGTCTGATCATATTTTTCTTGTGGAATTAGTTTGTATAAGAAGCTTATCAGAAAACTTAGTTCTATGAGAAATATAGCTAAAAGCATATAAGTATGCATGCTCTTAAAATCCTTCGATTTTACAGTTGTGTGTATATGTGTATGGCTTTTAGTTTACTTACCCTCTGGCTTTCTTTTTTTTTTTTTCTGTGTTTTTTTTTTTTTTTAAGTTGGATGCCTTTATTGATGATTTCAGAGCTTGATGAGAGAATGCGGGATTTAAAAAATGAGCTCCAGTCTTTTGAAGGTGGAGAATATGATGAAAGCCATAGAAGAAAGGCTGTAGATGCATTAAATCGAATGGAGAGCTGGAATTTGTTTAGTGATACTCATGAGGTATGCCACTTGATTCATATAGATTTTAATTTTTCTTGCCCTTTTTTACTCCTAATGCATATCCATTTTATCCATATAACAATTTCCAGAAAAGGTATATAACAATTTCAAGAAAAGGACATGCCTCTGGATTAGAAAGGAAAAAGGTTTCTCTCAACGTGATAACAATTTTCCTCTACAGGAGTTCCAGAACTACACAGTTGCACGTGATACTTTTCTTGCCCATTTGGGTGCAACATTGTGGGGCTCTATGAGACACATTATATCACCTTCCATTGCTGATGGGGCTTTCCATTTTTATGACAAGATATCTTTTCAGTTGTTTTTTATCACTCAAGAGGTATGATGTTTAACTTACGAGTTTGAGGGGATTCCATAAGCTTGATGGTGTAAAGTGAAAAGGGATATTCAGTCTAAATTTATTGATGCAGAAAGTTAGACACATCAAACAATTGCCAGTGGATCTCAAGGCGCTCACAGAAGGGCTTTCCTCTTTGTTGTTACCTTCTCAGAAAGCTATGTTTAGTCAGCACATGTATGAGTTCTGCATTGTTGCTTTATTTCTTTTATTTTTCTAGTATACTGATAGGTCCTTACATTATTAGGCTACTATATTTTTCTTTCCTGATGCCTGTGATCTTCTGTGGGATTTTATTTTTATTTTGGTCTTATGCTGCCATCTGTCAGCATTAAAATTTCATTTTGTGATCTTGTTATTCTATTGATTTTTTTAAATGATTATATGCTGACATATAAGGGTGTTCATTCTTCTTCATTTATAAATTGCTTCAAGCTTTATTGATGTTGCTAAGTTTTGTAGGTTACCACTTTCAGAGGATCCTGCTTTGGCTATGGCCTTTTCAGTGGCACGGCGAGCTGCAGCTGTCCCACTTTTGCTTGTTAATGGAACATATAGGAAAACAATTCGGACCTATCTTGATTCCTCCATTCTCCAGCACCAGTTGCAGAGGCTCAATGATCATGGTTCTCTTAAAGGTTGCCTGCAGCTTTATGTTCCTTTTTTTAATTTATCTATCTTTTAATTTTCCTCTTCCCCCAAATTGTCAAAATGATTTTCTTTTTCTTTCATATTTCATCTTCTAAGAGGTGTTAGAGCTTTAGCTCAATCCATATTAATATAATTGTTAGCTCATTATCCAAAAATTTAAGTTTCTTGATTAATTTATGTCTTAATATGGTATTAGAGCCCTTCTTTACGAGAGACCTATCAAAAGAAAAAGAGCCCTTCTTTATGAGAGATCATTAGTTCAAAGTTCACTGATGTTTTTTTCCCCTATTGTTGAGGCCATGTCAACACCCAATGAAAGCTGCTTGTGAAGCCAGGTGTTACAGTTTTAGCCGTAGTCAGCTTGATATACATTGTTTGCCCATTAGCATTGGAGTTAATTGGTAACTTAACAGGGGTATGCGGTGACTCTTATTGATGGATTATATCTCATGAACCAGATGTTGACTAGTTTGCATCATGAATATAGAATTTTCCCTCTACTCCAGTTAATAAAATCACAGTTCAATTTTTGGTACTGAAAGTTAAACTTGTGTTTGTGCCAACAGGTATAAAACCTTTGAATTATGGACATAATAAGTGGACAAGAATGGAATGCCATGTGAAATTACTTTATTCTTTTTATCACCATAGTTTACAAACTGTATTTTATCTCATTCATTTGTGCAACTTGGGCTGATACTCAATAAAATCCGTCTAATGGGTAGGGAATGTGAGGTGCACACACATTTTGGCTATGAAAACGGATTACATTTTAGTGGATGACCATAAAATATACATTGTTGGATGATTCATTTGTAAATCAAGTGTGCTATTTCTGTTGAAGGCATTATACTTATCCAAATTATGCATCATTATCTTTACACCATTCACTGCACCAGGTAAATAGGGTTTATAAGCCCAGATGCTTTGTATATTCTGGAAGAAATAACAAAATGTTTTTAATAATGCAGGGATGCACGCCCATAGCAGGTCCACGCTGGAAGTTCCAATTTTTTGGTTTCTTCATAGTGAACCGTTATTAGTTGACAAGCATTATCAGGCAAAGGCGCTTTCTGACATGGTTATTGTTGTCCAGTCAGAGACATCATCCTGGGAAAGCCATCTGCAGTGTAATGGGAAATCACTTCTTTGGGATTTGAGGTTGCAATTTCTGGCAATTTAGTGTTGAGTTTTTAATAAGTTATTCTTTGTTCTTTAGCTTTCTTGGTCTGGTGTAATTTTAGCCTAGGAATTTCCAGCAGATGCAGATTTGCAATGCTTAGTCAAGGATGACATGTTATAGATTTGTTAGATATTTGTGCAAAACCACTATTTCTCAAATCATCTAGCAAGTTTGATCCAATCATGCTTTAAACCTGACAAATAAAATGGCAGCACCTATATGGACTGCCTTCTGGCTTAGGAAGTAATGATAATCTTGCTAAATTCAGGCAAGATCCATTTATATGCCTCTTTCTCTACTATGTTAAGTAATCTTGCTTATATCCGTGTTTTTTGGAACTACCAATCCCCTATGTATTAGGTTTGAGTTGTGATCTATGGCATCTGAATTTTGGAATCAGGTGATAGAACTTTCAAGTTGTACCATGTTATTTTTTTTCTTTTATCAGAACAGAATATATCTATACAGTATGCCTTTTTTACTTGATTGCAAATAAATAGGCAACTCCATATAAAATGCTTGTCTAGATACAAACATGTGGGGTATCCACCTGCATGTTCTGATTTGTGCTTATCATTAATTATGTTTTCTGGATAAACTTGCAATTGCTATCCTGTTAAAATAATCAAGGTGGATATCATGGAAATCACCGTTGCTCTCTAAGATTTAATGGCATTTTGTTTATTAGGATATTTCTATATCTATTTTTTACTTGAAAAATGATATTTGAATTAAACACCGGCATTTTCTTTCTACTTTACCCAAAACATGGCAGGTGGTTTACAAATACTTTACCATGTCTGGTCTGTTGGAGCAAAATCATATAGATTACTGTTCTATTTTTCTCTGTTTTTTCTGATTAAGTTACCTTTTCTATTGGGTGTTACATGGAATCTTATCTGGAACCTCCCCATCTCCACCCTAACCCCTTCCCAATTTAAAATGCTGTTTTAATTAAACTCATTGTGAAGAAAGTTCCTGTTTTATCCATGTATGAAAAGTGTCACCAATCATAAGACTTAATAGTGGTGTTTTTTTTTTCTTCACCAGGAGGCCCATTAAAGCTGCACTGGCTGCTGCTTCTGAACATCTTGCTGGTCTGCTTCCCCTGCATCTTGTTTACAGTCAAGCTCATGAAACTGCAATTGAGGTGTGTTATTTCATTTGCCTTCCAAAATGGTATCTCAGTAAGTGTTTTCTAAAGCTATGTTTCTCATGAAATATTTTCTAATTTTTTTGGGTTCAAACATGATAAGAGAGGCAATTGGGGTGGAATATTTCAATAATTTCCTCCCCAACTGTGTTCCAGGATTATTCTTGGATCCCTTTTGTTCAAGCCAGATAAGAATTTATGGGATTTGAAAACCATGTAAAAACCTGTAGTAATGTGAGTGCTGTTAGGCTTGATATTTTTAAACTATATGATGTTCCCTGACCTGTGGAAGTGGTCCCTTCAAAGATTGAACTATTCAACTCTACCCATAATTGTCTGCTACATAAAACATAAGTAATGAAATGAAAATTTTGTCCATGATGAGTCCTCACTCATATTTATTGCTTTATCTCAAATTTTAAACCTTTTTTTTTGTCACAATTTTACAACATCTACTTGTCATCATATTTCTCAAACTCTAGGTTCCATCCTGTAAATTCAGCAAAAGATAAAGTAATGGACCATCAAAGTAGAGGGAGAATGTCAGTGAAGTTTAGCTGATCTAGAGAGAGCACCAAAATTTTGATAGCTGAATCATTAAGCCATGAGGTATTCAGTGAAAAATAAAGTAATGGACCATCAAAGTAGAGGGATCAATCAAATTTAGTTCATCCAGAGAGAGCACCAAATTTTTTATAGCTGAGTTATTAAGCCATGAGGTATCATATAAAGAAATTTTTATATGAAGCTATTATAGGACCCTCCATTTAAGAACAAGGCACATTTCTTGGGATCAAGATTTCATGAATTCACTGAAGAGAGCAGCCTCTGTCAATGAAAAACATGATTACGTGCTAAAACTTTAAAAATTATGGTAATGTAGTTCAGTAGGACATATCCTTTGAAAGCTCTAATCTATGTGACATGGACACTTCAAATATATGAGAATTATTGTGCTGGACGTGCCAGCCGATGAGTGTGCAATATGTTTCTGGTACAATTTCCTGGTGAACATGTCTCTGATGAATTTATGTGTGTGTCTGGGTTTGTTTTTGTTTTGTGTTTTGTGTGTGTACTTTTAAGTTGATTTATTTGTTTTTTCTGTGATATAAAGGAGAACATATTTCCACTGTATGACTCCCTCATCATCATGGCTCTTTCTTTTCTGTATAGTTCTATATGCATGGAGTTACCTATGTCATACATCTTATGTTACATTTACGATTCATTTTTCTGTAGAATTGGAGGTTAGACAAATCCAACTCCTACACATACCAAACCTGATACCTGTTTCTCAGTCACTGTGATATAGACTGTAACATTATGTTTGTGTGTCTACATGTAAAAAAAATAGTTGACTGTTCCGGTGGTTAAACTTTCTCTAGTCTACGCCGACTCAAATTGGAATTGTCAAGTCATCCATAACTGATTTAACGAATTCGATGAATTATGCCTAAAGGATTTACTTGTTACTAATATAGTCTAGCCTCTGTTCTTTAGATCCCTTGTTTCACTTCGATAGTTTCATAAATTGGGTAGGTGCAAAGAACCAACCAGACTGACCTAGTGGATAAATTAGGAATACAAAAACAAAAACAGCAATTGAAACAGAGAATGCGATTGAGCCATTGCGACACCCATTAAAGGAGTAGTTCCCTGTTGAATGCCCTAGTGTGACCTTAGGTCTGGTCAAGGGTCCATTAGACCATTGAATCTGGTTATTGCTGCTTCAGTTTATTTTTGTGTATGTCGCATATGTTTATTTGTGTTTGCTTTATCTAGAAAAATACTCTTCTCCAAGTCAATTATCTCATGATTGGTTTCTAAACAATGTTCGCTTAATTTAAAATTTGCTTAGAATGAAATTTGTGGCAAGGTATTTTGAGAATTTAAATCTTATATTCTTTTATTTATCCATTTCTTCTGAAGCTGGTAGAGGACTTTATGATATCTGTTGGTGCCAATCTTTCTTTTTTCTGTCTAGGTGTTTGACACCCATTTGTATGTATCAAATTATGATTATCATTTCTTTGATTTTTCTCTTTTCATTCACACACACATGCACGAACATGAACATGTGATGCACACATGTGAATTGCATGTTATAATATTGCTTAGCCGCCAAGTATTGAGTGAAGTGCTTTCTGTTGCTAAGCCATGTACATGCATCATGACAGGACTGGGCATGGTCAGTGGGATGCAACCCTCTGTCTATCACATCTCAAGGCTGGCATATTTCACAGTTTCAGTCTGATACAGTTGCTCGGAGCTATATCATCACAACCCTTGAGGAGTCGATACAACTTGTCAATTCAGCCATTCATCGTCTTGTCATGGAGCATACAAGTATCCTCACATATTAATGTTAAGCACATGGACTAATTTAAGAGATTTATCAAACATTACTTAAGCTAGGAATATCAAGACGGGAAATGATATATGGTAGTATGGGCTCCAGTGAATGATGTCATGCTCAGTGAATGGTGGCATGCACAATATGTAGGCTTTACCAGCCTTGTGGGCCATACTACAGGACAAAAATGTACCTATCCGGAAAAAAAAATTGTAGGCTTTAGCTTGGAAATTAAGTGCTTGTTACTAAATGCCTTGGATTTTTGGCCCCACTATTCAAACAGCACTATTTCCACTTATCCTCTGTAAAAAGCATACACAGAAACCTATGAAATTGACATTCTGACACAACCTTTCTCACATAAATTGTGCTGTCTTAAGTAACTGCTTCAAGGATTGATTGTGTCTAGCATTTGTTATGGCTACTGGAATTGAAATTTCTCTTGATGGGGCCTTAACAAAACGCAGCTGAACAAACTTTTAAGCTCTTCCAATCCCAGGAGCGTGATCTAGTTAACAAGTATAACCATGTTGTTGGACTGTGGAGAAGAGTGAGTAGATGTGTTCAATACCTCTTTTCAATAATTACTGTTTTCCCTTTTCAGATCCGTTTGTTCTTAGAAATAATGTTGTTTATACTGAGTGCTAGTAACAAACTTTGGTCTCTTTTTCAGATTGCAACCGTAACTGGAGAACTTCGTTATGTGGATGCCATGAGACTGCTATATACCCTGGAGGATGCATCCAAAGGGTTAGGCATTCATGAATTCTCTTCATTGCTTACATGACTTATGCAGTATTTATATTATCAAAATCTCCATACACCAGATATTAAGTTCAGTGCAATCTGTACCTCATTTTTATTCACATTCGTGACAAACATAAAAAGTACAAACAATCTGCTAATTTTGCACAAGAGAGAACTGGTTCATGTGATGCAAATATTTCTGCTATTTTCACTGTGTTCATGTGTAACCATAACTCCAAGTATGGAATGATTGAAATCCCTCAAATTCTCTTTGAATTAAATTTTAGCTGCCCATATTACCTTTTTTCCATGGACTCTTAATCAGTAAATTACCGACATTGTGGCAGATAAAACATACTTGTAACTTTGGTGCTTGCTGGTTGTCTCCACAAAACCTAGCCACATTTACAGCTCTTTCCTCATTAGATCTTAATGCAATTGTCTTGGAGAAAACCAGTTTATCAATATGTTCATGTAGATTGGGGTGTTAGGGCAGGGAGGAGAGATCATCTCATTGATTGGATCAAAGTATGAGCCTATGAGAGAAGGAGGTTTCAGTTTAGGGAACATTTCTTTGAGGAACAGAAAACTTTTAGGGAAGTGGCTGTGGAAATTTCTAGGGAGGATTTCAGTTTAGTGGATAGGGACATCTTGTGTATGTATGACTCTACTGGTTAGGATGCCAATGTGGTTGTTAGACAGTGACACCAGTGCCCTTAGATGACTATTCTCGAGGTTTTATCTGTTTTGTCTTGTTATACTCATTTTTTTTGTTGGTGGTGGCATGAAGATTTGTTTTTGGGATGATATGGGGTGCATCAATTGAGAGAGAAGGGGGAGGTTCTTTGGAGCGGGGAGTGGGTGCGTTGGAAGTAGGGGCTGATGTTGTGAAGGGGCCTCTTTCTATGGTGTTTAAAGATGGTTCAGCTGTAGTCTTTCCTGACAATTTTAATCCCTTTCAAGAAAAAGGGGCTGTGTCCGGGGGTAGTGGGGTTTCGGTCTCTTCGCTTGAGGGGAGTGACAGTGGCCTGGTTGGTGAAGACCATTTTTTTAGAAAAGGATTTCTCAAAGCTTACTGAATTTAGTAGATTTTTGGGAATGCCGGTTGAGGGGTTCAAAGAAGAAATCTGGCCGATGTTGAGAAAACTAAGGAAGAAGGCTGGAGGTGGGACCCCTAGTAAAGGGAATAAAGAAGAAATCTGTTTTACTCTTCTCGTTTTGAAAGGAAACGTAGGAGATTGGACTGTTCAGTAAGTTATGGAGGTTCTTCTTTGGCGTCCAGAAGGAGAGGTAAGAACAATTGGGAACTGATTCCTGTTGATTGATGAAGATTAAAATACTTTCATGGAATGTTAGAGGACTCGATGACGGGGAGAAGTGGAAGTTAATTAAATAAGTGATTAGGTCCTAGAAGGCAAATTTGGTTGTTTTCTTGAGACTAAGATGCAAGAGATGTCAAAAAAGGTAGTGAAAATCTTGGGTGTTGGAAGGTTTTTGAATTGGGGAATAGTTGATGCTAGAGGAGCATTAGGAGGCATTCTTCCTTTTTAGGACAATAGAGTTTTAGGTCTTTTGGAGTTGGAGCGAGGAGGTTTCTCCATTTTTGGTCATTTTAATAATATTGTGGATGGCTTTGTTTGGGTGTTCACAAGTGTCTATGGTCCTGTCTTGGGGAGAGAAAAAGGATTTTTGGGATGAATTGGGTGCAATTAGGGGTCTGAAGGATGATCCTTGGTGTGTAAGTGGGGATTTCAACTCTATTAGATTCCTAGGGGAAAGAAGGAATGATTTCAAATTCACAGCAGAAATGAGGAGGTTTATAGAAGTCATTGAGTAGTTGAGATTGAAGGACCTTCCTCTATCCAAAAGTCAGTTCGTGTGGTGTGGAGGCATTAATTCTTAGGTAGCTTCAAGGTTGGATTGCTTCTTAGTCTCTGATGAGTGGAAGGACCATTTCTCGGGATCTTTCAACTTGCCCTCCCTAGTATAGTTTTTGATCATTGTCTTATTGTTCTTGAGGGTGGAGGGGTTAAAAAGGGCATGACCCCTTTTAGATTCGAGAATATGTAGCTCTTGACGGACAGTTTCAAAGAGTTAGTGGGAAAATGGTGGACTAAGTATATGGCTACAGGCACCATTAGTCATTGCCTTGCTGAAAAGGTGAAGGCTCTTAAAAAGGATCTAAGAGAGTGGAATAAAGAACTTTTTGGCAATGTCTCTGTTAGCAAATCAGAAGCCTTTGCTCACGTTTAGTTCTGGGATTCAAAGGAGAGTGTCAACCCTCTTTCTCTTAAGGAGGCAAAGGCCAAAAAAAGGGCTTTGGAGGATTACAAGAAATGGGTATTGTTGGAAGAAACTTAGTAAAGACAAAAGTCTAGGGAAATCTGGTTAAAGGAGGGAGACAAGAACACCGGGTTTTTTCATAAGATAGCCAATGCCCCGTGTGAGGAGGAAATTATTAACCAAGGTGAAAATCAATGAGGTTACACTAACCAATGAGGATGAGATTAAGGCTGGGGTGTTGTTGGAATCAAGGGATTGGAAACCAAGTGTAAGGGGGTTACAGTTTGAAGTGTTAGGGGAAGAAAGGTCCAAAAGGTTAGAGCCGCCTTTTTTGGAAGAGGAAGTTTTTGAAGCCCTTGGCCCAGACGGTTTCACCTTGGCCTTTTGGCATTTTTGTTGGGAGTTCACCAAATCTGAGATTTTGGCTTTTTTCGAAGAGTTCTTTAGTCGTGGCACTTCCAAAGGAGCCTAAATTCGATTTTCCTAGTTCTGATTCCAAAAAGAGGGGGAGCTGTGGATTTGAAACATTTCAGATTGATCAGTTTGGTTGGGGGTTTGTACAAGTTGTTAGCCAAGGTGTTGGCAAATAGGCTAAAGATGGTCGTGGGGGAGATGGTTTCGGAGAATCAACATCCTTTTATTCAGTGTAGACAGATCTTAGATGCAGTTCTCATTGTCAGTGAGGCTGTTGACTCAAGATTAAAGAGCAACATCCCGGGTTTCCTCTTAAAAATGGACATTGAGAAGGCGTACGACCATGTCAACTAGGACTTTCTTCTTTTTGTTATGTCTAAAATGGACTTTGGGGAAAAGTGGATTAGTTGGATCAAGTAGTGCATTTCCACGGCTAGTTTTTCAGTTCTAATCAATGGGACTCCTTTGGGCTTTTTCCGTAGCTCAAGGGGCTTGAGACAAGGTGACCCGTGGTCTCCCTACCTTTTCATTCTGGTCATGGAGGCACTCAGTCAGTTGTTGTTCAGATCCAAAAGTGGGGGCTTTATTTTGGCGTTAGGTAGGGAGAAGAAATGGAAAGGAGCGGGATGTCTCCCATTTGTTCTTTGTTGACAACACCCTAATTTTTTGTGAGGCCAATAGTGACCAATTGAGATATTTAAGTTGGGTGTTATGTGGTTTGAGGTGCTTTTTGGTTTAAAAGTGAATATAGATAAAAAGCGAGGTTATTCTTGTTGGAAGGTTAACATGGAAGATATATGATCTTTTCACAAGTTGGGATGCTCCTCCTAGTGGAGGCTATACTGTCCAACCAATTAGCAAACATACATGCAAATCATGGTTCTAAATTTAGAAATTTTTTTTTCCTGCCCTATTGTTTGAAGCTGGACTCATTCTGCCTCTCCTGCATAACATGTATTTCATAAAATTTTCAGGTGGTTTGGCCACCCTACTTTTCAAAATATTACCAAAATCTGTTTCTCTCATCAGATTTTCTTAAATAAATATAAAGAGATTGATTTATTGAAAAAATGCTATAGGTGCAAAATTAGGAGATATGTCAGGTGTTTAATGTTTCCAGTATTACAGTATCTTAAAGAAAATGTTAGACCTTTATTGACTTGGGGAGGTCTCCATGTTGCTCTTTTTGTTAGCTGAACTGCACCATCATATCTTTGGTTTTCTTAATGGAACTGTGTTCTTTCCGACAGTTCTGCTAAATTTGCTGAAGAGGCTAAGCCTGGATTTTGGTTTGGGTGGTGGGTTTGGGTTTTGTAGGGCTGGCACAATTAAGTGTAGGCAAATTTAACCTTTTTTCATGTTGACCACCAACAGGACTCCTGTTTGTGCACTTACAGACTATATTCTTCTAGGGCCACCACTTTTAATGTGGCATTGTGTTTGCAATTTTTCAAAGAACATATATGTTTTATTGTATTTTATATTCTTACTTATTTCTTGTGGGTGGGGGGCTGATTGTGTGTGGATGGGGGAGAGAAAAATGTAAGCAGGTAAAGATAGAATCAAGCTTAGTATGGGGATCTCTAATCTTTAGTATGAGACATTCTGAGAGATTTTGTGGTGATTTTTTGCCTCCCCCGTAGCTGATCTGTGAAATTGTTTTGTGGTGCAGGTTTGTTGGTCAGGTGAATGCAAGTATAACCCTTCTCCACCCGATCCACTGCACCAGACAGAGGAAAGTTGACGTGGAGTTTGATATGACAACTATTCCTGCATTCCTGATTGTCCTGGGTGTTCTCTGGTTGGTGTTGCGGCCAAGACGTCCCAAGCCTAAGATTAATTGACAATATCACTAGTACACCATGTTTGGTACTTCTGTTAGAAGAGTAGCAGCCTTCTGGAGATTATGTATGAGGGAGGTGCGGCATGGCATTTTTTTTCTTCCTTTTTTTGTATTCTATCTCCATGTTCAGGGCAACCAAGTGCCTTAAAATGAAAGTTGATCAAAGAACAGGTAGGAAAGGAAAAAAAAGAAAAAGAAAAAGGGTTGTGGGATGACCCACTTAGCCAAATACGATGAGATGAGGATGAATGTGAATGCAGATGTTGTAGATTTACCAGAGTTATTTTTTGTTGAGTACATCGGAAGGTCATTTTCCTATTCATTAGGCATTCTTGAAACTTCTTTTACGCCGTTAAAATGTTTCAGCTAACGTTCCTCAGAAGCATTACATGGAGAGAAACGAAGAAAGAGAAGGCAAATGAAATACCCAGGTAACTAATTGTCATATGAAGGACTGGCGTCAGCTCATAAACTGCAAATATCTACTGAAATGAGATATCAATTAAGATTTAGGAACCTGTAGAAAATGATTCAATAAATGAATAGTTTTATACACAGGGATTCAAGTAACATGCATATATGAGCAATTAGTTGACCAAAACTAGCATCTATGCTGAACAATTTATCCAGAACGATCAGTCAAATTTTGATTAGAGCTAATTCCTTTCTAATTTCAATGAACCTGTCTTTACTTAGGAATTTAGCAAATATATCATCTAATTGTACTAACAAATTCTATTGCCATCTTTTTGTGCATGATATCTAAGAAATCATGTCTAATTTCAATATACTTAGCAAGATTCTTTGAGATACTAATGATACTTGTATTATCACACTTAAGGGTCACATGAGTATAAGACATAGAAGTTCTTTGAAGTTTGTTTCATTCACTAAATTTGTGTACAACAAAGGCCGATTGTATTATATTCCACTTCCACTATTGAGAATGCAACTAAGTTTTGTTTGTCATTATGGCTAGAAACTAAGGAATGTCTAGGAAGTGACATGTTCCTCTAGTGCTTTTCTATATACCTTACAACCTGCAAAGTTTGCATCAAAATAGCTAATTAGGAGTAAATTAGTGCTCTTAGGATACCAAAGTTCTAGGTCAATTGAGCCTTTTAAGATACCTAAAAATTGTTTTAGCCATACTTAAATGAGATTCATAATGACATGATTGAAATTTGGTACACAAACAAAGAACTTATCCTACCTTTATAAGAGTAGGGTTAATAGGTTTACTCATCCTAAGCTTGATGGATGAGATCATTGGAGTTCCTATAGTCTTAGCAGCCTCCATTTTGAATTTTTTGAAAAGATCTCTTATGTACTTAATTACTGAAGATGTCTTTCTTTGTTTGCTTAATTTGAAGCCGAACAAAGAAATTAAGCTTCCTCATCTTGCTTCACATAGTAAAATAGTAATAGTCCAAATATAATATCAACATGTATCTAGACCTAGAGCATGTCATCATTTTTTATTTAAATGAAATAAGTTGTGTCAATATTGCATTTTAAAACCATTATCTAGCCTTAATATGTCATACCATGTTGTAAGTTTGAAAACATGGTTTGGAAAATCAATATGTATAAAACTGAGAGGTTGTTCAAGATAAACTCGCTCCATAATGTAACTATTTACAAATGCACTCTTGACATCTATTTATTCCTTCTTTTTGAATGAAATTTTAGGTTACCAATCCAACTTTATTTCTAACAATTATTTTTAAATACCCATTTAGTATTAATTAAAGATTGATTAGATGACCTAGATACTAATTCTCACACTTCATTCATTTCAAATTAATTTAGTTCCTCTTACATGATTTTATCCAATTTTCATCATTTTCAACTTCTTGATATTTTTAAGGGAGGATTTAGTTTTTTCCCTTCAATGTAAATTATCTATAATTTGATCATGTGGATGGTTAAAGACAACTTCCTCCCTTGGTAGCTCTTGACTCAATCCTTCTTCTTGAGGTTGTAGAAGAGCCAATAGAAATCTTTCTCTTTTTTGCTTCAATCTTCTTCACCTCTTGTTGTTGGATGAGCTTCTCCAATCTTCAATTTATTTGAACTCTCCTCCAAAATTACATAATCATCGATCTTTGCTCTTTCTTGAAGACAATTGTTAGATTTATAAAAAACAACATAGACCGATTCTTCTATTACAAGGTTCTCTTATTAAATGCTTTGAAAGCTTTCCTTATAGTGGAATATCTATTGAAAATATCAACATTTGATTATAAATCAATTTTACCCAAATTATTTTTGGCATTTAAGACAAAACATTTGCATCAAAATACCTTGAAATAGCTAATGCTAAGCTTTTTTTTTTCTCTCTCTAAAATTCATGGGAGGTATTTCTTAAAGATGAGCAATTTTGGCCTAAAAATATTTCATAAAATCATCTTATGGTTCTTGTTATTTCTTGTAAAGTATAGTTTTTCCTTTCTACAACCCTATCTAGTTGAGGTGTTCTAGGAATAAAAAAAAATATGTTCAATCCTATGCTCATTGCAAGATGATTCAAATAATAGTTTTTAAATTTTCTTCCATGATAATTTCTAATGCAAGTAATTGTAAACTTTTTTTCATTTTGAACCTTTTTACAAAAGTTTAAAAAGTAAGAAAGCTTAATTCCTGTAACTAAACAAATCTAAAAAAAAAATCCATAATCACATATGCATAGTATTTTTCTCCAAGACTAGAAGTCCTAGAGGGATTAAACAAATCCATACGAAACAATTTCAAATGTGTAGAAATAGTGTATTGTTTATAAAATAGTTTTTTTTTCCTTTCCTATTTGACGTGCTCACAAACTATCTTTTTCAAAAAATAATTTTGGGAAGGCCCTTTACAAGTTCATGTCATTTGAGTTATATGATGAGGTTTATGTTTACAAGTCCTAACCTCCCATGCCACAACAAATCATGCATGGAAAAAAAAAACACATTTATTATGACTATTATATCCTTCAATATCAATTATATAAACAATTTCATTTGTATGACACCCATGAAAATGGTTTAATCATTTTGAATATCTTCAATGATGTAACAAGATAGTTCAAAAATGACTTTAAAACTTTTATCATACAATTGACTAATGTTTAAAAGAAACCATGCTTTGAACCATCAACAAGAAAGACATTTTCAATAAAAGAAAATGCACCATTACCAACATGTCTTTGCCTATTAATTCTCTCATTTGCATTGTCTCCAAAAATTCACTTTTGACTTGCTAGAATCATGTCAAGAAAGGAATCAAACATTCATTCTTTTCTTTCTTTCCTTTTTTTTTTTCTAAAATTTTCAAAAGATGTTTTTCCTTTTTTAGTGCTTTGAATTTTTTTGTGTTTATTTTCAAGAGGAAAAAAATCTTTTTTTTTTTTTTTTTTTTTTTTTTTTTTGAGAAAGGTATCTTTCAAACGAAGTTTTTCAAAATCAATATACAATTCCTCAACATCATATTGTAATTCATCATAATTTGGAAAAGAATTGATCTCATCTTCATGATCCTCTAAGGCCATCAAGCATTGCCTACTCCATTCTTACAATTTTCTTTGGTGGAGTCTTCAACAATATCGCTCCATGTTGTTAACATTGCTTCTTTTTCCTTTTCTTTGCCTCATTTATGTGAAGGATACATTCATGCTTGATGTGGCCCAACTTTTTACACTTGTAGCATATTAGTTCATTCTTCTATTTCTCCATGCTTGAAGCTTCATTCTTATCATGAAGCCATCTTCCTATGTGTTTTTCAAATTTGATGAACTTTTTAAATTTTCTTGCAATGAGAGCAAGTTCTTCATTCTTGTTATTTTATTTGTCTTCTTCATCGTAAATTATTGAAGCTTGAAAGTGCATTGTTTTTCTTATTTGTTTTCAATTTCTTGATCACTTTTCATAATAATCTCATAAGTTTTATATAAGTGACCCAATGAGTTCTTTAAGAGGATATTTGTGTGATTCTTAATTTCTTGTATAGTAGTGACTTTGGCTTCCCCTTACTTTGATAAAGATCTTGGTATATTCATCATCTTTTTCAATTTTGTGTAGACTTTTCCCAATACTTAAGGCCATTGATGATATCCATGAACCTAGTAAGCATCTTAATAATAATCTCATTATCCTTCATATTGAACAAGTTACAACTATTCACAAGCATGCTTATCTTGGATTCTTTTCCTCGATTGGTTCCTTCACAAGTTATTTTTAAGTCTCCATATATCCTTAGCTAGTTTATATTATATCCTATTGTATTTATTTTTATCTATGATCTTAATTGAGCTTTTCTTTTATTTTGCTCATGTCACTTTTAGCTTAGCTTAGGAATAGCCATCCCATTATCTATATTGATATGCACATGAGAGTCATTTTAAATGGCATTCCAATGATCATAATCAATAGATTTTAGAAACCATGTAATTCTAGTAGTCCAATATGAATAATTATTACCCATAAAGAGTGAGGGTCTATTAATTAAGAAAAAATTTCAATGTGTGATAAACTTGATGGATTAGATTATCCTTTTAGAGAATTGAATCCTAAATAGGAGGCCTTACTTTAATATCAACTGTGAAGTTTTTTGCTAATCCAGCTTAGGAAGACACTCAAAAGAGAGGGTGAATTTGGAGTTGTCCATTTTTATTTATTTATTTATTTTAACGAAGATGAATTCAAATGAGAAAAATTATATAAAATATATAGAATAAGAGAGATGGTAAACTATTTATATTGGTTCAATGCAATTTGATCTATATCCATATTAAGATAAAACCCATGGTTTTGAAAACTAGACCGGACTAGCTGGTTTCATTAGTTCAACTGTCGATCGATGGCATTTCCTATCGGGTTCACTATATTGAACCACCTAATCATTAGACCGATTACAAACCACCTAAACCGGTGGTTTGATCGATAAACTGAACAAACCAGGTAGTTCTTGATGAACCAAACGATTTAATGACGAGCCCCTTTTTTATCTTTCAAGCCCACCACCTTCCACATTATTTTTGGCAAAAACCCAACCCTACAAGCCCATAACCCACCTGACCTTAAGCCAATTGTTGGCCTGCATCTTGGGCCCACAAGAAGGACATGCCTCTATGTGTTATTTTTATAGACTTTTTATTCTTATCAAGATTCATGTGAGATTGATGATATTAATTAATGAAAAACAATCACAAACCACCAAACCCACCTAAAAGGACTTGAACCCTTGACTTCAAGTTAAGGAAAAGGCATACGACACCACTTAGCTACACACTATTAGGATAGTTTAAGATATTATGTACCTATCTTAAAGAAGAGAGGACTTGGTTGCAAAATCGACGCACTTAAAAAAATCACTTAAGTTATGTACTCTCCTTCATCAACTAAGTTTATGCACCCAAGAATCCAAAGAAAGTGGAGCACCTAAAAAAATCACAAAGTTGCAAATCCTCTTTCATTAACAAAGTTTGTGCATCCTATAATCCAAAGGAAAGTGGCACATCAATAAACCCAAAAGAAAAGATAAAAGTTTCTCACCTCCAAATGTTGTTTATGTTGTACAACTAAAATAGGATAAAATGTAATGTACCATAAAGTTGCACACCTCCCTTCCAATTGAATATTTAAGTGATGCACCTCTGAAGAAAAGTAAGTTGGCAAATCTTATTAGTCACTCCTAAGCATGTAAATAGCATACCCATCCTCCAGGACCCATGTTGTACACTTGTTCTTTCTTTGCAAAAGTGGTACACTTGTAGACATTTTTTCATGATTAACATACCTGCTTTAATAATTTATATGTGCGCTAAAACCTAAAATCCATCAAATCCATCATTTAATTGACCAATACCATACCTTTGCCTATAGTTTATGCTCCATAGATATGTAGCCATCATGAGAGAACGGGAGCATAAATTTAGAAGAAAAAAGGTTACCTTCATGCTAATTGGTAAGAAGAAAGGTGCAACCACCAACTTTATTCACCTAATTGAGTTGGCAATGATAAGAAAAAAAGGTTGGATTGAGAAGTAGGTGGCCACAAAAAAGCTTAAGCATGGGGATTAGAAAATGCAGTTAAAAGAGAATGACTGGAAATGCCAACAACAAAGCAAGGGAAGAAAAAGTGATTTTTTATCCATATACACAAGGGAACGTGTAAAGTTTAAGGAAATCTTTTTATTTTTTTCTTTTCTTTTTGTACTCTTCTTCTAAATTCTACTTAGATGGTTCTCTAACGATAACTTTAAGCTTTCTAGAATAGTGTTGTAAGTCTCTCTAAGAAGTTAACTATGAAAAACAATCGATTAAAAGCTTATATTCAATTTCCATAAATCAACACAATCAACCCAATTGAAATATTTATTTTATTTTGTTTTGTCTTTCACTTTTCTTTTTATTGTGTTGAAACTTTGAAATAGCTATGTATCAAAGTATTGTGGAGAGGTTAAGGAGGAAGTATTTACAACTCACACTCTAGTTATAAGTGTTCAAAGTGTAATGGGAAGGATAATTGAAGCCTTTGGTTATAACAAATGAAGGTTGCAAGACTATGAAGGTCACAAGCTAAACAATCTTGGGAGTATGTTTAAATCTAAATGTGTGGCTTTCACTCCCTTATCACAAGACTTAGAAAGGCTAAGTTGATTAATATTGTAACAAATGCTTGTTGTAAGAGTGTGAAGACCGTAAGTCAAGCAACCTTAGGAGTAAGTTTGAGAAATATTGAAATATCTAACTTAGTTGTACCTAGTATTTTAGTTCCCCTAATATTAAATGGCTACCAAGAAGATTTATTTTGAGGGAAGAAAACAATAGTAGATGTTTAAATACCTTCTCACTCAACTTTCCCATAAAATTGTTTTTCAATTAGTTAAACTTAACCTTCTTTCAAACTAACACCTTTAATGTCTTTGGTAATAGGATTTGCTTGGTTTGTCAAATACTTCTCTATGAAAAACATTAATTCCCTGTGGAGACAACCTAACCACTATACTAGTTGTTAGTTCTTTATAAGTTTCTAGTTAGAAGCTAGTAATTTCAATGATGACACTAGTTTAACCTCTCAAGTGAATTTTGAATTATTGTTAGAGATCACAAATCAAAGAGCAACAAAAAAATCGGCACCATTGTCAAGAAATTAATTTATTTCTCAATTTCAGGTTGACCTATACAAATGACCCATGCATATACCATCTTTTTATGCAAAAATCAAGGAAAAGTCACCAAACAGAAGATTGTGAGTCTATGAGACTTCCTACGACAATGATCTTTATCTTCATAGTGTGGAATAGATTTGGGAATATCCAAATCTCAAGTATGGTTTTCTCTTGCACATTCTAGATTCGTTTTGTAAAAAATTGTGTTTGTTTCCGTTGTGCATAGGATTTAGAAAGCCTAGGAAAGTTTACACATGCACATAACCTAATATGGGTATAAGGATCAGAGAGATTCGAGATTCCCTACAGTAATAAATCCATATTTGTTACATTATGTCATGTTTTTAAGTGCTCTATTCTAACACCAAATGATAAAGGGAGATAACAAGACTTGTAGGGAGATTGATGTACTTTGCACACACAAGGTCAAAGCTTACTTATGCATCAAGTGTTGTAGTTATGCACATTTTGAGAGCAACATATGAATATGGTTATGCACCTTTTGAGGTATTTGAAGTTTGGTCTTAGAAAGGGAATCTTATTCACTAAAAATGCAAATTGTTAAAGTGTGGATGCATATGTTGATGCTGATTGGATTAGAGCAATAGATGACATGCAATCTACTTCAAGTTACTTCACCTTTGTAAGTCGTAATCTCGTCACATGAAGATGCAAAAAATAGAATGTTGTTGCATTATCAAGTGTAGAAGCTAAATTTAGGAATACGTCACTTGGGCTTTGTGAAGCATTATGGTTAAGACTTCTCTTGCAAAATTTAGGCTATCCATTTAAACAACTAATTTGACTATATTATGACAATAAGAAACATGTGATATTACCGATAATCTTGTTTAACATGATCATACAAAACATGTCAATGTAGATGAATTCTTCATTAAGGAAAGGTTGGATGTAAAAAGAGTAGAGTTGCCTAAGATTTGATTAGAGGATCAGTTAGCCAATATCCTCACTAGAGTGTTCTCAAAGTTCTTACGCAGATTGACATGTGTAATATCTATGCACCAACTCGAGAGCGAGTGTTAAAATTGTCAACGATCCTTATAATCTCCTTTGTAATTCTTTCTTAATTTAAAGACAATATAGATGTACAGTAGGTGTGAATAGATTAATTAGCCTTGATTATAATGATTGCTTTTAGGTTTCTTGATTGTAATTCCTCGTCGTATAATATTATACATATTCATCAAAAAATAAAAATGAAAAATATTCTTCCTTATATATTTCTCGATACTCTATCCTACTTTTCGTTTTAAGTTGGGAAAGAGTTAAAGATATTTTCTTTCGGCGAGAGAGAGGGTAGGGGAGCATTCCTTACCCTTAATCAACTCCATTAGCATCCATACTCTTCCTTGTCCCTCCTTCCCTAATCTCCATATCAGAAGGAACAACAAAAATGGCATTCAGAACTCTCTATTCATCCAAACAATTTTCATTTTCATTTAAAGAAAAAAGATAAGGATATGTAAGAAACTTGAGTATGAGATGGTAGCCAAACATACTTGAGCAACCCATAGGCCGGCGTACTTGGCAGTACAAAGTATCAAACACCTTATCTTTGACCAATTGAAATTGATTTATTTAAAGTATATTTTTATCCTAATCCAAAAAAAAGAAATCAATAAAATGAGATTCATGAACCGAGTAAAGGGCTTTTTATTTTATTTTTTATTTTTTTATTGATCACGTGTTGAGGAAAAAGAAGGGTGTGGGGATGGGAAAGTGTGGGCAATGGGCCCCACTGGTCTCCCTTCCAAGAAACCCAAGGCAAAGGGAAAAGGAGGGAGGACCGAGGCGAGGGGGAGGCGGAAGCGCATTCAATAATAATAATAATGTAAATTTAGAGAAGTTATATATGGTTATTAGAAAAATTAGGTCAAAGCGACCGGAAACTTCCGGAAGGACACGGTGAATAAAAAGGAACCATCTCTCTGGTTTCTTCTCTACATTGTGGTCACAAATTATAGGCGACACCTCTTGGTTGGACTTGGGGGGGTTTCTGACGACTGCCTTGCCTTTTGCCTTGAGATCTGCTGGAGGAATCATGGAGGGAGCGGTTTCAGAGAAACAGGCGTCCTCTTCCTACACCTATTGGGTTAGGGAAGCGAGGGAAGATGCAGCTCCTCTCCCGGTTCCTCGGAAGCTCACCCAGGATGATCTTCTTTCCCAACAATCTCACACGTCTGCCCTCGGTTCCGTCTGGAATAAAGTAAGACTCTTGGGATTCCGATCCCTTTATCCTCAATTTCCACCAACTCTTTCTCGCATCTCTCGTCTTGATTTATTCATGCGTTCTTGCTTGCTAACGCCGTGCCTCTGCCTTCAATGCATGTTCATCTTGTCCTTCATTCTGTAATTCATTTGATGATTTAATGGAATTCCGTCCCTGTTTTGTTGCCAAATCTGCGTCTCATATTAGGTTATGGTTTCTCTTGGCTTTATAGCAGACATGGACATCCCTGGCATTCCCTCCTGTACCTTAAGAAAATCACCCCCTGTGTATGGCTTATAGTTTCAATCTTTAATGACACAACTAGGCATCTTTTGGAAAGAGAAATGATGAGTGAGCTGATAAAATACATCTTTAGCTTCACCGTATAAGCACCCGCTTGTCAGTTTCAAATTCTTGCACCTTACAATTGTTTTGCACTTTATTCCTCCGCATTCTTTTGAGAGGCTTCTATTTAGTTCTATGTTATTATTTACTCCTTGGTTGGAACATTAACAACTTATTTGTCTAACATATATATGTACATACATATATGCATGCTTCTCAATGTCTTTCAATCCACTTGTCCTTTTTTTTTTTTTTTCTTTTTGTTTTGTTTTTTGTGTTTGATGTAGCAATGCCATGAGTTAATTTTGATTAAGTGGTGTTTATACCTGCATACGCCAATGAGAGGAGGTTGGCCACGTGGATGGTGAGATGGTGAAGTGGTGAGGTGTTCTGAATTGAAGGGAGAGTGGAGTGGCTTGAGAGTTGAGAAGGGTTGGAGAAAGAATGACAATACATTCTTGAGAGCAAATCCCTTCAAGAGCAAAATTTTCATCTCTTTACAATGGTGATCCTTAAGGCCTAATCTTAGGGAATTTTAGATAAAAACTAATTTTATGTCATCACATGTGCCAATAAAATGTTGCCATATGTATATGAATCAACAAGATGATGTCATGTGAAATTGTGAATATGGACAAACAATATGCCAGCACTTATCTGTTCAAGTGAGTGATTGTAGAACCATGTGGTAGTAGCAGCAACACATGTTCTGCAAAGTTATCCCCCCTCCCTGTCAATTTGACCAAAATGGGCTTAGTAGTATTTGGGCCAATTTCACCTTGATAGACTTCTAGTTCTAGCCATCAGACCAAGAATCTCAAACCATTCCATATACTTAATGGTAGGGCAAGCCAAGACCACCACCAAGGGGCATTGGGCTCCATGAGCCTTGCTTTTGACTCAGGTAGGCAAAAAGCATATGAGTGAAGTATTAACTTAGGCAACTACCCTCATGAATGAGGGTGGTGGCAATTATTTGAAATGCTCCTTTAATTATCTGAGAAGGGTTAATGAAACTAATAAATGAAGATGGGGATGCGACCTCTCATCACCCATCTAAGCATGTTAGGGATAACTCATTCTTTCATCCATGGTACCAAGTGGATGCGTCCACCTTGAGGTGAGAAAGAGACATGGATTGACATCTACCCAAGGGTAGGTATGGCAAAATAAGGTAATTAAGATCAAAGTTTTAAGAAATCCATGTGAAAGCAAAGCAATAAGATCACCCTCTAAGACTTCGTGTAGAGAGAACCCTTTAGTATCATGACCTTAAGAGAAATATATACATATTTACCCTTGTGCATCATTATAGATATATGCATATTCTTATATAGCCAATTGGTAATACAAAGCTCAGATATTGGGTTCATATTTAGTCTTCAAAATGCTTTGACCAACTTATCATTTGTCTTTACATCAACCTTGGTGTCTTGGTGGATGTCTAATACCCATGTCATATATGACACTTCAAGTTAACTGTGTCATATTATTGTTAAACCATGCACTACTCTTAAGTTGGTCAGGCTCCTTTGTGGGGAAGAAAAGTAAAAAGGTGTGGAACGTTGCTCCTCTTTGTATTTTTTAGAAAATTTGGAGGGAATGGAATCAAAGAGCCTTTGAAGATAAGGAACAAAATGACCAATTGTTAAAACTCTCATTCCATTGTAATCTCTCATCTTGGGTTAGTATATACTTAAGGCAAGACTCAATGCCCTTGTTTGATTTTGTAGAGTGGGTGGGGTCTTGTTGAGTGCCAAGGTGTTTTTTGGTGCTCTTTTTTGAGGGCTTGCTTTAGGTGTTCCTTGTATACATTTTGTGTTCATTGGTATGCTTTGTTCTTTTACTAAAGTAGTTTTTGTACGAGTTATGAGCTACAAAGCCAATCTTATGACCATATTGCTTTAAGCCAAAGGCACCTCTAAATGGGGCCCCATAGAGGGGTAGCTTATAATGTTATAACTATTTGTACCTAAGAAAGGATGACAATATCTAAGGTCACTATGTCTCAAGGGCAGTTTGACCTGGTATTTTCTTATCAAGGCCAAAATACACCCCAATACCATCCTTTCAAGTCCTGCTGGCTGATCTGCTCAAGGCCCCTCTAACTTTGTGAATTGCAACATCATCAAACACCTCTTTACTCCGCTTTTTAAAGTCTCTCTTAAGAGCCATCAACTTCTGAGCAAGAATGAAGCCAAGTTCCCTGGCCCCCCTCCCCTTTTTCCCCCTCTGAATCTTTACTAGACGATAACTATCAATACACTATAAAATTACTCCAAATTCTAATGCTTCCTAAATATGCAGGGTAAGTTGGATATTTGGAGATGTAAAGCTTTTTGCTTATTTCACTTTCCCCCTTGGTTTAGAGGTTATTTTCCCCATCGGGAGTTATGAGCTTAGAACCAACTTCCCACAAACACCACCCCACCCCCCCACCCCAAAAAAAAAAAAAAAAAAAACACTTTGCCAGTTAAGCTAGGCCTTAAGAGATTCAATCTCCTCTGCCCTTACACCTTATGAATAGATTTTACTTCTTGTGAATAGATTTTACTTGTCATTGTTCTCTTTTCTCTCTCTCTCTCCCTCCCTCCCTCTTTACTCTGTTTTGGGTGTTTATGCCTTTTTATGTGTCTGTGCGTTGACACATGTATTTGTGAGGTTTTTAACTTGTGAGAGCTCAGAAGCTATGATATTACAATAACATTCCAGTTTCTCATTAATTATGAGCACAGCTTGAAACATCAGTTTTATATGCTCCTTTGAGCTGATTTTAAAATGGCTGGCTGAATAGACACCCAGCTTCGCTCAAATATATTTTTTATTTTATTTTATTTTTCTCTCTTTTTATAATCGAGGAACCTTCCATGACAAATTCTTTAGAACTCTCCACGGGGACCCAAACTAACCAGCTGTAGGATTCGACCATGCACCTCTACCACACATCCCAACATTTTCGCCTACCCAACTAGGCCACCTTGGTGGGCTAGCTTCACTCGAATGGATTGTTTCCACTTTCCATTTAAGCTGATTGATGCGAGATGCAAATGAGTCTATCATAATAATTTTCCGTTCACAGCAGAACCTCTTCCTTTAGTAATACACTGATGTTGTTCCAATATATTGAGTTTTGGATATGTTTGAGGGAAAACAATATAATACCTATAGTTTCAAAGCAGACCAGAACCATTGGCCTTCATATTTTGTTCTGGGTTCCATGTTCTACGCTTCTACTAGTCCAATGATAATACAGTCATCACATCTAGAGTCTTGCACACTCATAGCTGCTTATTGTTATGTGTTTGGGAAAGAAACAATGGGGATCATCACCCTAAAGGCCTGGTTACATTTCTGTGGTAAATTTCTATGTTTTCTTTTTTATCAGATTTGGTAAATTTTCTATTGGTTGCTTATTTCTGACTGTATGATATTTATTTCAAATAGGCTGGGACATGGGAGGAGAAGAACCTTAATAAATGGGCAAGCAACAGAATCAAGGTCTGTTTCTGTACAAACTTCTTAATATTTGGCTTATCTTGTAGAATATGCTGGATATTTTGGACATCTCATTATCTATATAGTATTCTCCTGGGCCCACTTATTAAGTGGTTCAATTGGATTCAATACCATGTGAATTATAATTAAAATGTTTGTTTTGTACCATGTTAGTTGTCACTGGAGCATTGCTAATGCTCCTTTACCCCCTAAAATATTTTCCCTTGTGGGTGGAGTCATGTTGCTGGACTGCTAGGTGGCCTAGTAAATATCCCTGCACACATGCTTGCAGCACACACACGCAGATGTTTGTGCATTTGTGCACATATACATGAAAGTGCACACACATACACACAAATGTTCTTTTGTTCTTTCAAATTTTCCTTCTGAATTTGGTCTTGAATTGTAGGAGTTGCTGATTTCAGTCGGCTCCTTGGTGCTCTCTGGTGGTAAAGCAGAAATTACTGAAGTATCAAAATGTTCAGGCGATGTGAGTTCTTATAACAATCATGTGACATTTCTTATAACAATCATTTGACATATAAGGCCTCATGCATGTATAGATTTTTTGAGTTTCCTGGACTCTTGTTGCATGGTGCATATGAATAGGCACATGTTTTGCGTCAGAGTAACCATTTACCAGTATGGCATTTCTGTGGTTATTTTGTATCTTTGACATCACCCACTGGAGCACTTTTTTCAACCCCTAAGTTCACACAAGATTTTAGGAAAATAAAGAAGATAAAAGTGGTGCATGCATATTTAATCCTTCTGAGAAAACCTGGAAATTATTCTTCCATGCTGTTAACATATCATTTAAGGTTTGTTTAGGTTGTGTTGCATCATTGAACTTGGTGGTAGTTTCTTTGAAGGCTCCATGCAGGAGTGGACACCACCTATTAATCATGTCACTATTCTATCATGTCTTGGGACATCTTATGTTCTGTTCTGGTTATTATCCACTTTTGAGGGTTCTGGTATCTTTATCTGGTGAGTTTTTCTGAGTTCTGAACAGGCATTCTTGGTGACTGTGCGAAACAAGAAACGTGTTGGCTACACTTATGAGTTAACATTGAAATTCCAAGGCAAGTTGTTTTGGTCTAAAATGGGAAACCCTTTTATTTTTTACCTTTTCTAGTCCTGTTCATCTGAATTGATTGAAGTGGGATGCTACTGTAATTAGGGGAGTGGATCATCAGAGAGGAGAAAAAAATGATCAAGGGTCATGTGGATATCCCTGAATTCTCGTTTGGTGAGCTGGATGATTTGCAGGTATGTCTTATATTCCCATTTGAATGCCTTTGAGAATGAAAAAGGAAAATGATGAATAAGCAACTGGGTAAAAATTCTGGATTTAACTATCTATACATACACATTTTTAGCTATCAACATATGATGCATTGCATGCCAAACATACCTTTTGGACAACAATTCATATTTACATTTTGTATTTTATTTATTTATTTATTTTTGATAAGTATATTTTATCACAAACAAACAATTGATTGATATAAATTTTTGAAGTAGGAGTGAAGGATGAGAAATCCTTCCAAAAATATGAAGGATGATTTAAACCCAAGAAAGAAAAAAAAAAAAAGGAGGGGGAATATACTGAACAAGATCTGCAAGATAGCTACACAAATCAAGGATGAAAGAAGAACATGAACAAAGTATCGAAACAGTGTACAACTCAAGGGGGTAAAAATTCCTTCACAAAAGAAGCCATTTGCTTGGCTTCATTTTTTGCTAATCAATCTGCAATATGATTAGCTAAATTTGGGGACTAAGAAAGTTCTGAACATTGTGCTATGGTGATCTCTAATTACAACCTCAATTGAAGTTTAACTTAGTTATGCCCATTGGAGGCACTGTCCCTACTAAAAGCAACTCATTATCTATACTCTTTGGCCCACAAACATTGTTCCAATCTGAGTTTTAAAATGGTCAAAGAAGTAACTTACAATAGTTTTAGGGATAAAAGCCTAGGTCAAGGAACAGAAGTGTATCAAATCTTAAATAAACTCCATTCATCCTTAAACAATCCTTACATCTGTTTCCCTCCTATTATCCATAACAAAGTGACCCAATGAACATGCCAAATCATCTCTCAGCACCCTAAAATCCCCTAAAAAAAAATAATAATAATCATAATCATAATCATCATATTTAGTGATGACTATGGGGCAAGTATTTTTGTGCACTTGCCTCGCCCCATCCTTAATAAGATTGGTTTAGGAGAGCTATAAATGGTTATATATATATATATATATATATATTTTGAAAATTGCCTTGCACCACCCCACCTTCATATAATTTAATTTTTTTTCATTTTTCTATAAATTTACTTATCATGAAAATAAAATATAAAGATTTGTGAAAATTTATTTATTGAAATATTGTATTTATTTGAATATAACTAAAACTTTTTAAAAAATAACATAAAAAATTTTAAATGAAGTGGGGCAAGGTAGGTACAGTAAAACTTCAATAAATTAATAAACTTGCTTGAATAATAAAATCTTTTAATCTCAACTTGAGTTAGTGTATTAAATTAGTAATTTGGCTATATGCATAAAATAACACTTTTTTTAGGTATGCTTAAGGGCCCAAGGAAATATAAATTGATGATCAATGATCGATGAAGTACATAAAAAAATAGTAAACAAAAATTCATAATACAGTATTAAGTAACTTTTTACAACTATTTTCTTAATTCAACTTCATGTACAAGTATTGTAATAGAAACATAATATTTTCTCTAAATTAATAAATATTCATTTATCAAAAAATTAATAAATAATTCATTTATTGATAAATTAATAACCTTGTTAAGATAATGTCTTCTGGTCCTAAGAATCTTATTTAACATAGGTTTTACAATATGTGAAATTTCTTTACCCCCCTTGCCTTGCCCTAATAAGAGCTTGAGACAAAACCCAACTCAAATCCGTCCTATTGATGCCCCTAATGATCTTTGTCACACTCTAGAGGAGACCCTATCTATTTTAAACAAGGCTAATTGATTTATGCCAAAAACTCAAAGTCATTGGGCAATGTAAAAAAAGATGATCAATCAATTTTCTATTCCTTAGAATTAGTAACATAACAATTTGGGTTGAGAACTTTGAAGGGCCTCCTCATCTACAATACATCAGTGGTGTTGATTTTCTTATTAGACACCAACCATGTAAAAATCTTAAACTTAGATGAGGCTTTAGATTCCTAAATGAAATTAGCATGGGAAAGAGGTTTAAGTGTCAAGGATTAAAAAGTGCTAAGAAGAAAGACTTTACAGAAATTAAGTTTGATGAAGTTAATGATAACTCTCACATTCATGGAGATAAACTCACGAGGGTAAGAGATGCCATGAGAAGATTGAGCTCCTTAGATTTTGGATCAGTGAGGTTGTAACAATAATTAAAGTTCCAAGCCAAAGGGGAAGAAGAAAATCTAGAATAGATGAAATTGAGGAGCCTCTAACTCTTAAAACTCTGAAGAAATTTGGAGATTGAGTGCAAAGTGGTTGAACCCTGTACCTAAATCTTCCCAAAAATGAAGCTTTGCACTATAACCAATAGGAAAAAAAAACTATAACTAGAAAAATAATAAAAATATTGTAAAGTGGATTTCCAAGGGCAACAATGGGACCATCTAACTGCATTAATGACATCTCAACCATTAGAATGTGACTCATAAGGCTCAAGCTAACCATATACCATAAAACATGAATGTCCCTTGAGAACCTTCATAGGCACTTTCTTAAGAGGACTTTGTTTCTAAAAGAGATCTTTCCCAAACCCAACCCCCCTTCATCCTAGCTCACACGCTCAGTCCCAACTTATGAAGGGGTCTCTTCTTCCTTCTCTAACACCCCACCAAAGAAAATCCCTATGTGATATATTAATTTCTAAATGCTATTTTGGAAGGGATCTTAAACATTAAAAGGACGAAAATGGGTATTTGGAAAAAATAAGGCTACACCAAGGTTATTCCACTGCCTTAGAAGAAGGCTTTCTTCCCTTCTTCCAATCATCCAAACTTCAGTAAATCTTATCAACTAAAATGAAGCAACTCTAGGACGTCATCCCCTCCTCCCCCCTTCCCCACCCCAAAATATAGAAGGGCCCAATATGAGAGATATCATTACCTAGCAAGATAGTCAAGTGTGTGAAATGTTTCTCACAATGTTGATGCCCAAAAGAGTAAGGCCCTGTTAGACAACTATTTTTTAAAATGGTTTTCTGTGCTCCGAAACAACAAACAAAAAGGAAAATATGTTTGGCAACAAAAAGAATAAGGTGTTTTCAGAGAATATTTTTTAATTGTTTTCAATGGTTTTCACTTGTTTGTTGATGTTGTTTTAAAAAATAGTTATACAATTATGAAGAATAATTAAAAATAAAGCACTATAGGTAATTATCAAAACATATTTAAAAACATAGAAAATAGGTTAAGAATATTTCTAGTTTTCAAACAGACTTTTGTTCTAAAAAAAGAGAACGATTTTTCAGAACTATTTTAAAAAATACTTCCCAAATAGAGCTTAATATTTTCTACATTGATCTTAAGACCTGAAGTGCATCCAAAAACTATCAAAATGAGCTAAAGCCTTTGCAAATCTTTTGATGTAGCTGTAGAGGAAAAAATGGTGATGTTCTTTGCCCTGTCATACAATAAAGACAGAAATATTATCCCATGAAATATGGTGTACAAAGTATTGGGCCTGAACTTTGCCCTCTTGTGTATTGAGCTTAGGGCTGAATTTGAGTTGTTCCTAGATGAACTGCTAGCAAAATAAGCCCATTGTAATTAAACTCACAATAAAAGTATATTAATTCACCAATGAGACACTAAGTTGGCAAAACCAAACTTGGAAAAAAAGCTATCATTGAATGTCTTAGTCTGGTCAAAATTAATGCCAAAATTTTCCCAGGCTGATCCAATTTGCACCCTTGGCTCATGCTGTGATCAATTTGTTCAAGACTTGATTCCACACATCCCTGGAAAATACAATTCATGGTGAACTTGCATGTTCTAGTTGGGGAATTTGGTTAAGCATGATCTCTCAAATCATGGTCTCAACTTAGAAGTTGACTCCACACCTTTGCCCAAATAACTGACTCATTCTTTGCCTTGTAATGAGAGGACATGATCAGGGGTATTTATCAGTATCCTCTTTTTTGTCTTCCTAAGGTTTGTATTTCAATACAGTTGGTATTTTATTACTCATGAACAATTTAATGTAGCCAGATGTTAACCCTAATGCATCTATGAACAACCTGAGTTTGCCAAGTTAATCACAACTGAACCACCTTTAGTCACACCATCATTTTCATTGCAAACAAAATAATGGCTCATCCACCTCAATTTCCATTTGGCTAGCAGTGGAACTAGTTAAAGCTGATAAAAAATTAATTGTGAATCCGTATTTATCCTGTACCTTGTAGATTGAAGTGAGACTCGGTGAAGAGAAGGACCTTTTGCATCAAGATAAGCTGCAAATTAGCCAGGATTTGAAGCAGTTTTTGCAGCCAGTCCGTGAAAAGTTGCTTCAATTTGAAGAGGAGCTCAAAGACAGGTAGAAGGGGACATGTCTGGCCTCGTCTCTATTGAAGCTTTGTGACAGTTAAATTAATTGTAGGTTACAATTTATGAGACTATTTAAGATACAAAGTTTTTCTTGCTGCCATTAGTAGGATTTGGCATAAACTTTATTGGTTGCATCCTGCATTTGATAAGGGAATCGACAGGGTCTCACACATTGTTGTAGTTCTATTTGATGAAGATTTTGGTGGCAGTTTTGTAAACTTTGTTGTATGTGTCAGAAGATGGAATTGAGCAACTGGTTTGCTGTTTCTTTTAATTTAGTATTTTCTGCTGGCTGTACATGCCAACATGGAAACACAGATTCGAGAGCCCCTATCTTTGGCTGCCGGATTATGCAATATCCTAAGTCCTAGCCTAGGGTGGAAATGACAAGTATATTTTCCTGTTTGTTTGGCAACAAGCTGAGATGGTGAAATTTTAAATTAATTTCTGGATTTTCAATTTGAGATAAAGAATTATATTCTAATTTTTATTTTAAAAATTAATTGAAATTATTAATTGTACTAAATATTTAAACGTTTAAATTAGTTTTTGGAGTTCCAATTGAAAAAAAACTTTATTGGAATAGATGATATAGCTCGTCTATTTTGGTTTTGTTGTATTGTAAGGGTGGTCAATTTATTTCTTATAAAAAATTTATGAATTTAATGTTATTATTTTTATTTTTGAATAATGAATTTATAGAAATTTATAAAATTTAATTTGTTTTAAAATTAGATGAGATATGAGACAAATATTGTGATTGTATGCGGGTGAGGAGGGGAACTATTTTTTAAAATAGTTTTTTGTTCTTTAAAATAAAAAACATAGAAAACATATTTGATAATTAAAAATTATTTTTTGTTTTTTGTTATTAAGAAAAGAAAATAATGCGGTTTTAGATAATATTTTTTAGTTGTTTTCACTTATTTTTATAAGAGTTGTTTTAAAAAGTAAAATATCAGATATAAAGATTATTTTTAAAATACTAAAAACAAGTTAAAAAATTTTAGGTTTTGAAACAAACTTTTTGTAGAAATAGTTTTTAAAAACTATTTTTTAGAATTATTTTTTAAAAACAGTTACGCTTAAATTTAAGTTTTGGTTTTAAAACTTTTTAGATTCATTTTATATTTATGTCTTTAATTTTATTTTTGAGTAACAGTTAATGAATTTTTTTTGAATTTAAAAGGTATATTTAATCTTTATTTTGTGTATTTGATGATGTTTTATAAAACAATTATTAAAAATATATTTTAGAATTTTTTTAACTCTTTAAATAAATAAAATTTTATTTGGAAATTCAAATATGAAAACAATTTTTTTTTCCTTATATATAAAAAAGGTTCATAAAAATATTTTTTCATATGTAAAAAAATAATTAAAAATATTTCAAATTTGTTCAACATAGAAGAATAATTTATTAAAAAAATCTGAGAATTCTCAAAAAAGTATTCTTTTTGTTTTCTTTTATGATGTGGAGATGTCCGAGCTTGTTTGAAATGGGCGTGTCTCCGAGGACGTCGTCCCATCTATTTCATTGGCCACCTTTTAATGCCAACTTTGACTGTAGCTTTCTTTCCTGGAAGGAACACATCTGCTTGACTCATTCTCCCTCTCTTAAACAAATTCATTTACAGACAGGGCCTTCATTCGTTATATTCCAAATGAAGGTGCCAAAATCGTGCTTTAGATGAGGAACATAAGGTGAAAAATTGTACCCTGCCTGTCAAGAAACCTGCAGGTGGGGAATCAATTCCAGAGTCTCAGGATTCTGTCCTTCTCCACTTGAATGCTTCCCCAAAAGGAAAACAGACAAACTTGAAACAAGGTAAAAAGGAAAAGAAAAGAAAAGAAAATACTTCACCATATATTCACATGCACCTTCCTTCCACTCTTCTCACACTTCATGGCCTCTCTTCCATCTCTCGTTGGATTTCTCCTTTTGGGTGCCTTGCTTGTGTCCTCAACAGCTCAGAATATGACCCCGGGCATGGAAGCTGGAGAGTTTTTGGGGTTGTCTGAAGTGATGGGTGCTCTTCTGGACAACCCCAACTGGACTCAAATGCATCCGCATCCATGCACCCACACCCCATGGCCTGGTATTCAGTGTGATGTTATTCATCATGGACATGATAGCCTACCGATTCTCCATGTTACCAAGCTCCATATTGGTCCAGATGTGGCCAACCCACCAGTTTGCAAAACCACTGCGTATTTGTCTGCTTCATTGCTCAAGTTGCCTCACCTTAATTCTCTCTCTATCGTAGGCTGTTTCCGTATGTCGAGGGTCTTCCTTCCGGCACCCATCTTTGGTTCCTTCTCTTCCTTAGAACAACTTGTCGTCAAATCCAATCCTGGCTTATACGGAGAAATCCCTCTCACTTTGGCAGACACTACTACCCTAAGAGTTCTCAGCCTGTCACAGAACAGCCTGCATGGACAAGTCCCCAAAGGGCTTGGTAGGTTGAGAAAGCTGGAGCAGTTGGACTTGAGCTACAACAATCTAACCGGTAAGATCCCTCAAGAGATTGGTGGGCTCAAGAGTTTGACAATCCTTGACATGAGCTACAATGGTCTTCAAGGGCGCTTGCCTTATTCTCTAGGGCAGCTTCAGACCCTACAGAAAATAGACTTGAGCCATAACAGGCTTGTTGGAAGAATACCTAGTGTTATAGGGAGGTTGAAGCAATTGGTTTTTTTGGATTTGAGCCACAATAACCTGACGGGGCCAATACCTGACACCCTCTCTGGCTTGAAGCGTTTAGAGTACTTGTTGGTGGAAAACAACCCTCTAAACACAAAACTGCCTTGGTTTATGGGGACACTTGTCAATCTGACTGTTCTGAGTCTCTCCACGTGTGGACTCGTGGGAACAATACCACCATCTTTTTGTTGGTTGGATCAGCTCATTGTTCTTTATCTGGAC
The DNA here is from genome assembly GCF_004353265.1 of Vitis riparia. Lineage (NCBI taxonomy): Eukaryota > Viridiplantae > Streptophyta > Magnoliopsida > Vitales > Vitaceae > Vitis > Vitis riparia. The sequence goes on from NC_048439.1 coordinate 13,628,984, forward strand.
AGAAACAATCTTCATGGAACGGTTCCTCCAAAATTAGGGGCGCTTCCTAACCTTTGTCAGCTAAATTTGAGTCAAAATCAGCTGAGTGGTGAGTTGTACTTTTCATCTGATTTCGTCCAACTACTCGGCAAAAAATTAGATGCGAGTGGTAACGATGGGTTGTGCACAGGCCACCAGTTCAAGGAACAAGTTTCCCAGTATTTAGGCATTCCTCCTTGTGCGGATCAAACTGCCAAATCCAGTAACACTTCTGACCATGAAAATTCAAACCCATACTGGACTGACGCCTCAAATGCAATTATTAAGAAACCAATGCTTCTTTATCTTATATGGTGTAATCTAATTGCGTTTCTTTGAATTTTTAGCCTAAGATATGTCTTCGTCATCTTCTCATAACCAAATTAGTTCTGATCCATGGCTTAGAATTTCAACTTGCCCAGTTTGTATAACACAGTGCTTTCTAATGTTGTTCTGTCACTTGATATTTAAGGTAATTAAGACCATTATCTTTGTATTTCAATGCTTGTGCCAAGCATCATCCACCTTCGAAATTTTAATTCAAACAAATTCACAGCACATCAGAAATGATGATATGACTCCTGTTTTAATTTTATACACAAGTTATATGTTAAGAGTTTGGTGACCCAAATTCTACTTAGTCTGATTCGAAAAGCTCACAGTGCGACCTATATGGTAAAGTTATAATTATGAGATTTTTTGAAAGGTTTGCGGCTTAATCCCCTAGCCCATCATTGATCCCATTGGAGGTGCGGACCTGGTTTGTTAATTACTCTCTCTCTCTCACACACACATATATCTGTGATTATGATGATTATGCTTCTCCTCTCATGTGATTACGATGATCATAGCGGCTCGCAACTTCTCTCTCTTGTACCAATCTTTTGATATAGCAGATTTCCTTCTCCTCTACTCGTGGTTTTTACTATCTAGGATTTTTCACGTAAATCTCTGTGTTTTTATTTTACTTTTTTATCACCTATTTTCGTTTTCGAGGAGATCGTATGGAGACTAAGGACTCGTTCTATTTCATTTATTCCATCACAATTAAATTTTCACCTGAATTTGGTTGGATTTATTCTCAAAAGTAATTTCATTAATGATGCATGCTTAGGAATAAGAAATGGAAAGGAAAAGCTTTCTTTTCATGGAAGTATTGTAGTTTAAAGTGGTAACATATATTTAGTTGTACATTTAGGAAGCACTTGTGGATGTGTTCAAGTTGCATATCATTAATCATTACAATAGCACCCAAGTTACTAAACTAAATTACTTAACTTTTTTAATCTCCTTATGAATTATTTATAACCCAAATGATCTCAATCAAAATAGAAATGGTTAATTAGCTTTCTAGCAACCTTTTCCATAATTCCAAAAGGATGAGGTTTGCCCTACTAGCTCTATAAAATACACTTCATTCCCCCATGCATATAGAAGTGATAGAAAATGGGTATTTGATGGCAATTTCTAATGGGTTGGGCTTTACTCAATCCAATGGCTAGTTAGGCTACATCTTAAAATAATAAGGTGTGGGCCCTACCCAAGGCCTGGTTATTTAGGCTCCATCATACAAATGAGTTTTCATGAGTTGGGTTTGTCATTTAGGCTCAGGCCACCTAGTTACATTAAAGATGGACTAGGCCCAATTGAGGTCCTTATTAGAGTCTAATTTTATGATCTTTCATAAACCGAGCACTATCAATTGGAAATATTGGAGACCAAGATAGAAACGACCATCAGAATCCCACTAATTGGGTTAAGTATTACATGATTGTATAAATAATAAGGGTGCATGTATATTTTAGGGTAATGTTTTCGGTCGTTTCATTATTTAAGAAGGTATTTCCTTTCTCCGTTTTAGCAAAAATATTTTATTTCACCTTGAAAAGTCATTGCAATGCTTGAATAATGCAAACTTCTCTGCAATTTCCATTATCATTTATTGGAAATGAATTCAAATAATTTAAAATAAGTGAAATAAGTTTAAAGTAGCATATAAAAATAATTTATTAATTTTAAATCTATTTTTATTTTACTTCACTTTTTCTTTCTTTCTAATTTTCTTCTTTATTTTCTTTTCCTCATATTTTGTGCGAACCAAACATAGCTTAAGGTTATGTTTGCTTCTTGAAAAGTATTAAGAAAAAAATTAAAGAAAATGATTTTATCCTATTTGGTTGTATTGTAGAAAATATAAAATAAAAGAAAATATAATAAAAAATGATTAGAAATTTATGCATTTTCAAATCTATCATCTTTATATTGAAGAATTAAAATAAGTGAAACAAGTTCAAAATAACATATAAAAATAATTTATTCACTTTAATTAATTTTATATTTTTCTTCTTTTTTTTCTTTTCTTTTAATTTTCCTCTCTACTTTCTTCTCCTTTCATTTTCCTTCTAATTTTTTTGGGAACCAAACATAGCATAAAAGTATCACACACCTTTCATTTTCCCTCAAATTTTTTTGAGAACCAAACATAGCATAAAAGTTTTTATTTATTTATTTATTTATTTATTTATTTATTTATTATTATTATTTTTTTTATGTGTGTGTGTTGTAAGACAATTTTACAATACTTATGAAACTATATTAATAGTATACATGTAAGTATTTATTGATAATCAAGTTAATTAATTCATAGAAAAAAAAAAGTTTTCAATTACTTATGAAAATATTAGTTATATCAAACATCTTGTGCATGCTTGATGCATTTTATTAAAACTTAAAAATTGAAAGGATGACTTAGACTACTTTATATCAAATTTAATGATATTACAAAAGAAAAGTAACTAATGAGAAGAAATTGTTGGTTAATCTTACCTTTAATTTAATAACAAAATATCATAAGTTTTTTTTACCAAGTTAATAAAGTACCTTGCACTAGTTGAAAGCTTTCCAAACTATTGTGGCTTAGATCTAGCACTTTCAAATTTCTCAAACTAGCTAATTTTGCAACAAACATGAATCAAAAGAGAGATTAACTAAGGAACATTAGAAGTTAGAAATATACTATACTTAATTTTGAAGAAACAATGTAGACATATAACATGCCTTGAATGGGAAAAGATCCATCCCATCCCATGCTACAAAGAGCCAATGTCTTGAGTGATGATATTGCACCCAATGATTTTAAGTCACTTTTGTCAAACTCATTACCACTTATGTCCAAGATCTCCAATTTCTTTAAACTTGATAACCCTTTAAATCTTGTAAAATATAGTAATATAATTTTAATTAGAAGCATGTAAGTACAAGTTGAGATCTTCATACTTAAATCTATAAGCTTACATGTCTTTAATATAAGAATATGTATCCAAATTTCTAATTCAATTTTGTGATTTTTGTGTTTAAATGTTAGAAATAAAAAAAAGTCCATAGAGCTTCAAAGAGCTTTTGTGATCTTTGTGAATTTAAACATGAAAATTTTCATGTTTTGTGCCCCTATAATCTGAATCCTAACTAAATAAAGGAAATTATGTTTTGAATTAAAGTTTTTATATTCATTTTAACATTGTATGTAGAATCCATCTAATAGGTTTAATTAATTAAATTATGGCCCTGACAATGGGTTATGGATGGATGGAATTTGGAAATGCGTAGATGGTCATGGGTTGGGCTTTACTTTGTTCATTGTTAAACCAACTTGACATCAGCTTAAAACAATAAGGCTTGGGCCCTACCCAAGGCTAGGTTATTTTTTTTAATGTTTTTTTTTTTTTTGGTAAATGTGAAATTCTAAAGATGGTGATTCCTCATTAGAAAGCAATAGTCAAATTTTGTGATCACCTTTCTTTAACCAATCTTTATCAATTTGGAATATAATAATCAAGCTTTTTTTAGGAATGGAAGATAATGAAAGACAATTTAGCAAAAGGGATAAGGATATGGGAGCCTAAGTGTTCCAGATAATTAATAATTGTGAAATTGCTCACTCTCAGTTGAATCCCACTTATTGGGTTGAGTGTGAGATGATGACATAAATAACAAGTATGCTTATTGTTAGGAATTTGAGGCTAATCCAAACTATGGTAATCACCCTAGGGGGGGGGGGGGCGGTAAATAGGGTGATGGTATCTTTTTCACAAATTTAAACTATGCAAAAATAAGAGACAATTATATGCAAATATATAATAAACAAAATAAACACAATTGCATATAATTTAAAAGAGTTAAGGAAGAGAGAGTGCAAACACGAGAGTTTATAGTGGTTCGGCACTTCCTTGCCTACATCCACTCTCCTCAACCTCCTAACCGAGTGAGGGTTCCACTATCTTGAAGCTTCAACCAAGTTTCCAATCTCTTTACAATTGGATTATGGTTCTAATTCACCCTCTTGGACTTTTGCCTCCAAGCACCCTTTACACTTCTCAAGAGTTATCCCACTCTTGAACAACCTCTCAAGTGATACCCCTCACTTGAGAAAATTTCTCTCAAAGATTTACAAATAAAATGATCTCTAAAAAATCCTAGCACAAGAACTTTAAGCTCAAATGATACAAGAGAAACTAGGATTGAATGGTGCACTAAAGATATGCAAGTTTTGGAATAATGGTGCACTCAAAAATACTCTTCCAAGGCTCAAATATAATTAAGAAAGATTTGGGAAGGTTTTTTTTTTTTTTTTTTTTTTTTTTTTTTTATTATAAAACAATGAAGTTTGGAGCCTTTTTATAGAAGAAAAAAGTCATACTAGCCGTTGGGGGTTCGACTGGTCGAGCTAGGGGTTGACCGGTTGACTAGCCGTTAGGGAAAGTGACCATTGGGCCTCAACCAGACCTCAACCGAACCTCAATCGGACCTCAACCGAACCTCAACCGGACCTTGACCAAACCTTAACCGGTTGAGGTTCAACCTTGACTGGGAAGAGAAGGCCACTAGGATAAAGAGAAACTTTTTGGCCTCCCTTAACCGGTCCTTGACCTGACGAGCACAATCGGTCGACCGGTTGAACCAATTTTTTGGCTCAACACTCAACCTTTTCAACTTAAAACCTTTTAACACAAGTTTGAAAATCATTTAATACAAGGTTTTAGTTGAAAACATGAAATCATCCAATTCTTAAGATATTTAAAACAATATTACTCTTGGATAATTTTGGTACATAAATAAATAATGAAATGTATGAAAGTCCTAGTGTACCAACAACCTTACAAAGAGATCTTAAGAAGCTTTGGTCTTGAAAAACTCCTCTCTTTGAGGTGGTCTTCTTCTTCATGATTTCTCCTTGGCTTGATTTATCTTTGGATTGCCACTTTGGAAGTCGTCTTGCCTAATCACATTTGAAATATGATCATTAGTTTTAAACCTTGTTTTGTTATCATCAAAATCAAGATTAACCAAACCTTGGTTTCACAGTTATATATATATATATATATATATATATATATAAGGCTAATGTAATCTACAATATTCTAAAATAATAATTTTTTATTGTTCTATTTAAATTTTAATTTACATTATAAATTTTAATAATTAGTAATTGCTCTTATATTAAATTCAATAGTTACTAGTGACCATTTGGTCCCCACCTAAATACTTTTCAGAACATATGCTAGTAGTTCCTTTAGAATGTTTGGAGTATAAGTGAAAAAAATTTTTAAAGGTGAGAGGTAACATACCTTCATTCTCAAGAAACCCATCAAATGAGTTTGCAGACAAATTTAGATGGTGAAGTTCTTCAAAATGAAGGAATAGGGAGACATTTAGTAACCAGAATTTGACATTTTCATAATAGTACCAATCGAATTCCAACAAATTTTGTTGTTGTCTTATATCATCGAGGGAAAGCTTTTTAACTCGACCTGTGGTAGGATTGCAAGTAACCCGCTCCCAATTACAACATTCACTAGTGTTGTTATCTATCCATGAAGGGAGAAGAAAATTTGCATGCTCATCATTCAATTTAAGAAAAGCCTTGAATTCAAGCAAACCCATATTCTCTTCTTCGATGCAACCTTTGCATCCACATATTTGAACCAAGAGTAGTATAAAAACCCACATCAAATATTTAGATGACATACTCTCCATTGAAAGTTCAAACATGAGGTACATAAGAAAGACACTACTAAATTGCTCTTGATATGCAAATAGATGAAGAGTATTTAATCTAGTTGGTTCATCGTTCTTGCCTACAAATTGTCTTTACTAGTAGTTTGATAGGGCCCACCATGCATGCTAAAGTCTATGTTCTATTCAAAAAGGCTATTTCTGATGAAAGAAATTGTGATAGATACAAATTATAGGGAAGACTTGGTCTCACTTTAATATGTACCACATGTTTAAAGGATGAAGTCTTTCAAACTAAAATTTTCTTGTGAGATTCAATGGAGTCATGATGTTCATGTTAATATCAAATCTAAGAGTCTTCATTTACCAATTGGTAAAGTTAAACTAACTTAATTCAATTGTTTAATTTGTTCATTTTATTTCTATTTCTTTTATAAAATAAAATTAATAAAGTGAAAAATAAATAATAATTTTTTTAATGAAGGTGAAAATTTTTTAAAATAAAAAAAATAAAGAAATTAATTTCATATCAAATACTCTTTTGATCTTGAATATCATTTTTAAAGATTTTAACTTCTTTTACTATTAAAAGATCTTACAAATATCAATTACTAATTCGAATTAAATATTAAATTAAAATAAAAAAACTAAATGCTTTTCAACTACATATATTTTATAATTTTCTTTTAACAACTAAGTTCTTATTTATTAAAATGATAATTTAGTAAAAAAAAAAACTCAATTAATAATTTTGCATCTATAACAATATATTGTACAGAATTTTATCATATAATAATAAAGTATTTATATTTTGTAGTAAACCAAAAAACAAAAAAACAAAACTTCACCAAATATTGTCACCTAAGACCTCATGCAATATGGAGAGACTATGCTTTCAAGTGAAGAGTATAGATATCAAATTAATGATATTCTTTTTAGGTATAAAACAAAAAGTTCTTAACTTGGCAATATTTCCAATATCTTAGTGGTCTTTAAGAAAATGATCAACTTCCAACACCACAACTACAAATATACTAGCTATAAATATTTGTAAAAGGGTTAATTTTGGTCCACACCCCCCTAAGATTTAGTGCAAATTAATATATTAAATCACAATTGGTTTTAAATTTCATTAGTTGGAACTTCCATGAATGTATTCCATCTATATAAATTGTTTTTAGAGAATTGTTGAACATATATACCTAAAATATTTTTACCTACAATTCTTCTAAAAAAAATTCAAAAACAAATTACTTCTATAAGGGTGCTACAAATTTGAAACCATTGGTAGTTAAGTATATTTACCGAGTGAAATTAACTTATTTGTAAAATGATTGGTAATATGATTACCAATGAATAGGGAATTGTAGGACCACTAGACATAAAGGATTTGAAAGTTTCAATAATAAAAGAAAATTCTTTGAATAAAAAAAAAAAACCATCCAATAAAAAAAGACATGATGATTTTTCAAATCAATCAATATCTTATATAGTTGTTGTTATGGAGAAGGCTAGATAGAAATAATTGTAAATGAGTTAACTTTAAGAAAGTGATATAAAGATTATGAATAGCTAATGAGTTGTGGGACCACTAATATATATATTCTTTTTAAAATTTTAAATTTATTTATTTATATATATATATATATATATATATATATATATATATATATATATATTTTTACTTTTTTTTAAGCAAATTTATTCTAATACTATTTAAAAGAGTTATCAAACTGTGTCAAAACCATACATGTAGGTATTAATTGATAATCAAGTAAATTTATATATATATATATAAAAGGTATTCAATTGCTTAAGAAAATATTAGTTATATCAAATATGTTGCACATATTTGATGCATCTAATATGAACTTGAAAATTTGTAAGATGACTTAGCCTACTTCTCTTCTTCGATGCAACCTTTGCACCCACATATCTGAACCAAAACTAGTATGAAAACCCACGTCAAATTTTTAGATAAAGAACTCTCCATTGAAAGTCTAGAAATGAGGTACATAAAATATACACTACTAAATTACTCTTGATATGCAAATAGATGAAAAGTACTTAATCTAGTTGGTACATTATTCTTGCCCATGAGTTGTACTGACTAGTAGTTTGATAGGCCCCACCATGCATGCTAAAGTCTATATTATATTCAAAAGGCTATTCATTAGGAAAGAAATTGTGATCGATACAAATTATAGGTGAGACTTGGTCTCACTTTAATATATGTCACATGTTTAAAGGATGAAGTCTTTCAAACTAAAATTTTCTAGTGAGATTCAATGAAGTTGTGATGTTCATGTTAATATCAAATCTAAGAGTCTTCATTTACCAATTTAACGGTAACAAAATTAAACTAACTTAATTCAATTGTTTAATTTGTTGATTTTATTTCTATTTCTGTTACAAAATAAAAATATTGAAGTGAAAAATAAACAATAAAAAAAATTTAATGGATGTAAAAATGTATTTAAATAGAAATAATTAATTAATTAATTTCATATCAAATACTTTCTTGATTTTGAATGTCTTTTTAAGTATGTTAACTTCTTTTAATATTAAAATATTTTACAAATATCAATTATTAATTCAAATAAAATACTAAATTAAATAAAAAAAACTAAATTTTTTTCAACTGCATATATTTTATAATTGTCTTTTAACAAATAAGTTCTTATTTATTGAAATGATAATTTAGTAAAAAATAAAACTCAATTAATAATTTTGCATCTATAACAATATATTGTACAAAACTTTAGCATATAATAAATAAATTATTTATATTTTGTAGTAAACAAAAAAAAAAACAAAAAAACAAAAACTTCACCAAATATTGTCACTTAAGACCTCATACAATATGATGAGACTATATATACTTTCAAGTGAAGAGTATATATATTAAATTAATAATATTTTTTTTAGGTATAAAACAAAAAGTTCTTAACTTTGGCTATATTTCCAATATCTTAGCGGCCTTTAAGAAAATGATTAACTTCCAACACCACAATTATCATTTTTACGGGAAAAAACGAAAAGAGAAACATACGAGTAAGCAAGACAGATAGCAATTAGCAGGCACTGAAAAATTGTTTGAAGCTTCAACCTGCTGGTTGCTGGCTATCTAATAAACTACGGATATGTTGTTTGTGTGGTTCAAGGCTAACTCTGGCTGTGGCTCATGTATTGGTTGTAAAAGACAGAAACCATGTCCCCAATTGCTGTGGCACGTGGCAACAAAACCTTGGGGTCCTTGTTATGATGTAAACTATGTTGTTGGACAAATCTGCAGCCTTGTTTCAATCCACCAACCCAACATTTTCTTTTATTCTATTCATCCTCATATGGAGAGAGACATAAAGACGCGTAACGGGCTTTCTCTTAGTTTGATTTATGGCTAATTTTACTGTTTATGATGAATGAGAAGAAGGAAAAGAGGGCTGTTGAATGGTGCAGATAAAGACGGGAAGCACAAGAATGTTGTTGATGCCCTTCAAGGTCGTCTCACTTCTTTCTCTTCTATTCTTTCACTTGTGGTTTTGCTTATTGTGGATTTGTAAATGGAGATTATCCAGTTTTTGCGTTTTTGTTTAACATGTTGACTTTGGAATCTAACAGCTTAATCTTTCAATTTTGACAGTGTTGACGAGAATTGAGCTGTCACCTGAGCACCATGAATCTCCATACTATCATGTCCTTGAACCAAATGGATAATCTGAAGAAAGTGATGCCAACCCATTACTCTGTCCCCTCCCGGGTACCTAATTTCTTGGGTGCTGAATCAGTTGGTGAATACTCATTGTATGGAAAAGAGTCACCTGCAGGTATTCCTCCATGTATACAAAGAGAACAAGTCCTCAATTCCCTTGAACAACTGAATCTGTTTAAACACCATATTTTGAATACAAGCCCTATGTCCCACAAACCTTTCCCTATGGGATCTTATGTCATGAATCCACATGCCATGTCTACCCAGTCTTCTATGTTCCCTGCCGCTTTATATTCTCCATCTTCGACCAGCTTTGAGACCCATCAGCACCTTGGAAATCCACTCTTTCTTCCACAATACCCCCCGTGCGTTTCTCCTGCTAATTCATCAGAATCTCCCCTGCTTTTGGGTGACGATGTAGCTGATAAATATGACAAAGAGAATTCAGGGGACTTGATGAAGGACTTCTTTGGCATCCCGGAGGAAAGTTCTGATCAAAGCTTGCAAGGTTTGGATGCTGAGAAGGACAGTTTGACATTAATGGACCTGTTGGATCTGCGATATTTGTCTGAAGAGCTAGACATACCTGTAAGCAAGAAAGGGGAAAATCCCAGTGTTGATGTGAGTACTCAGTACTATTTTCCTGATTTTGATTTGTTCTTTAATAGGTATTGTCATTGTAAAGAACCTCCCAGGTATCTCATTCTCTGCTTGCTTGGACAAAATTTACATGTTCAACAAATCTATAGACGCAGTTGAATTTTAGATGGCATGTGTTGATTGTTATCATGTCATGCATCCAAATATGAATATACCTAGTTGGACATTTCATTGGATGTTAATTGGTGTAGGAAATATGCCAAGCACCAAACTTTTCATCAATCCCACCCCAAAGCCAACCACACGCTTTGGTCCCGCCTATGGATAATCAGGTTCCCGAGGCTGCAGCTGCCCAGAAGCAAAGAATAAGGTGGACACCCGAGCTCCATGAGCTTTTCTTAGATGCAGTCAGCAAACTTGGTGGCCCTGACAGTGAGTCAATCACCTTTGAATCTTTTGTGAAATCCATCTTTTCCAAGGCTAACAATCTTATGTGAAATTCAGAGGCAACTCCAAAGGGTATATTGAGGCTTATGAATGTTGAAGGTTTAAACATATGCCATGTGAAGAGCCACTTGCAGGTAATTTTATTCTCAAAAATATGGATCAGATCTTTGAGCGAGCTACTTCTCTGTTTCAACTTACATTGTTATATGGACCTATAAATTTGCAGAAATACCGACTAGCCAAGGCTGTGCCAGAGATGAAACAAGGTAAAAGATATAATCATACTAGATGAAAAGCTCATCAATAGCATAGCAGTAATATCTTACCTTAATTACTATATTTTTGCAGCAGCCTGATTCCTTACCTATCCTAGTAGGTTTAAGACAAAACACATGAAAAGTTCGATAAGTAGGTTGTAATGAAATTCAACCATTTCAAACCCCCGCTAGCTTTTGAATTTAGAGTTTGTTTGGCACTAATTTTAGAAAATATTTCTAGACTTTCTAATATTTGAATAATAAAAATTTTATAGTATGAGAAATATTATAAGTGTTTCCTAAAATCATAGTCAAATGGGCTCTTTATCCACGTACTCAACAAAAATTCAAGGCATGCACAAAACTCGAGATATAGGCAGAACATCTCCCCTACAAAAATTACATTTCTTTTGGGGTAAAAATTAGAGGCTTAGGCTACTTCCCATCAATACATCCATCCTTTCATCCATACACACACTCCAATTCCACCATCATCCCCCAAACCACATAATCTTATTACCCATTATCTTATGGATGAATTAGATACAAATTATTAAAATTTATTAAAGATATTTTGAAATTATTTTTGATTGTTTGGATAGAATGTGAAGTTTGATTTTAATTTAAGAGAGCTTTTGCATAGTATTGTTATTTTTATGATCATCCTTATCACTTAACAAATAAAAATTTAACTTAAAATTAATATAATATTTCAAAATAGTGAATAAGTTTGGAGTATGATTTGAGCCTCGGTGTAAATTAATTTTAACAATTAGGGGCAAAAAGCTTGTTATAAGACGGGTGAGTTAAGTTAACTTTAAGTTGTTGATTCAAAATTTATCACTTAATTTTTATTTTAAGTATTAAAGTTGTTTTATAAAATTAACTTAAAATTTATTATAAATCATCAAATTTACCTATCTACCCTCATATTTAAAATATTATGGATGCATAATATAACCACAAAAATATTTATTATGAAAGATAAGTTGTGAATATAAAATTATGGTTGTAAAATATATTCTCATTTAACATGAATAGATGAAATAAAAAAAATATTTGAGATTAAAAATAAATAAATTATTTTAATTTTGATTTATCAAACCGTCTCTGGCTAATTAGGACTGCAACTTGGGTAGATTGGTTAGGTTGATGGTTAACCTATGCCCAACCCAAATTAAGAAACAATTAATTTAAGTTCAACCCAACCTGGTCTCTAATCTTAGATATTCAACCCAAGCTAAACCCAATCTCATTTTTCTAAACTTAGTTTGATCGAGTTAAACTCGGGTTGGTTAGGTTAAACTCGGATTTGTGAGGTTAATTAGGTTACATGATTCAAAATCTATTAATAGTGAGTTTATATATATATATATATATATATTTGTACCAAAATTTAAATAATAAATAAGAAAAAATTTCAAGATAATAATCAAAATAAAAAACAAACTTATATATTTTTTAAAAATAAAAAATAAAAAAAAGTATATGATATAATTATAATTTATTTATTTTTTTCTCTAAAATCTAAAAAGAAGATGAATATATTATATATGATATAAACACTATAGGCTCAAGTTATTTGAATCTTAGATAAAATCCAGTCCAAATTAAGTTTGGCTTGAGAAAACTTAACTCAAAGTCAACCTAAATATTCAAAACAATTTGTCCAAGTCCATCCAAATATCGTATTGGGTCGGGCTAACTACTCCAAGTTGGATTGGGCTAATTACTCCAAGTTGCAGGCCTATGGCACATTCGGAGTATTTAGTTATCAAAGAGGGTCCTTGGGGCTCTTTTATGATTTGGTGGAGCTCTCTCTTTTAAAATCTTGACCATGCAATTATCATTATATCTGGCTGCTGCTTTTAATGATTGGACACGATTGAGTATTTATAAATTACAATGTTGTCACCTTTCAAAGACAAGAAGGCTTCCAGCTCTGAAGAAAGGAAGGTAGCTACAAAGACTGATGAGAGGGAGACGCCTATAGAAAGGTAAACCCGAAGCACAATTGGCGTCTACTCCTTTAAAATGCTTACTTTATGCTAACGATGGTTGGGTGGCAGGGCAATGCAAGTCACAGAAGCTTTGCGCGTACAAGTCGAAGTTCAGAAAATACTTCATGAACAGCTCAAGGTTTATTTCTTCACATTGCTTCGATCCATGGCTTGTTGATTGGTTAGGCTTATTTTTCATTTCTACTGTACTTTTATTTTGGCTTCTGCAGCTTCAAAAGGCCCTCCAGCTCAATTTGGAGCAAAACGGAGAGTACTTGCGAAGGATTTTGGAAGAGCAACATAAAGCTGGTGTGGCCTTGCCATCATTGATGGGCTCCCATTCGAACCCTCAACCGATTCCTCTTTCTTCAACCGATGGTGCATCCTCACCAAAACAATACGACTTTGAAGTTGACTGCTTTCCATCTCTACTGTCAAAGCATAAAGCCTCTCACACTACTGAATCAGAGCAGCCAAGATGTCATAAAAAACCCCGGCGATCAAGCAGTGTGGAAATAATTTGCATCGATTCTCCGGCCGAAAGTGTGGAAGGCTGATAGTTCACTACCCATAAAATCTCTATATCATGATTGAAACCCTTTGTGATTATTTGCAAGTATCGGCTTGTATATATGCCTTTATTCTGGAGCCAAGAATCAGGATTGCCTTGGGCTTCTTATCCCTTTTGGCTGGAATATGCCATCCTAGCTTTAAGTCTTTGCATTCCTTATTCACTTTTTTTTCCTTGATGACCCTTTTTGCTCAATCTTGTTTCCAAGGAGGGGTGCCTGGTAGTGTTTGTGAGAGTCAATATGATGCTGCTCGTGACTCCATAAAAACTTGGATGGGCATCAAAATCGATTTGAAAGAAAATGAGGGAAGGCTATTGGCATCGTGTGAGGAGATGAGGGCAGAGGGGAGTCGTTATTTGGATTTTCAAAAGTTTTTATAAACATAAAAACCAATCTTTTTGCTCCTGCTTATTTTGGAGAACAAATTCAAACGTGGAATTACCTCATTTTAAATTAGCAAAAAACATACAAGATAATAAAAATTAAAACCTTTATTCTAACTTTTTATTTTTATTTTTCATTTTATGCTTTGAAATTGTTGTAAACTTTGTTGAAATTCTCACACTAAATAATCTTCTTGCTATGTTTGGTTTCTAGAAGGCACTAAAGATAGAAAAAAAAATGTTTAGAAAAATGATTTTCTCATATTTGGTTTCATTATAAAAAATACGAAAGAAAATCAAATATAATTAAAATTAATTAGAAATTTATGCAAATCGAAATTATTTAATCTTAATACAATGGAGAAAAATAAGTTAAATAAGTTTAAAGAAATATATAAAAATAGTTTATTATATTTTAATCTATTTTTTATTTTCCTTTACTTTTTTTTCTTCAACTTTTCCTCTCTTTTTTCTTTCCCTCACATTTTCCGGGAACAAAACATAGCCTAAACGTTGTCCTTCTCAACCTTCAACAACATATTACTCATATTGAATATATTTTAATTCTTACTTACTACACATTTTGTATGATAAAAATAAAATTATAATTTGGATAAATACCTATGGAAAATATTTGTAACTTGAATTATGCTCTCTAATTCCGTAGCTTCTTTCTTCAAAGAACTACTAAAGTTTCTTAGTAATGCACTCTTTAGGTTTTAGGTGTAGATGGATACCATGAAGAACTTGATTGGGAGAAAATAGTGGATGCAAAGAAGCTCAAAGACTCTAAAAAACAAATTATTGAACTCACCAATAATTGTATTATTTGTTGGTACATTAGGCTATGTATTTTAAAGTTGGCAATTTTGTTCAAAATATTATAGCTTAGGGCGTTTCTAGATTGTGTCTTACTCTCTTATGAAGATTTAAGGTTGTTGCATGATCAACTATTGCCACTATTTTTTTTTTTTCTCATTTGTCATCCCATGATTTCTTTTTTTATTATTATTTACAGTTGATGGATGTGACAGACGAGGTGTCATCTCACTGATCCTAGGCCATGGAAATCCAATGAGAGAGCATCACTGTAGAGGGGTGTGACTAATGTTGTTTAATTGCGATGGGCTAATCCTCGTGACGTATTTGTTCAACGGTGGATGGCTAGCGATGACGGTATACCATTGTCACCATAATTTTATCATTTTTCTTGTTATTAATTTGAGCTCAAGTCACTAGTGGTTTTTCTTCTTTTTTTCAGACATCTGGCCAAGAGATCCATGTTGATCTTGTTGGTCGACAGTACAGGAATGTGATTGATGGAGAGGAGGTTACAATCACGAACCTGGAAGTTAAATTTGTGCCCAAAGGCTAAGATTGTTCCTTTTGGATCTGTCCTTTATGATTGTTATTTGGATCTAGACATTTTGGATGCTTGGGATATTTTGGATGTCTTGGTAGGATTTTTATGTGTGGATGTTATTATAGATATTTGGATGTTTATATGTGGATGCTATGGATGTTTGGATGTTTATGTGTGGATGTTTATGACACTACCAATGTAAAATATGATTGAAAAAAAAAAAAGTTTGATAACATTTTGCAAATTTTTTGATGACACTAACAATGTAATTTTTTTTTCTTTTTTTCTTATACTTTTTGCTATTAAATTAATAAAAGTTGGTCATTGCAAGCATATCTATAACCATGTGACCAACATGTAGATTTTAAATTTTCAATTTATTTTACAATGGGCATTAAAATAATATTTTAAGGAAATAATATAATAGTAAATATTGTCAATATTAGCATTAGCAATCAAGACAGAAAACTCAAACACCCATTTTTTCGGTTTAAAAATGAATAAAATTGTTAAATTATTGGAAGCTCAGAGATAATTAAGGTATAATAGAAAATAACAAAGATGCTTAAGGCTAACTGGTTAAGGTGGTGGAGTATAGGTACTGCATACATGTAGATATGTCCTCAGGGAAGCCTGACTTTTTACTTTGATTGAAAAGGGTGTCTCTGTTGCGTGAGTAAAAAGGCCTGACTCTACAACCAACCCATGTTTCCTTCCTTCCCTCCCTTTCATCCATGCGATCTCCTTGCACGAAACCAATGCTTTCTGATATGGTGGATAACCATTGTTTTCTCTCATTATTAAGATGGGTAAGAGTTTCTTTTCTTCAATTACTTACTTTTACAAATGTTGACTCTAGTTATCATTCAAGATGAATGGGAGGCATGACTTCATTTTGCCCTTCTCCTATAAATGGAGATGAGGAATAGCCTCATTGTATCAATTCCATTGTTATTCACAAAAGGTAAAACAAAGAAAAGAAATATGTCAAAGGTTATGTTGGTTGTATCAGCCGAGATGAGGAATATTGCCCTTCTTAAACCTCGGGTTGGTAGTTATGATACAACCATCAACTACTTCTTCCAAATAAAAATTTTATGTATTGTTTTGATTTAACATTAATGTTGTTTTGTATTTTAACTATTTTTTTTTTGTTACATTGAAGGTGGAGTGTGAACGGTGTGATTGGGTTTCCTTGGAGGAAGTTTGTGTTTCTTTAAGAGTCAAAGAAAAGCCCACTGCAAGGAATATGAGAAGGAATTATAATTATGCATCTCTTAGAGTGGGTTATATTACTTAAGCTTCTGTTGTTTTCTTTGCTATTGCCATTGTTTTTTTTTTCTCATTTATTTTCCTATGATTTTTGTTCTTGTTTTTGTAGTGTGGTTTATGTAACAGACGATGAGTCATCTCACTGATCTTAGGTCATGGAAATCCACTGAGCGAGCATCACTATAAAGAGGTGGGACTAATGTTGTTTAATTGCGATGGGCTTATCCTTGTGACCTATTCGTTCAACAGTGGATGGCTAGTGGTGACAATATACAATTGTCACCATAATTTTATCATTTTTCTTGTTATTAATTTGAGCTCAAGTCACTAATCATGTTTCTTTTTTTCTTTTTTTTCAAACATCTAGCCAGGAGATCCATGTTGACCTTGTTGGTCGGGAGTACAAGAACGTGATTGATGGAGAGGAGGTCACAATCATCAACTTGGAAGCTAAATTTGTGCCTAGGGGTTGAGATTGTTCCTTTTAGATCTATCCTTTATGGTTGTTATTTGGATCTTCTTTTATAAATTTTGGATGCTTAGGATATTTTGGATGTCTTGCTAAGATAGTTATGTGTGGATATTATTATGGATATTTGGATGTTTATGTGTGGATGCTATGGATGTTTGGATGTTAATGTATGGATGTTTATGACACTGACAGTGTAAAATATGATTGAAAAAAACAATGTTTGATAACATTTTGCAAATTTTCTAATGAAACTAACAATGTAATTTTTTTTTATAACTTTTGTTATTAAATTAATAGTCTTAATAAAATAATATTGAAGTGAGATAAAATTCTACCAAAATTCATGTAACTTCTTTAACATTTTTAGTTTATAGAAAAAATAGTTATTGAGCATGATTCAACAAGTAACATATTTAAAATCAAACAAATATCTTATAGTTCCATAACAAAGCCTGCACAGTGAGTCTCAAAAAGAAAAATCATAAATGTCTAAAATCAATTTTAAGAAGTCTAGTTTATAGAAAAAAAAAATGTCCAAAGAAATTAAAGATATTATTTAATAATTCAATTTTATGAACCAAGTTCGAAACAATGTAAGAACTAAGCATGTTGAAAGCATAACTTTTATCCCTTATTTGAAAAATTATTTATGACTCAAACAAGATCCTACTGACATATTTAAGAAGTTTAGAGCAATATCAAAGCATTGGAATAATTTTGGGGAGCTATAAGTGATTGGATTCTAATTTACAAATTCAAAGGTGCAAAGGACATTTAAGAATGTCAATAGAAAACTAATTTTGGGAAAAACTTTGTATGTAGTGATTTACTAAATCTCTTTATAATATCTATGAATTCATCCATAATTCCTTACCTCAAATGATCATTATAAGCTCAACAAGGCTAAGAGTGACACCATTAATCAGAGTTATGGAATTAATTCGTGTATATTCAAAATCAAAATTCATTTTAAAAACCTTTTCAAATATGCATACCGAAAATAACGTAGCCTAGCTTTTCGAAAATTAATTTGCATACCTAATGACTTAAGATTAATTTTAAAATAAAGTTAGAAGATTGATTAGACTATGAAAAAGGTTGAAAACAATTTTTATTAAAAAAAATCTTAAAATACATAAAATTTCAAACACAGACCATCAAAGAAAAGTGTAAGTGTATATACATGAATTCTTTAGTGTACCAAGATGAAACTCAGGTGCCCTAAATATGAAAATACGACATAGCTGCATTCAAAGACTAATTGTGTCCTAATTTAGGTTTTAAATTATGATTAAAAAAAATATCCTAAGTGTGTGCCTAATCAAGCCTAAACATGTGATCATCCATTGTTGTCAAATATGTGTGAACTGTGATAAGTCAAAAACGTATATTAACCAAAAACATAAAATTAAGGAGACATGAATTCAAATTAATATATTCATTTAAAGCCAATTATCATACAATCATCCAATGGCTTATTTAGGCAAAAGAATGTGTTGAAAAAAAAATTACCCTAATCACAATCTTAACTCATCAAACAACCAATATTCTATCAAACAATTCCCTAAATGTCAATTCTAATAACACTCATGTGTGGTCGGGTTCGTCCACACCCAAACTAGATTCAATATATCAAAATAAATCATGCAATTGAGGAAAAATTAGGAAAAGGAAAGCAAGATAATATAAAAGATAAAATCAAAGATAGAAAATTCAATAACTTACCTAAGGATCTTCCAAAATTCAACAATGTGTTGGTGTTCTTTCAAGCCATGTTTAGCTCATCTTCATTATGCAACCAACTTTATTGCTTTTTCTTCACTGATTTTCAACCATAAGTCTCCCACATGACCACCGAAATCCACCATTTCTCCATGGGAATTGAGCCATTAAAATTCTATTACCCGAACTATAATGCCCCAAACCCAATTTAGGGGTAAAATCGTAATTTATAAATTATTAATTAATGAAAGTAATTTAATAAGGGTAAAAAGGTCTTTTCGTATTTAAAATCCCTAGATATAAATTATATTTTTCTGATCTTCTCTATTCAGAAAACCCTTTTACACATAGATCAGAAAGATCAGAAAGCATAGGATTGAAGATTTTGAGGTTTAGGGTTTGAATATCAATTTTTCAGGTAAGATTTTAATCCTTAAATTAATATTTTATATTTTTTAATTAGTTTTAAAAACTATAAATATTCTTTGGAATATCTCAATCTAGATTAGGGTTTGTTAAATTAATTTTTTGATCAAAATACTGGAAATTTATGAATGTAGATTAATTTGGGATGAAAATAGGAAAATTTAGAAATTTTCAATTAAATAGAAAACAAAATCAATGGAAGAGAAGAAATTTTAGATTTAGAAGATAAATAAATAAATCGTTTGTGTAGGCTTTAGATTTGGAAAAAAAAAAAAAAAACATGTAGATATATGAACTGTGTAAAAAATAAAAATGTGGGATTTAAAAAAAATATTGAAGTACATGTGTGTTGCCAAGGTGTTCACTTAGGCATTGGAAAAGATTGTATATGTAAATATACTATTATAATAATAAATAATGAGAAGAAACATGAGGCTTACTGTTTTATTCTTAGGGCTTTGTGCGTGTAATGAAGATAGGAGGGTAATGGGTTGGTTATGTATTGAATTTGAAAATTAATAAAAATTAAATATATTTAGTGTTAAGCTAATAAATGAAATATTAATAATAATAATAGTTTCTTGTATGGGTTTTAATTTAATTTAAGTATATAAAGAAATAAATAGTGATGGTAAGATTAGAAAAGAAAATGAATTTTACAATAATTTGGAAACTCTCTAAATTAATTTATTATTGTTTAGTAAGTTGAAAATTAATATTGGGTAGTAATAATATTAGCATGAAAAATTAATTAGGATCCCTAATACTAAATAAAATATTTTTAGGATTTTCAAATTTATATATTTAGATAAATAATCAATAATTGATATTGTGTATGATATTATGTTAGGTGATGAGGAAATTTTTCAAAGTTAAATACTTCTAGATTTTGAGTGCTTCTTCGAGGTAAGAGAAATTAATGCAGATTTTTATAAAAGAAAATAATTTTCTTATCTTTTCGCATGGATCAAATATGTGTTTTATATGAAAAGTATAGTTGAGAATTTTCTTTGTTAATGAAAAGTGAAAAATTGAAGAGATATGATATTTTGTTTTATAAGTTTGAATTAATAAAATAAAGTGTTTGAATATGGATTATATGGACCTACTCAACAGGTTATAATTGTTGACATTTGGTTTTATTCAGCTTAACTACAACAAATTTGAAACTAGCCACTCATTTGTGAAGTCTCGCCTAATTGGGCACCATTTGTTATTTGATAACAAGAGTAAAGATATTTTGAATGCATTTGTTTTGGTTTTGATGAAAAATTGTTTCGAAATGGATATGAGAAAGTTTTGTTGAAAAGTTTTAATGTATTAGTATTTTGAACTCAAAAGTTTTTATGAAAATAAATATATGTTTTATTTCCTATTTGCAAGCATGATTGAAATGTTTGATCCATGAAACTGTATTGATGTTCCTTATTGAGCTTTAAGTTTATGCCCCTTCATTGATAATTTTTCAAATACTCTTAGTTCGGGCAAGGAATGATGGCTAGGCTAGGGAATTTTTCTTTATTAGGATTTTGGTTCAAACTTTATTTTGGACATTGTTTAAATGTTAAAATTTAATTCTCGTTTAAATTATTTAAATTTGGAGTTATTTGGATAATAACACTCTGGTTGATGTGTTAGTTTTTTTTTAAAGTTGATACTTGGAGATTTTAGAATTTTTTTTCCTACTACTCTGAACATGAATTTGGTAATTAATAAATTTTCAGTTACAATATGAATGTTTGTGTCATTTCCACTTTTAGCCTTTGGGCTTGAGATGTGAAATGACTATCATACCCTTAGAGTGGGTTTTGGGGCATGACACGACCACCTTTCTCTCACCATAAAATATTCAATCGCCAAAGCACCAACTACTTCATTCATGGCCACATACCCAACAGCCACATTCATGCTCATGCAACCACCAAAACACCATTTTTTTTAACATAAAATTCAACCACCGAATCTTGTTTTTTCTATTGAAAATTTCAGCTACAATGCCTTCATTATTTCTTTTCGAATTTCAAGCATTAAAATTCAGCCATAAACTCCTAAGCATTTTGGTGCTTCAATTCCATTAATCGACATGCAACTCTCCCACTAAAATTAAACAGTTGTCATTCTCCATCAACACGCACTATAAGAAGATAAGATTTTTGTTGTGGCCAACAACCTCAACGAAAAGAAAGATTAAGTGCGACTCTAGGATACAAGTGTGAACAAAAGAGACTGCAACAAGGCGTAGTCATAAGGGTAATAGAGAAATGTTATAGTTGTGACCACATGTAAAAGCATGACTAAAATTATTGAAACTATAGTCACCAAAAAATCGGGTAGAAGAAAAATTAGTAAATATCTCAAAAAAAAAATTGTTGATATATCACAATGTTTTTAAAACTGGACCAATCATTAAACCGAAAAAGTTACTGGTTCACAGTTCACTGGTCGAATCGACAGTCGAACCACGATCGAATCGGTGACGTCATAAATATATAATTTATAAATTATTAAAATTTAAAATAATTATAAAAATAAAAATAAAAAATTATATATTATTTAAAAATTAAAATTTTATTTGAAAATTAGAAAATTAGTTTCAAATTATAAATTTAAATTAAAATCATAATTTAAAATTCATTTTAAAATTAAAAAAAAAAAACTCATTTTAAAATCAAGAATTTATTTAAAATTGTAATATTTTCATTGATTTAAATTAAAAGCGTAAGTTTTAAATATCATAAAATAAAAAAAAATAAAAAGAAATAAATAGGAATGAGATAAGGTAAAAAATAATTAAAAAAATGTGGAAGAATTGAAAAATATAGGAAAGGAGTAGGTAGTGGGGCTTAAGGGGCTGGGTTTCCACTTCCAACGTCGGGTGGGGGGCTTCCGACGGGCACTTCCAGCGTCGGGTGGGGGGTTTCTGATGGGCAAAAAGGGGAAAGCTTTTCGGCTTTCCCAGTGCAAGGGGTTCCAGCACAGGGGAGGGGGTGGTTTCCAGCGCGGAGGGTTCCGGCGAGCAAGAAAAACTTTTCCAACGAGCGCGCAAGCAAGAGGTGGTGGTGTTCCAGCGAGGTCGCGGGCTGGCTTTGCAAAGGTGGTGGGGGTCCTGCTAGCAGGGCTTTTCCGACGTGGGGACAAGGAAGGTTTTAGCGGTGTTGCTAGGAGGGTTTCGACGGAGAAGAAGAGCTTTTCCAGCGGGGTGGGGATCTCGTCGGAGGGGAACAACGACAATGGAGGAAAATAAAAATAAAAAAAATTGAACCGGATGATTCGGAAGGAACATTCCGGTTCATCCAATTCATCGATCGGACCACCAGTTTAACTAATCCAATTCCGATCTAACCATTTTCTGGCCCATTTGATCGGACTGGAACCATGACTAGCCGACGGTCAAATCGACCGGTCCAATTCGGTTTTTAAAACCATGATATATCAACGATATATCAGCAGAAGGCGATAAATCATCGATTTTTCTAAATAATCTGCTGATATACCATAAAATCGTCGATAAATCGCTGATTTTTTTAGAAAAATCAACGTCCTTATTGAACGTGATATGACGGCCCCGATCACGTCGAAGTGCAACGGTCATGTTGCCAGTTCATTAGACGCTCCAAATTTAATATAGGTTTGATTCAACGGCTGGGATGACATTCCAATGGCTATTTAATAATCCAACTGTCATATTTCACTCAGATTTTATTCCAACGGGAAAAAATGCTTTTCAACAATTATTTTGCCCAAAAATTTTCCTATAAATAACTCATTACATCCATTTGATCCACATTTCATTGCATTCTTCATTTGATCTCTTATTGCTCATAATTTTTCTAAGGTTGTTCATTTATTTAATTATTTTAAGGTATGTTTGTTTGAAATTTTAATTAATTTTGTTTTCAATTGTAAATAATTAATATATTTTCAATTAATTAGTATATTTTCAATATGGATGTGTGGACCCCGCATTTCGGCTCATGCGTTTCCCACTCGATGGCGAGCTCGATTTTTATTTTTGAAAAATTGATTTTTATTTATTAAAATAATAACTGGAGTCGCCACTTATTTTTGTTTTATTTTTAAAGGGTAAACAAAATAAAAAAGAAAAACCCTAAGTGTGACTCCTTATTTTGGAAAAGGTGGTCTGTGAAAAACCGGATCGGGTTCGAGGGTCAGGTTACTTATCGGGAAGGTACGGTAAAGACCGTAGCACCCTTTTAAGTCCCTAAAGTCGGGTCTCTACTAATAAAATGAAGCAATCATGGCAATTGATGAGGGAATCAATGAATACTCAGAGTAATCATGCACATGTGAGAATCGGGACGTGCATAGACAACGATTAGAGGGAAAATGGGTACATACCTGGGCAACGATCCGTCATGCGCTATCATAAAAATGGAGTCAGTGTATAATAAAGAGCACAAAACATATCACATGCGTCACCAAATAGAAATTAAAAACAGTTTGAGGGAAAATTGGATTTTTGAAATTCATTTTGAAAATCGGAGTCTTATAGATTATTTGAAAATTGGATTTTTAGAAATTAAATATAAGAATGAGAATTTTAGAAATTAAATTTGAAAGGAATTGGAATTTCAGATAACTAAATTTGGGAATTGAAATTTTGAAGAATTATTTAAAGACGGAATTTTAATAAATATAATAATGATAAAATAATAGAGATTCGGTAAATAATTACAAAAAAATAGAATTTTAGAGATTGGAGATTGAATTTAGAAATTGAAATTTTGAGAAATTATTTGGAGATGAGATTTTAAATATATGAATAAGTGAATAAATAAATGAACGGGATAATAATAATAACGAAAATAATCATTAAACAGCTAAATGTGAATAGTGGAATTTTTTAGATTAAAAATTAAATTTGGAAAACGGAATTTTGAAAAATTGAACTTTAAGTATTGGAATTTGTAAAATAAATTAATGGAATAATAATAATAATAATAATAATATTTAAACGAATGAACGTGAATAGTGGAATCTTTGAGATTGAAAATTAAATTCGGAAGTCGGATTTTTCAAGAATTGAACTTTAATGATTCGAATTTTTAAAAGAAATAAATAAATAAATATGGAATGATAATAATAATAACAAAAATAATGGTTAAGCGAATGAACGTGAATAGTGGAATTTTTGAGATTGAAAATTAAATTCAGAAGTAAGATTTTTGAATAATTAAACTTTAATGATTGAAAATTTTAAGATAAATAAATAAATAAAAATAGAATAATAATAATACTAACAAAAATAATGTTTAAACGAATGAACGTAAATAGTGGAATTTTTGAGATTGAAAATTAAATTCAAAAGTCAGATTTATGAAGAATTGAATTTTAATAATTAGAATTTTTTTTAAAAGAAATGAATCAACAAATAAATGAAATAATAATAATAATAATAATAATAATAATAACAAAAATAATGTTTAAAGCGAATGAACGTGAATAGTGGAATTTCGGAGATCGAAAATTTGAAGAGTTATTTAGAAATGATATTTTAAATAAATGAATAAGTGAATAGATAAACAAATGGAATAATAGTAATAATGATTAGGTAAATAATTGTGAAAATTGGGAAGTGAACTTGGGAATTAGAAAATTGAAGAATTATTTAAGGATGGAACGTCGGAAAATTGAATTTCGAAAAGTGAAAACCCGAAAAATTAGTTTAAGGATGGGATGAAAATTAAATTTGGAAAACGGAATTTTAAAAATATTGTTTTTTTAAAAAAAACGGAATTTGGAAAATAAATAAAATAATAGTAATGTTGGAAATAATAAAGATTAAATAAATGAATGAAAAAAATGGAATCTTGGAAATTATAAATTGAATTAGGAAATAGGAATTATGGAGAATTGAACTTTAATATTAAAACATGAAGGAATAAATAAATAGATAAATAAAGTGGTGAGTGGTGGAATAAATAAATAGGTAGATAAAATGGTGAGTGGTGTTGGCAACTTGCATGCCAAAATGGCCATGCAACGTGTTACCCAGCGAACATTCATCACTATGGGACTTATGGTAGTTTCCCAGCAAAGTGAGCAAACAATCATCACTTGATCAGTCATCAAAGACCTCCGATATTTACATAACATCATGGACGGAAGCTAAATCATTCAAACTCATCACCGCCTTAGATGGGTTGGGACTCAAACGCTTCATTACCGGAGGTCTCAATGACAGCATCTGAAGTGGGCTTGTTCAGGCTGGGTGTGAGCATTTTCTCTGACCTCATCACAGCTTCTATAAGCTCAACATGCGGCTAGTCTAGTTTATTCACTTTAGCAGCTAAGTAGCGTGCCAAACAGTCTCACAATGTCCACATCAGCGCCATCAACCGAAGCTTTCATGGATTCTTCATGAGGGGTACGTGGTGTGGGAATACGGGTATGGGACTAAGAAGGGTGATGACACACATGGGAGGTGAGATATGGGTGTAAGGAGGAGTGAGTGAGGACGTGGGCATGGTGGATACGTGGTAGGCATGGGTGTAATGGAAATATGGGTAAAGGTGTGAAAGATTTAATGGGTATGAGGTATGGTTTAGTGAGAGAAATGATGGTGAGAGGGTGTAGAAAGTGGCTGACATGGGTATGAGGGGGATGAGCAATGGCATTGACGTAATGAACCTCCCATTATAGCCATACATTGAAATCCAACCTCGTGCATACATCTTGAACACAGTCAAAATACCTTCTGTCACAGAACCATGAACTCCTCCAATCTCCTTGCCCAATCAGTCTTGTCTTCATATCCATAGCTAATGACATGGTTTGTCTCTCTTAAAAGGGTTTCAAGTTTAGTTGACGGAAGAATGTCACCTCTAGGGATAGATTTGAGTCACCAGTACAAAACAAGCTAGATGTCTCATTTACAGATGAAATGAGTGGAGCGTAGCCATGGCCTTTCTAGTATTCACAGACAGGGAGCATATCTCCTGGGTCCTCTTACTTCTTCAAGCTGAGATGGAAAGTCTGATCCCCTCTATGGCCGAGCACCAATGTCAAAGGGAGAACAGCAAAAACAGAGCACAAGCAATAGACACAAAATGACCCTTCACACGCATCATTTCATATAACGATCCATGGGGTCACATGCAGGAGGTGTGTCAAAATGTATTTCAAACAAATTTCTAAGAGAAAACCAGATGGGCATGACTAACAACTCACAAAAAAAGAAAAAAAAACGCAAAACAAAGTCTAAAGGATAAGTCAGAAAATCAGATGCAGAATATGAGTGAGCAAAATTAGATACTAAAAAAAGTAAGCATCTTAGCTGCTCGCCTCTAAGAACTGAGATAGCATCTCATGCTAGCTAGAAAGCATAATAGAATGTGATGAACACAAAAAGATCCTCAGCTAGTAGGAAGAATACCTGTATCGCCCCCTGCAAGGTGTTTCCCAGCGTGTTTTTCTCCTTCCTCTTTTTTCTTTTTTTCTTGTTTCCTCTCAACTATCCTTTTCTCTTCTCCCCCCAAAAAAAATCCAAACCCCCCTGCTTTGCTTCCCCTCTTTTTGTGTCTTCCTCAGCAAGTCACTACTTGCTTCCCTATTCATTAGTCAGCAGCATGGCTTCGTTCACCTACCCGCCCTTACTGCCCATTCTCTTTGCCGTATCCATGAAGCTGCCCTCCTCCCAGCAAAGGGGTCCTCCCCTATCTTATTAAAAAAGAAAAGCTCCCTTCTCTCGGGTGGTGGCAGCCAAAATAAAATTAAAAAAAATTAAAAAATATCATCTTTGTCTTGCAAGGAGGGGTCTACACGATGATTTAATGTTACTTTTACATTCAATTGTAATTAATTTGTATATTTCCAATGAATTAACTTGGCGTAATTTGATCATTTAATTTTAGATGAATATGTTAATTTTAGATAATTATTTAATTTCATTTTCATATTCAATTATAGTGAGATTTAAATTTAGTGCATTAACTTAGCTAAATTATTTAATTAATTTAATTAACAATAATTAGTACATTTAGAATATGTTCATTTTGGAAGAGTATATATGAATATTTACCAATTTATAAACCGAAGTGGCTAAATAGCTCAGTTGTTTCTTTGCTCACCACCTTTTACGCCAAGTTCTCTTTTATTAAAGAGAAAATATGTGCCACATCAGAAAATGACAAAGCAAATCTGATGGTGGGCCTTGGAGGGTAGTAGGGGTGCGTGTCACGCCCCAAGACCCACTCCAAGGGCGTGACGGTCATTTCACACCTCAAACCCGAAGGCTTAAAGTATAATCTGACCCAAACAATCATATTGTAACTGGATGTTACCAATTACCAAATACCTGTTCAGAGTAGCAGAACAAAATCTAAAATCCTCAAATTCAATTTCCAAATAACTTCCAAATATCAAATGATCCAAATGAACATAACTAACAGTTAAAACAAAATCCAACATAAAATCCTAAGTCAAATTCTAATGATGACTATTCCTCAGCCTAGCCATCACTCCTCACCCGAACTAAGAGTACCTGAAAAATTTTCAACAATTGGGAATGAGCTCACAGCCCAATAAGGAATATTAATGCAATTCATGGATCAAATATTTTCATTTCAAATAGGAGATATCATTTTTTTTTTCTCATCAAATATCAGAGTTTCAACAATACTAATATATTCAAAATTCAACCAACCATTTTCATATCAAATTCAAACACTTTCACATAAGATTCAATGAAATCCATTCAATTTTCATTACTCTGGTTATCAAATATCAAATGCCCAGTTAGGTGGGACTTTTCAAATGGGTGGCTAGCCTCAAATTGTTCCTGGTGGACGGAACCAAACACTACTAGTACTAGTAACCTCTAACCAAACCCCTAGAGGCTGGGGTTCAAATCAATTACATTCCCACCATGAAATGTAAAGGTCAACTATTATATCCCATTGACAGGGCCGAATAGTCAACTATTATATCCCGTTGACAAGGGCCAAATAAACCAGAGTGATGTTTTTGTTCAAGTATTCAAATTTACACAATATAATATCTCCATATTTTGTGTCATAAATAAAACAAAATATTCCAACATAACATTTAGTACAAAACAGTTTGATCCATGCATGGTAACAAAATATCATTTTCTTTTCCACAATTCAAAATAACATATAAAATAATTTAATTTTATAAATATTGCATTAACTTCCCTTACTTCAAAATATGCAAAGACCTTGAAGGAAAAATAACCCTGAAAAGTCTACTTCTCACCTAACACAATAAAAAGACCACTATTACTATTTACTTCAAAATATAAATCTGATAATCCTAAAAATTTCTAAATGTTAAGATTAATATTTCTGATTAACAAAGTAATAATTTAATTACCCTATTCCTTATTTAATTAAAATTAATAAAATCTCAATTTGTTTCTAATAACACATTACTAATTTAATTTAATTACAATTTATTTCATTATAAAATTCTATATATATAATATATATATTTTGCCAAATCTCTCATTCTATTTATTACAAAAAAAAAAGACCATTATTACTATTATCTTATTTATTAATCTAAAACTAAATGTTATTATTATTATTATTATTATTTTTTAATTAAACAATTCAAAAACCATGTCTCTCGGGTACACCAAACCAAGAAAAGCAAGTTTTTTTTTTTTTTTTTTTTGCCATCATCATGATTCATTATATATATATATTTATTATATCAAAGGCTTCCTTCAAGGCACACGCCCCCTTTTTCTTTTTTTCTTTTTTCTTTTTTTTTCCTTTTTTTTCTTGCTTCCAGTAGCACAGCACGCGTTTTTTTTTTTTTTTTTTTTTTTTTAATAAAAATAACCCTAACCTAAAATCGAAACTTTCCAAGGAATTTTTTTTTTTTTCATCTAATAAAATTTAAGATCTCCCAAAATCAAAATCTTAAATTTTCACTATTTGATATTAAAACGAATTTAAAAAAAAAATAATCTAACCCTAATCTAGATTTAGGGTTTTCCAAAAAAAAATATATCTAATGTGCTTGAAATTAACTAATAAATCTAAAATAATAATCTAGGGGTTAGAAACTTACCTATAGAGGTTTGTTCTTCAAACCTTGAAATCTGACCTCAACTTCACGTTCTCTGGAAATTCTCTGCGAACAGGAATACGATTCAAAAAAGAACAGGAAGAAGAGAATTTTCTATTTATACCTAGGGTATTATTTGCAAAATTACCCTTTTACCCCTCTTCCTTTTTATTAAATTAATTAATTAACTAAATTAATTATTATTAGTAATTTCCTAAATTACCCTTAAAAGAAAATGTTGGGCGTTACATCCTCCCCTCCTTAATAAAAGTTTAGTCCTCTAAACTTGACATACCTGAGTCTTGAAATAATTGAGGATGTTTTTCTCTCATCTCTTCTTCTAACTCCCAAGTAGCCTCACGAACACTATGGTTGCTCCATTGAACCTTTACCAATTTGACAACAGCATGACGTAGTACTTTATCCATTACATCTACAATCTGAACGGGCACTTCTTCATATGTCAAGTCCTCAGAAATTTGAATAGGCTCCAACTCCACAACATGAGAGGGATCATAATTATACTTCCTCAAGGTTGAAACATGGAAAACATTATGAATCTTAGATAAACTTGGGGGCAAGGCTACTTTATATGCCAAAGTGCCTACTCTTTCTAATATTTCAAACGGACCCACAAAACGAGGACTAAGTTTTCCTTTTCTCCCAAATCTCATCACAGACTTCATAGGTGAAACTTTCAAGAACACATGATCACCCACCTCAAACTCCAAATCTCGCTACGATTATCAGCATAACTCTTATGTCTACTTTGAGCTGTTTTTAATCTTTCTTTAATCAAAGCAACTTTTTCAACAGTCAACTGCACAAGTTCAGGCCCCAAAAGTTTCCTTTCTCCAACATCATTCCAACAGATAGGAGATCGACATTTTCTACCATACAATGCTTCAAAAGGTGCCATCCCAATGCTAGCTTGAAAACTATTGTTATAGGCAAACTCTACTAAAGGTAAATGATCATCCCAATTACCTTGCAGGTCCAAAATACAAGCTCTCAACAAGTCTTCCAAAACCTGAATTACCCTTTCTGATTGACCATCAGTTTGAGGATGAAAAGCAGTACTAAAACTCAACTTAGTGCCCAAAGCTTTTTGTAGACTATGCCAGAATCTAGAAGTGAAACGAGGATCTCTGTCAGACACTATAGAAACTGGTACTCCATGCATTCTCACAATCTCCTTCACATAAAGAGAAGCTAAACGATCTAAAGAAAAGTTGACTTTCATAGGCAAAAAGTGAGCAGACTTTGTCAACCGATCAACAATCACCCAAAAAGCATTATTACCCCCTGAGGTTCTTGGCAATCCTATCACAAAATCCATGGTAATATGCTCCCACTTCCACTCAGGAATAGCAAGTGGCTGCAAAGACCCTGCTGGTCGTTGATGCTCAGCCTTCACCTGTTGACACACTAAACACTGAGCCACAAATTGTGCAATATCACGCTTCATACCTGACCACCAATAGTTTTGCCTCAAATCCTTGTACATCTTTGTCCCTCCTGGGTGGATTGCAAACTTGGAACAATGAGCTTCCTCTAAAAGCTCCCTCCTTAAGTCTTCATCATTTGGGACACAAAGTCTAGTCCTAAATCTCAAGATCTCATCATCTGACAAAACAAAATCAGGTTTACTGCCCCTCTTAACTTCCTCCATAACTTGCACTAATTGGGAATCATTCTTTTGTAGGGTCTTAATTCTCCCAACTAAGTCTGGTTGTACTCTGAAATTTGCTACAAGTGCTCCTAAGCCCATAACTCGAAAGTGGACTTGTAAACTCCTCAACTCTTCCAATAATTGCCTCTGACAACCTCTAATAGCTGCTAAGGAACCAACTGACTTCCTACTCAAGGCATCAGCTACAACATTCGCCTTCCCAGGATGATACTGAATAATGCAATCATAATCTTTAAGTAGTTCAATCCACCTCCTCTGTCTCATGTTCAATTCCTTTTGGGAAAATAGATACTTCAAACTCTTATGATCTGTGAATATCTCACAAGTTTCACCAAAAAGAAAATGTCTCCAAATCTTAAGTGCAAAAACCACAACAGCTAACTCCAAATCATGAGTAGGGTAGTTCCTTTCATAAGGCTTCAACTGTCTAGAAGCATAAGCTACAACTCTCCCATGTTGCATAAGAACACAACCCAAACCCTGATGAGAGGCATCACTATACACCACAAATCCTCCTGAACCTGAAGGGATAGTCAAAATAGGAGCTGACACTAATCTATTCTTCAACTCTTGGAAGCTACATTCACAATCATCAGACCACTCAAACTTAACTCCCTTCTGTGTCAACTTAGTTAAAGGTAGGGCAATCTTAGAGAACCCTTCTATAAATCGCCTATAGTAACCAGCAAGTCCCAAGAAACTTCGAATCTCAGTCACAGTACTAGGTCTTCTCCAATTAGCTACAGCATCAACCTTTCTAGGGTCAACTGAGATGCCATCATTGCTTACCACATGCCCAAGGAAAGAAATTCGATCTAACCAAAACTCACACTTCTTCAGTTTAGCATACAACTGCTTATCTCTGAGGGTCTGTAATACAATACTCAAATGGCCCTCATGCTCTTCTCTACTTCTTGAGTATACCAAGATGTCATCTATAAAAACCACCACAAACTGATCTAGATAGGGCTTGAATACCCTATTCATTAAGTCCATAAAGCAGCAGGTGCATTAGTCAAACCAAAAGGCATAACTAAAAACTCATAATGCCCGTATCTAGTTCGAAAAGCAGTCTTGGGTACATCTTCACTTCTAACCCTTAACTGATGATAACCAGACCGAAGATCAATCTTAGAGAACACACAAGCACCTTGTAGCTGATCAAACAAATCATCAATCCGAGGAAGGGGATACTTGTTCCTCACTGTCACCTTATTCAACTCCCTATAGTCAATGCAAAGTCTCATTGAGCCATCCTTCTTTTTCACAAATAGAACAGGAGCTCCCCAAGGTGAAACACTGGGCCTGATAAAACCCTTGTCTAATAACTCCTGAAGCTGAACTTTCAACTCCTTAAGCTCCACAGGTGCCATCTTGTATGGGGCCTTAGACATAGGACCTGTTCCTAATACCAGATCGATGGTGAACTCCACCTCTCTCTCTGGTGGCAAGCCAGGCAAATCCTCTGGAAAGACATCAGGATACTCCCTTACTATGGGTATGTTTTCCAACTTCAAATCACTTTCATTACTCATCACACTAGCCAAAAATCCTTGGCAACCCTTCTTGAGTAAGCTACTAGCTCGCAAGGCTGAGATCATACGCAGTGGTCTGTCCACATGCTTCCCTTCAAAGCTAAACTTAGGCTGACCAGGAATACTAAACGTCACCCTTTTCTCAAAACATTCAACAGAGGCATGGTAGGAAGCTAACCAATCCATCCCCAAAATCACATCAAAATCCTGAAGGTCAAGGAGTACTAAGTCAACTGGCATTTCCCTATAACCAATCATCACAATACAATTTCTAAGCATTCTACTAGCCACAACAGAATCTCCCACAGGAGTAGCAACAATCAAATCAAAGTCCATGCTAGCAACAGGCAAACCCAACAAACCAGCAAAAGATACTGAAACAAAAGAGTGTGTTGATCCAGGATCAATCAAGACTCTAGCAAATAAGGTGTGGATTCGGAGAGTACCTGTCACCACATCAGAAGTGGCCTGAGCATCTCGATGAGTCATTGCAAACACCCGCCCTTGGGCTTTGGGTTTCTGTTTATCCTCCTTATTTTCCTCTTTAGGCTTCCCAATGATGAACTTCCTATTCTCTGGACAATCTCTGATCAAATGTTCTTGCTTCCCACAACCAAAGCAAGCTCTAGTCTCCCTATAGCATGGCCTACCCCCATGCTTCTTGCCACAAGTAGGACAAATCCCATCCAAATTCTGCGCTGTCTTCCCTTTATTCTGATTTCTTCCTGATGTAGCCCTTCGCTGTGCTTGATTACCATGAACACCATCACTTCTATTTCGCTTCCTTTGCTGTTCCCTATACTGATGAAGCTCCTCATTATCTTTCTCTGCTATAAGGGCTCTATCAACAACCTCTGAATAGACACCAAGCTTCAGAATAGATATCTTGTTCTTCAAATAAGGCTTCAATCCATCCTGAAACTTTAATGTCTTTTCCTCCTCTGTAGCAATCAACTGTGGGGAAAAACGTGATAACTCTGTAAATTTGGCCTCATACTGAGCCACAGTCATATCCCCCTGTTCCAAACGAATAAACTCCCCCACCTTCTGCCGCCTAACACTGTCAGGGAAATACTTCTTGTAGAAAGCCTCCCGAAATTGTCTCCATGTTATGGGTCCCTGATCCTCCAAAAGTCTCCTAGTCATACGCCACCAATGATCTGCCTCTTTATCTAACATAAAAGCTGCATAAGAGGCTTTTTGCTCCTCAGAGCAAACTATTACATCAAAGAATTTCTCCATCTTAAGGATCCAAGCCTCTGCCTCTGTGGGATCTGTAGCACCAGAAAAGTAAGGAGGACCCAATTTCTTGAAGTCATCAAAAGAGCTACCCCTAGAAGATGAAGACTGTCCCTGAACATTAGTCCCAACAGCTCGAGCTTGGCGTTCAACTAAACCAGCTAGTGTCCCAAGATACCTATAGATCCCTTCTGCACTCACAGGAGGCAAACCCTCAACTGGAGGTACATCATCATTAGCCTGACTGTTTTGGGAAGATGCAGGTCTCCTTGGTGGCATGGTGTCCTATAAAGCAACAGGTGTAACTAAATTAGTCACTAAGAAGTCAAATAAGCAAACTAGAACTGTAAGGAATAAAAGGAATCAGACTAGATGAAGTTGAAACTTAAACTAATGCGTCACTCATCTATTCCCAAAGGTAAACTAAACAAGTTCCCATCAAGATCACAACCTAGTGCTCTGATACCATTTGTAACGACCCGCACCCAACCATGTAGATATTGTCCACTTTGGGCCCAAGGGGGCCCTCACGGCTTTAAAACGCGTCTACTTGGTTAAGAGGAGTCTCTACATATATAGTGCCAGGAACTTGCTCCCCTATCCGATGTGGGACATCACAAATACCTCCCCATGCAGACACAACGTCCTCGTTGTGTCCCATGGGATTGCAGGACCAAACAGACAAACACCCCTTACGGAGCCAAACAAACCCCCACACCGGGGTCGGGGATCGGCTCTGATACCACTCTGTCACGCCCCAAGACCCACTCCAAGGGCGTGACGGTCATTTCACACCTCAAACCCGAAGGCTTAAAGTATAATCTGACCCAAACAATCATATTGTAACTGGATGTTACCAATTACCAAATACCTGTTCAGAGTAGCAGAACAAAATCTAAAATCCTCAAATTCAATTTCCAAATAACTTCCAAATATCAAATGATCCAAATGAACATAACTAACAGTTAAAACAAAATCCAACATAAAATCCTAAGTCAAATTCTAATGATGACTATTCCTCAGCCTAGCCATCACTCCTCACCCGAACTAAGAGTACCTGAAAAATTTTCAACAATTGGGAATGAGCTCACAGCCCAATAAGGAATATTAATGCAATTCATGGATCAAATATTTTCATTTCAAATAGGAGATATCATTTTTTTTTTCTCATCAAATATCAGAGTTTCAACAATACTAATATATTCAAAATTCAACCAACCATTTTCATATCAAATTCAAACACTTTCACATAAGATTCAATGAAATCCATTCAATTTTCATTACTCTGGTTATCAAATATCAAATGCCCAGTTAGGTGGGACTTTTCAATTGGGTGGCTAGCCTCAAATTGTTCCTGGTGGACGGAACCAAACACTACTAGTACTAGTAACCTCTAACCAAACCCCTAGAGGCTGGGGTTCAAATCAATTACATTCCCACCATGAAATGTAAAGGTCAACTATTATATCCCATTGACAGGGCCGAATAGTCAACTATTATATCCCGTTGACAAGGGCCAAATAAACCAGAGTGATGTTTTTGTTCAAGTATTCAAATTTACACAATATAATATCTCCATATTTTGTGTCATAAATAAAACAAAATATTCCAACATAACATTTAGTACAAAACAGTTTGATCCATGCATGGTAACAAAATATCATTTTCTTTTCCACAATTCAAAATAACATATAAAATAATTTAATTTTATAAATATTGCATTAACTTCCCTTACTTCAAAATATGCAAAGACCTTGAAGGAAAAATAACCCTGAAAAGTCTACTTCTCACCTAACACAATAAAAAGACCACTATTACTATTTACTTCAAAATATAAATCTGATAATCCTAAAAATTTCTAAATGTTAAGATTAATATTTCTGATTAACAAAGTAATAATTTAATTACCCTATTCCTTATTTAATTAAAATTAATAAAATCTCAATTTGTTTCTAATAACACATTACTAATTTAATTTAATTACAATTTTATTTCATTATAAAATTCTATATATATAATATATATATTTTGCCAAATCTCTCATTCTATTTATTACAAAAAAAAAAAGACCATTATTACTATTATCTTATTTATTAATCTAAAACTAAATGTTATTATTATTATTATTATTATTTTTTAATTAAACAATTCAAAAACCATGTCTCTCGGGTACACCAAACCAAGAAAAGCAAGTTTTTTTTTTTTTTTTTTTGCCATCATCATGATTCATTATATATATATATTTATTATATCAAAGGCTTCCTTCAAGGCACACGCCCCCTTTTTCTTTTTTTCTTTTTTCTTTTTTTTTCCTTTTTTTTCTTGCTTCCAGTAGCACAGCACGCGTTCTTTTTTTTTTTTTTTTTTTTTTAATAAAAATAACCCTAACCTAAAATCGAAACTTTCCAAGGAATTTTTTTTTTTTTTCATCTAATAAAATTTAAGATCTCCCAAAATCAAAATCTTAAATTTTCACTATTTGATATTAAAACGAATTTAAAAAAAAAATAATCTAACCCTAATCTAGATTTAGGGTTTTCCAAAAAAAAATATATCTAATGTGCTTGAAATTAACTAATAAATCTAAAATAATAATCTAAGGGTTAGAAACTTACCTATAGAGGTTTGTTCTTCAAACCTTGAAATCTGACCTCAACTTCACGTTCTCTGGAAACTCTCTGCGAACAGGAATACGATTCAAAAAAGAACAGGAAGAAGAGAATTTTCTATTTATACCTAGGGTATTATTTGCAAAATTACCCTTTTACCCCTCTTCCTTTTTATTAAATTAATTAATTAACTAAATTAATTATTATTAGTAATTTCCTAAATTACCCTTAAAAGAAAATGTTGGGCGTTACAGTGCGTAACGTGGCCCAGTTAGGTTGTTGATCAAACATGGGTTACCTTATTCTGAAGAATTTGACTTGGAATTATGACTGTAGAGATGATCCTTTAACTTATGGATGATTTCTATTTTTGTTTCCCCGCCTAGTTAAAGCGTTTTTATTTTATATTAAAATTATTTTGATAGTGATTTTAAAAAATATTTTTTATTTTATAATATTTAAAAATATTTATTTTTTAAATATTAAAAAATTAAAAACACTTTCTAAAATCACTATTAAATATATTTTTTAAAAAATCTAAAAAAATTACCATTTAGTATTTGAATATACATATAAAATATATTTTAATAATATCTTATTATATTTCAAAAAAATATTAAAATATTTTTATAAATGATTACCATTGTCAAGGAATTATATAAATATTTGTTAAAATTTTTAAAAGTTTACGGATACATAAGTTATGTAAGTGAAAGTACTAGTCTTTTTGAGATCGCTTTCAAATAGACGATTGTGGTGTTTGTTTTTTTGGCTTTCTATTTAAAGTAATTTATTTTCAGAATTTAGATCGTTTGTTTTTCTACTTTTTCATGATTTAATATAAACTTTTTACTAAATATAAAAAACCAAAATATGTAATTTTTTTTAAATAAAAAAAATAATATATTGATTTTTTTACTTTTTAATACTTAATAAAAATAAAATATTATAAAAACAAACAATCTAATATTTAATACTATTAAATATTAAGATTTTATTTAGAATTAAGTAAAAAAACAAATACTCTTTTGAAAAAATATTATATTTTTAAAAGTTATCTAATTACTTTTGCTACTATTTTCTCGTTACTCCTACCGATAGCGTTTTTTTTTTCCTCTCATTACTTCTACCACTGTTTTCACTCTTTTTTTTTTCCTTTTTTTTTTCGCTGGTTACTTCTGCTATTGCTTTATTTTCTTGGTTTTGCAGTTAGTGTCAGGGGTATATCTCACTAGTTCCAGGACATGGGCATCATCTGGAACAAAATCACTGTAATGATGTGCCATTGATGTTATTTGACTGCCATGGAATACTGCCCGTGGATGGTCTGCGATCACCGTATACCCCTATCTATACCTGTATCGTTTTTTATGTGAGTTAAAGTTTATGGTTTTTCGGTTTTTTCAGACATCTGGCAGGAGAATTAATAATATTGAGTTTAGTGGGGCATGGGGATGCTACGAAGCTGAAATTGATGGGGAGCATGGAAGCCAAGTTCTTGCCCTACAGTAGTAGATAGTCAATGGATTTTATAATTTCCGATCAATTTTCCTTTTGTCCAGTAATCTTCATAACTGTTATCATTATCTTCATTAACAGACCAAGTGAGACTGAGAGTGAGAGAGGAATTAAAAAGTGTCGCTTCAGCACAGTCATTCTCTCCTCCACGTTCTCTCATCGCCAGAGATAGCCCCGCCGTGATCTCCCTTTCCCTCCAGTGCACCTTCACCCATCGCCGCCCTTCCTTTCTCTCATGCCGACACTGCCACCCTTTCCACCATGCCTACATCGCACCTGCTCCCATGACACTCGGGTGCATTGGACTCAATTCATTATTGATATTGGGCTTCCAATATTGATATTTGGGTTTGTCGATATCTGTTTTGGGCCTTTGCTTGAAGCTTTGTTTGTGGGTTGCAGCGATTTTATTTTCATTTGGGCCTTATGGCATTGTTATACATGTAAATTCATTATTAACGTGTGGTTTTTGTTTGTATACATTTATTTAATTTGACTAATTATTCTATAAATACATTATTATTATTATTATTATTATTATTATTATTATTATTATTATTATTATTATTATGTTAGGCTTATTTTTATTACTTAATGGAGAATAAGTGTTTTTAAGCAAAATGGTGGTAAAATTCTGTTTTTTTAAATAAGGATCAAATTTGAATATTTTTAAAAAATAAAATAAAATTATGAAAATCTTTTCTTTTCTAAAAAAATGAATAAAAGACATTTTGTTACCAAAGTTAATAGAAATTTGGTTCATAGAAATTTGAAAAAATATATATAAAAGAAAAAAAAATAGGATAAAAACCAAAAAATAATAATTAAAAGATTTAAATTTAATAAATGATTTGTATATGTTACTTGAAACTCAATCTTTTATAAAATAAAAAAAATAAAAAAAAAGGATTAAATAAATTTAAATTGCATGAATTTTTAATTATTTTTAAATATATTTTATTATTTTTACAATTTTATAATAAAATTAAATAGAAAAAAATTAGTTCTTTAAATATTTTTCCTTGGCATTTTTCTTAAACAAAACATACTATTAAAAATTACGAAATTGTAATTGTTAATATTTTTCCTTGGTATTTTTTATTTTGTATAAAATCAAAATTTGTTTGAATATATTCTAACTTTTAAAAAAAATAATTTTCAATTATTTTTAAGAATAAAATTTTATTAAGAACTGAAATATAAGAACAACATTCTTGGAGCATACGTACCAATTACTGACTTTGGAATTGTGATAAAATTATTTTAGTAAATTACAAATTTTGATTCGATGTTTTTAAAGAGGAAAGAGTAACATGGGATGGAACAAAAATCATTGATTGCGAATGCCTAAAAAGAAAAGTCTTAAAGCACGTTTGTTAACTTACATTAAAATTATTATTATTATTATTATTATTTAAAAGAATGATAATATTTTAAACTATTAATAAGGAATAATATTATTTTAAATTTTTAAATAAATTTCAATTTATTTAAAAAATGGATATTATATTAAAATAATTATAGAAAGACATATTGATAAGTATCTTGAGTTTACTCCCCACCAGGGAAGTTGCTCGAACCAATTTGCTGTCAAAGGCATGGCGAAAACTATCTGCTTTTTCCTCTCTCCCAGTTTTGATGTTCGAGTCTCCAGATTTTCTCGCTTCACCTCGCAAAGACACTGATGTCTCCTCCTTTATCAATGCCGTCGATTCCTACCTAAAACTCCGTCAGAAAGACGCAAGTCTTGCGAAACTCCGGCTCCATCTGCATCTCAATGACGTCGAATCGCGTTCGCTGATAGACTCGTGGATCGACGCGGCACTTGAGAGGAAGGTGAAGGAGCTGGATCTATTTACGCTACCCAGGGGAAGGGCGAGAGGAAAGCCTTACAGCTTGCCGGCTAAAATTTTTGCTGCCACAACAATTACTGAGAACGTTAGTTTGTGGGAGCATTAGTTCCAAAATGCATGTGGAGGTTAAATTTTATCAACAATTTTATGACAGGGACATTTATAATGATGAGAATTTAAATTGAATAGGATCACATGTTGACAATTAAGCATGCATTTAATAGCAAAATTCAATCCGTTACCTTGGTTCGTGCTTTGGGAAGCCATTTCTGCTCTCTTTGATGTCCAATGATCTGCTTTCCGGGTGCGTGATGCTCCGAGGATGAACGATCAATGAGCTCTTCCCTTGTCTCCCAAAATTCAGTTCAAAGTGGAGTGTGTGCGTGTGTTGCCGGGAGTGCTTCTTCAAAAAGAAGAAAGAGAGTAGCTACTCCAAAAAGGCACACACTTCTCTATATATATATATATATACAAATAAATACATATATTATATATATATATATATATATATATATATATATTGCACATTACACACTTTAGTTGGACGACTTGACTTAATGGGTCAGTCAAGTGAATTAGGGTGAACCCATAAAAAATCAAGCAACAATATGTGTCCAGTCTCATTATGGACCACAATGCAAAAAATAAATTAACACTGATTTATGATATTATCAAATTAATTATGTAAGTCCACACATAAAAATTCCAACATATAAATCTTATCCCCAATCCCTCAAGACTCGGAAGTCCAGAGACAAGATTTTGGAACAAATCCTCTGTAATGGTTGAGTCCCAAAATGTTAACTCTCTGAGAAATTCACAAGCTTATGAACAGCTCCTTATGAATGTCCCTGTCATAAGATTTATAAGCCTTCAAAATGTTAAAATCAATTTGATGAAATAACAAGAGCTCAACAAAAAGACTGAATGACTTGACCACCTTTATTGAAAACTCAACTTGGCTTTTATAACCATTTACAACTCCAATAGAAAATATAAAATTAGCACACGTTTGCTTTATCTCAACTACGTGATTGACAAAATAAAATGAATAACAACATGCCTAAAAACTAGGACTCATCCTAAAGACTAGGATTTATTGAAACAAAAAATAGATCAAGTAAACAACCTCTTCACAAAATGCATGTGGAGGTTAAATTTTTTGACTTCTCATACTTTGTGGGAGTATTAGTTGCAGTGTTTGCCATGTCCTCTTTATAAAATTTCACCTGTCAGCACTGATTTCTTATTCTTCATTTGGTTTTTGGTTCCTTATAAATCATTCCGTGGTCAAGATATTCTGGCCACCCTTATTATAAAAAAGTTGCTCCATGCATTTGATAACTGATTTTTTTAATAAAATTTTAGAAAAAATATTTTAATTAAAAAACATTTCTAATGAAAACATTCTTTCTTTTGGAGATATCAAACATGATTACTTTTGAAGGATGTTTCAAGGATCTAACATAGTAGTTGGTCACTGCAAGCATGTTTATAACCACATGACCAACAAATGTACTTTCAAATTTTAAAATTTCAATTTATTTTACAATGGACATTACATAACAAAACTGCAAAATAACCTTATAAGTAAATATTAGCACTAACAATATAAACAGAAAACCGAGGCACCCATATTTTTCAGGCTATGGCTAAAGGGTAAGGTGGTGGAAAATAGGTAGGCAAATAGGCTATCAATTTGTGCATGAGAGGCTATCAATTTGGTAAGTTGGCGAATGGAAGTAAATTATAATAAGAACTGGTGTATATATAAGGATGAAAATATCGGTAATTACGAATATATCGGAAATATAAAAAAAATATCGATGAATATTTTTTCACAAATATTGGTGAAGCGAAAATTATTTAAAATTCATAGAAATGCTTGGAAAAACTCTAAAAAATAATAATAAAATAAGCAAGAATGCACATTTTTAAAGTTATTTTGTAATTGTAATTGACATAGATATAATCAAGAAGAAAAACATCGATGATAGACAGAGATATATCGATAGATTCGATATTTGAATTTTAAGAATAATAAATATGAATTTTGAAAGTATATAAAGTTATAATTGAGTTAAGAAATATTTGATTTTATTGAATAAAAACAATTTATACATAAATATAATACATATGATATTGCAATAGTCTTTAGTATCAAAATAAAGATCGATGTGATTTTATTATATTGTTACATGAAGGAAGCTCGTCTTATTCAAGATAATATTTATTTAAAAAAATTTTAAATACTTTTTTAACAACATGTTTTATTATATTTTAAATGAAAAATTAAACTA
The DNA here is from genome assembly GCF_004353265.1 of Vitis riparia. NCBI lineage: Eukaryota > Viridiplantae > Streptophyta > Magnoliopsida > Vitales > Vitaceae > Vitis > Vitis riparia. The sequence goes on from NC_048439.1 coordinate 13,671,043, forward strand.
ATTTATATAAAATATTTTATTTAAAAAATTATTAAAAATATGTGATAATAATTTTTTCTATTAACATTAATTTATTTAAATAATTAAAATTATTAATAATTTATTTTATTGTATTAATTTTAATTTATTAAATATCACCGATGAAAATCGAAATTTCAATCTAATAAAAGTAAAGATGGATAATTAATAATTATTTATCGATCGAGAGAGAGAGGAATATTGTTCTTACGATTTGTTTCTTCTTTTTTTTTTTTTAATCTCTACTCAAACTAAAAATCAAGAGGGCCACCCACTTCTCTCACCCGGGCATCAAGAAGCCCTTTTCTGAAGTTGCCATCCAGAGCAGAGAATCCCTAAAAAGGGCCTATTTTCCTCTGCCACGCTCAATCCTCGCAGGTACTAATCTAATCATGTTTTTGTTTTTTTTGCAACCCCCGTTTGATTCCCAAGAAAATCCATCCCCCATTCGATTTCCGGGAAAATTCATCCTCGTTTGATTCCCGAGAAAATCCATACAAAACCCCCAAGGAAAACCAAAAAAATTGCTTTTTCTTTTTTTTGCTCCCTGTGTTTTCTGGATCTGTTCTAGGGTCTCTTTGCTTTTGTGCCATTGGATTTCAATTTCACGAACCCTAAATCCACGATTTTTGAGCCGGGCTGAAAAACACAACCTTTGCCTGCAAATCATGATCAGATTACCAAATAGCATCTTATTTTTTTATATGTATAAAAAAATAAATTGGACAGATTTTTGTATCCTGTGCGCGGGCTGGACTGGTAGGAAATATCGGGAAAATTCCCGAAAAATCAGTAAAAATACTTGTGTCGGAGCCGGCCGATAAGCGATATTTGGGGTTGCCGAAATTTTTCGACATTTCAATCCTTGCAGTACATATATTAGAGGTTGTCAACTGTCAATGTTCTGGAATTGGGACTGGAAGAGTTGGCTGTAAGCTTTTGATTTTTCCGATGTTATCACCAGGCTATGTCAATTGTCACGGTGCTGCTGCCACTATGGATAAAAATAGTTTTCTGTCATTACTTCTTAGTAGGTAAAAGTTGCTCTCTATCATTACTTCTACCCTGTTTCAGCAGCAGAACAGGGGAATCAAATTAGCTAACCCGTGTAACTATAACTATGGTCAGTTAGTAACTACAGTTAGTTGGTAACCAGAGTTATAGCTAACCCGTGTAACTATAACTATGGTCAGTTAGTAACTACAGTTAGTTGGTAACCAGAGTTAAATTCTAGAAGTTTTGATATAAAAACATTTGTAAATCAATCAGGTGAGTGGAAGTGAAGAACACGTTTCCAGAATTTCTTTTCTCTTCTTTGTACTCTTTTATTTTTTCTTCACCAAGACATGGTATCAGATATTCCACCCAACTACAGTTCAGAAAAGAAAGAAGGAAAAATTCTGAGGGAGGGTTGTGCTTCTTGCATCAGCTCATTTGCATAAGAGGGTGGCACCGATGATGAGGAAATGAACTATTTCTTTAAAGTAAACATTCAATATTGTTCATCATTTGTTGTTTGATTTAACATTGATGTGGTTTTGTAGTTTAATATTTTAGTTTCTCTTACCTTGCTGGGAACAATGTGGATGGGTTTCTCAGAAGTATATCTGTTAACATCGGAGTTCAAGAAAAAGCCTCCGGGAAAGCAGGAGAAAAGCCAAGTGAACATATCTCCTACGGTGGGTAGTATAAGCGTCATCCTCTATTATTTCTGCTCTTTCTCTCCTTGCTTCTATTATTGTTTGTTTCTTGGTTTTGTAGTGTGATAGGTGCGAGCGGTAGGGGATTATCTCACTGATCCTGGACATAGACGCCCACCGAGGGGAGATGATTTTATAGGCGTGCCATTGATGGTGTTCGATTATGATGGAATCCTCTCAATGACACATCTGTAAAATCATCTTCCCTCAGCGGGTGTCCATGTCCTGGGACCAGTGAGATAGTCCTCTACAGCTCGTACCCATCATATTGCAAAACCAAGAAACAAACAATAACACAAGCAATGCTGTCGTTGATGGGGAGTATATTGATATCGACATGCGAGAAGCTCGCCAAGTTCGAACCCTACAATGGATGACAGAATGCTTGGTTTTTAGTTTAGGCATTTTATGTTGGTTTTTAGTTAACTGTTTTTCTTTTTGTTCTGTTTCCTTTTCGTTTTCTCTCTGTTTGTAATCCCTTTTCTATTATCAGTATCAAACGTTTCGATTCCTTATGACTGAAACTTGTCGTTCCAATCCAAGAGAGCCCTAGTGGAGTGAGCAATAAAATAAAAACCAGGAAAATTTGTCCCCACTAAAAAAATATAAATTTAATTTTAAAAAATAAAAATAATGACAACTAAATATTATTAAAAAAAAATCATCATTAATTAATTACAAATATTTTATACTATTTCAATATTCAATATGGCCAAAATGGGTGCATGGGCCACCAATCACCTGCATCTTTTGCGTGGGCAACCATTCTGGATCAACCTAGGAAACTGGGAGAACAAAATACAACATGGTCTTAAATTGTCAGGATAACACTACTATGCTATTTATTTCTTTATGTAAACATTTTCAAGTTAGGTAAAAAAAATTCCTCCCAAAATTTTTATAATAATAAAAATGCAAATAATTTAAAGTAACATGATATAATTTTTTTTAAAATTTATAAAAAAATAAGATATATAAATTTTAATATATATATATATATATATGAATTAAATAAATTTCAACAAATAACTTCACATTTAAATATTATATATATTTTATTTAATAAAATGTTAAAATATTAATGTATCTATATCTTAATATGATAATATTAAAAATACAAAAAAAAAATATTATTAATTTTTAATTTCTTTACATAATAAATTTTTTTTATAAATGTTTTAAATTGTAATAATATATAAATTATATATTTATGACATGATTGATTCAACCATCGATATAACCAATAAACCATAAAATGATAACTTTTCCAGTTCTTTGATTGGTCCGATTATGAAAACATTAAAATAATAAATCAAATATTATAGTAAGAAAAAAAAATTATTGTGATATAGACTATCTCACAAAGACCATATTAGAGATACAATTATCATATTCAGATGGGAAAAGATATAATTATCATATTCACTAATTGATTAATCAAGAAAGAGGACTATAATACTTTAATTTATTATATAGTTAATAAATCAAATATTATAGTAAAGAAAAAAATTATTGTGTTACAGACTATCACACAAAGACCATATGAGAGTTACGATTATCATATTCGGATGAAAAAAAATACAATTATCATATTCACTAACTAATTAAACAATAAAGAGGACTATAATACTTTAATTTATTATATATAACTATATAATAAACTGTATTTTATACTTAAATTCTAAAATAAGATGTTGGTGTTAAATGCGTTTAAGAATAATTTTTAAATTTTATTTTTTAACAATTATTTTCAAAAATATTATCAAATTAATTTTTATATAAGTATTTTTTAAAAAATGAAAATATGATAGTTGTTACTTTTGTATATTTTGGTAAGAAAAAAAAAAAGAAAAAGAAAGTGTGGACCCCGCATTTCGGCTCATGCGTTTCCTACTCGAAGGCGAACTCGATTTTTATTTGAAATTTTGATTTTTTTATTGATTATTTGAAAATGACTTGGAGTCGCCACTTATTTTTGTTTTATTATTTTATTTGTTTATTTCTAAAATTCAATCTTCAAATAATTCATCAAAATTCTGAATTCCAAATTAAACGTCCAAAATTCCTTTTTTTTCTTATTTACTTAATCATCATTATTTTCCTTATTATCATTATGTTATTTATTTATTTCAAAAATTCTTTCTCTGAATGATTCTAATTTTCTGACTTCCGAATTTAACTACCAATTTAAAAATTTTCAATACTTACGTACATTTTCCTAAAACCCCAATTTCTGAACCTAATTTCCGAATTCCAAAGTTCTAATTTCCTTCAAATTTAACCCCCTAAATTCCAATTCTTAAATTTAATTCCCAAGACTCCAATTTTCAAATAAATTTCAAAATCAAGTTTCCTTTCGAACTGTTTTATTCCCACTGTGGTTCTCAAACAAACCTTATGTTCTTCTTGGTTTTGCATAAGCACGAATGCAACGTTCATAATTCCAGTATAATGAAATTTGTGGGACTAATTCGCGCAAGACAGATCGGGCTTTGGTGGGGGCCCCATATACGTGATTTCACGACTGTCTGATTGATTGATTTATTTGATTACCATGCGTGATTGATTTATTATGTTCCTTAATATGCATATAACCAATCTGTGTTCGTTCACTAATCTCATTTTCATGATAGTGCGCTATGGCTTGTGGTCCAGGTACGTATACACCCTCATTCTGATTATCCCCTATGCATTTTCTAACTCCTGTATGTGCATGACTGACTTGAGTATCTATTGTTTTTCTCGTTGATCGCCGCGTCAGTTTCATTTTATTAGTAGAGACCCACTTTAGGGACTTAGAGGGGTACTACGGTCCTTACCGTACCTTCCTGATAAGTAACCTGACCCCGGAACCCAATCCGATTTTTCGCAGACCACCTTTTCCAAAATAAGGAGTCACACTTAGGATTTTCTTTGTTATTTTGTTTGCCCTTTAAAAATAAAACAAAAATAAGTGGCGACTCCAAGTCATTTTCTTAATAAATAAAAATCATAATTTTTCAAAACAAAAAGTGAGTTTCGCCATCGAGTGGGAAACGCATGAGCCGAAATGTGGGGTCCACAAAATGGTGACTCCATTGGGGAACAATTAGAGGGTCAAGCTTGAACTTAGGATGAAGCAAACGTGGCGATTGATAGGTCGATCAGTGGGTACCTATCTCGTGATTTCACATTGAGAGTTCTTTGATATCATTGGATACATGATTGGATATTGTACTCATTTAGGACATTGATATGCTGATTATGATGATCGATTATCTTGATTTGGGCTTCGGTTGCTGCGATTCTTTTTGTGCATCACTGCTATATCTATTAGGGACATTGATATGCTAGTTGCATTGATCGATTATCTTGCATTGTTTAGCATAGTGACCCTGATTTTGTCATGTTTGTTTTGATCACCTCACATGTATAGACTCGCCATTGTATATCATTTGATTTGACATGATTGATTCTCTTAGTTATATATTATCTTGATTATCATTTGCCAAATATTCTCCTCGATTAGCTTGTGTGTAGATTTGGATGATATATACTTGTTTTGCATGACTGTCTGTTGCATGACACCTCTCATTCTGATGTGATTGCGTGAGTTGCATGTCTATGTGGGACACACACCTATCCCTTTATCTCCAAATCCCTAGTCTCGGTCGACATCGTTTTCCTTGGTCTCATATTTGATACGGGGCTTGTTTGCTTTGTTTGTTCTTCGACCGAGCTAGTGATTAGGAGTAAGGTCTAGCGATGGGTTATATCTATGTTTGGGAGCATTCTGGAGGTAGTCGACATATTGATGTTGATTGGAGTCCGAACTTCGAAGACTTATATAGCCCAGAGCTAGATTTCAGGATATTTGTGTGGCTAGTGTGTTCTCTTTTAGTTTCATAGGGTTTTCTGATGCACCCATACCGTTCACTGTCCACTCTAGTCAACCATTGAGCGTTGAGAGTTTTGAGAGTTCTCACCATAGGAAACCCCCTGGGATGTCGAGGTAGTGCATGTGTGGAGGTGATGACCACCTTGCATGGAAGCGCCCCTTCTCTTCGGAGGCGTGCAGAGGGTTGCGTATCGCCGGAGGGTACGATCGCTTCTGCTAGCGATATTTTAAAGTCTACCCATACCTATTTAGAGCCACCTTGACCTAGTAGGTTGAACTGTAGATCCTTTGATTAGGACTCTCTCCCTACACATGGGTGCATCTGAGGGCTTTCAGAACCTTTGTAGTCATAGTTCGGATTCGACACTCCTTCTTTTTAGTTTCCAGTTGAGAGTGCTCGGAGATTGGTTTGAGTTTGAGTATCGGTTGGATCACCCTTGTCATGTCACCTTGGATTACGTTTTTCACTCGATGGGTTTGTCATGTTTTTCCTTAGGGCTTTCGTTTTTCTTTCTTGGCTCGACACATCCTTTCACTTTGTTGACACTTACTTGATACTTCGGGATATGTTCATTGATCATGATCATCTTGTTTTAGCATTGAACACCTATCACAAGCCCGATACCTCATTCTTTGTTTGATCCTTGATTCAATTTCCGACTCAATGCTCATATTTTCATTACGGAAAGGTGAAAGGCACGTTTTCATATTCACACTTTTTTCGAGAGAGTTGCCTTGATCACCTTATTATTTTTCTCTTATGGAGCTCGAGTTGAAGGTTGATTCAAGGATATGTGGTTACAAATGGAGTATTGATCTCGTGATAGCGTGTTTTTCACACCTCTCTTTATCTCGGATTATTGATGGAGATTCTCTAGTCACATTTGCAGCCATCTCACAGTGGACACCTTTATGACCTTAGAGTTTCTGTCATATTTCCAGTTTTAGATTGCCATCACAGGACCATATATCAAATGATGTGTTGTACTTTTGACTTGGGGCATCTATTCATTTGCGCGTCATGATCACTCTGGCCTGACCTATAATGGAGGATATTGAGCCTATTGACCTAGGATTAGGAGATCGACCTAGGGAGTTCGAGATTGTGACCCGTTTCACCTTCTAATCTGAGCAGTACCGTATCTATATCCACATCCTAACTTTTCGGACTTGATGACCTACCCATTTTGAGCCTGACATGACACCACCCCTTGGTACCATTACACAACTTTACTACCCTTGTTCACCTTATCAAGCTACAGTACCATTGCCTTTCCTTTCCATCATTTCCTTGATCTGACTAGGTAGAGTCCGAGATGGTTAGACCCGAGGTGAGCTTTACACGATGATAGATGGATCATGGTGAGAGAGTGGTTTGACTGTTTGACGATATTGTTGAGATAGAGGGGTTATCATGGAGCATCCAGATTTGAGTCATTGCACATGACTTCAGAGAGTCGGGATGATTAGACATGGTGATTTTATGAGATGATGGTGAGTGGCTTGTGATGATAGAGTGAGTTGATTTTAAGAGTACATTGATGGTTGTCATAGAGCATTAGTGGGAGCTTTCGCACGATTTCAAAGGAGTCGCCATGACTATGTTGGATGGATGCCAGTCTTTAGTATTGGCCATGTGAGATCTCGAAAGCACGATGTTCGAGGTTTTGGTCAAAGGATGGGTGGCCATCATTTCATAAGCCTATTTACTTCATCACCCTCACATATAGAATTACCTGTTGTTAGCCCTTTGAGCCTCACACGAGCACATAGTCTTTTCTTTCATCACTTCATTTACCTATTACACCGGGTTGGGGACCCTGTAGTGCTTGCATGCTATGTTTGGATATGTCATGAGTTCCAGACATGACATACATATTCGAGCCTCATTCTTCACTCTTCACTGTGATATTTTCCACTTGGACATCATTTCATCACTATTTTTCTTATATCACATATCACCACTTGTAATATTCGTTCTCTGTCTTTTCTTTCATTATTACTTACTCGACGTTATCCGTGTTTCACCTTAAGTGGTGGTTTTTCACACGTCACTGCATGGAGGATTGTCATGTTCCTCCCCCGTTCGCCTTATGGGCAGTGGTTCAGAGATGTTATTTTGAGAGGTTGTCTTGTTAGTGAGGATTCATGTTACATTCGTATGTGAAGAGGGTTTGATCATTTGAGTATGTATTTTCATGGGAGTTCATTCATTATTGGTCAGAGTATGCGTAAAAAAAAAAACAAAAAAAAACAAAAAAAACAAAAAAACAAAACAAAACAAAGAAAAAAAAATGAGGCGCATTCTTCATTGTATCATTCTCCATTGGGCATGTGTATGGACATGCCGGTTTGCTTCATTCAGTTTATGTGTCAGAGAGAGTTCGTATGAGAGCTTATTTATGAGATTCTATCTTGGTGTATATTTTGGGTGAGAGTATGAGTCATCCATTCGATTTTTGTGAGAGAGACGAGCGACTTTTCTTTAGTATCTCTGGATCCTTGTTCTATCCATCATTCCATCTATTTCGGATGTGACTACTTTCTATGCTTTGATGCAGGTTGACCATCACTCATTTTTCTACCTCTTTGTTTTCTTGTATCTTTGTTTTGTTCCTTCATTCCACTCTACCTCATCTGATTTCTTTCTTTTCTCATCTTGCTTGATGTTTGACTTGGGTTCAGCATCCACACTTTATTCTTGCTTATTCGATATGTCCATTCCTTTATCATCACTTTTTGTGTGGGGGACCCCTAGGTCCGGGACTCATGATGTTTTCTACACATTGCATCTCATGCACGAGGGGTATGGGGGATTATATCATTGGGATCTTTGAGCCTAGTTTCCTTTCATTTCTTTCACCCTATTACCTTAGCCTACGTTACGTCCCGTGTCTGAAGACCACCCTGAGGCCATTACTTCACATTGTGCTTGACGGCTCACGCATGGGCAATACTCGAGATTAGTCAGAGATTATTCCTTGGAGCATGATGGATGATGAGTCGAGGTGATAGATTACACTGGGGCATACCCCTCGTATCAGTGATGGATCTTCAGAGGCGATGTTATCTACACTGGGGCATACCCCACTCATCGATGACGTTTTCTTTCGGGATGATGCCTTGCACTGAGGCATAGTCGGTTCGCTTCTTCACTTGGATTATGATAGATTAGCAGTTGTGGGATGACCTTACACTAGGGCATAACCATTCCAGAGAGCACTTTTATTGGAGATACAGTCACCCCACTCGATATTTTGCATTGACACACTTCACTCATTGATGATTGATTTTTAAGATGATGGTTCATTTTGAGACACAGTTGCTTCAGAGATTGCACGTATTGAGACATAGCCCTCTAGTTGGCATTGAACTTTGATTTTCATTGGAGCATAGTCACTTCAGGTGGTTTATACTGGGGCATAGCCACCTCATCCACATTCATAGAGCCTTGGGATTCAGATTCATATGGATTATGTTGAGATGTTTCCGTTTTGGCACTAGGAGTAGAGATTGATTGATTTGTTGACATACACTAGCATGATCTTCTTCAGCAGTTGTCGACTCGGATGCATTGTTGTACACTGGGCATATCCATCTTTTGGAGAGAGATCAGATTGGTTCTTTACATTGGAGCATCTACTAGATGATATGGATCATTGGATTATTTCATGTTGTCCTCATTGCATACTGGGGGATAGCCACCTAGTTGGATGCTTTGACATAGAGATTTGACTTCCTGTTTGTGATTACTGCTTTTCGATGGATTATGGAGCTCTTGATACCTCGGGTTTAGTCTTCTCGGCATACTTGGACGATCTCGGATACATACCTTTCATCTCGTACTCAGTTATTTCACCCTGGATACTTTCATGCCTCCTATCATACCAGAGCCTGATCATTACCTTATTTTATCCTACACATCCCACCGTGACACCTGACCTCACCCTTATCTCGATTAGGAGGAGACGTGGATCAGCCCTTGATCACGTTGGTTGTGTTTTCATACATCTTTCGGACTTTAGGTTCAACATCTTCCATGTTGGCAGGGCCTGACAGATTGCTGATTTATTAGTGACGATGTTTTCCATTTTGACAGTTGACATGTTGAGTGTTGATTTGCTTGTTCTTTGTATTTCGAGCACTAGTCATCACTATTTTATCCATCAGTTATTTTTGTTTTGTCAGCATGGTGTCATGACACATGGTCCTGTTTGGCATTACCCATCTGAGGTTGGACATTTTCATTACATGATGGATGAGCATATTTCAGAGTACAGTGGTTTGGAGGCATTTTGCATCTCTGCTTATTCGTCATTGCATACTGGGGCATACCCCTTTCCCTAAGATCATCGGACCTTCCATAGGTTTCATTCACTTTCTGATCTAGTTGTTGACTCCCTTGAGTTGCATACTGGGGCATACCCCCCTTCCCTAGGATCATGGGAAGGGTCATCGGACCTCTCATGGGCTTCGTTATCTTTTGACCTAGTTGTCAATCCTCGTGAGTTGTCATACTGGGGCATATCCCCTCCGGTCGAGTTTGCTTGCATCATTATTTGGGTCATCCTTTGGTTTTGGGTCACTTGATCAGGTCATTTATCATCCTATCAGTTTGAGTTTGAGTCGGGGCCGCACCTATATCGATCAACCATTTCTTTATCATGTCAGTTCAGTTTTTGGGACCGCACCTATATCGATCGGTCATCATCTTATCAGTTTGAGTTTGAGTCAGGGCCGCACCTATATCGATCGGCCATTTCCTTGTCATGTCAGTTCAGTTTCTAGGATCGCACCTATATCCATCAGTCATCATCCTATCAGTTTGAGTTTGAGTCGGGGCCACACCTATATCGATCGGCCATTTCCTTGTCATGTCAGTTCAGTTTCTGGGACCACACCTATATCGATCGGTCATCATCTTATCAGTTTGAGTTTGAGTCGGGGCCGCACCTATATCGATCGACCATTTCCTTGTCATGTCAGTTCAGTTTCTAGGACCGCACCTATATCCATCGGTCATCATCCTATCAGTTTGAGTTTGAGTCGGGGCTGCACCTATATCGATCGGCCATTTCCTTGTCATGTCAGTTCAGTTTCTGGGACCGCACCTATATCGATCGGTCATCATCTTATCAGTTTGAGTTTGAGTCGAGGCCGCACCTATATCGATCGACCATTTCCTTGTCATGTCAGTTCAATTTCTAGGACCGCACCTATATTGATTGGTCATCATCCTATCAGTTTGAGTTTGAGTCGGGGCCGCACCTATATCGATCGACCATTTCCTTGTCATGTCAGTTTAGTTTCTGGGGTTGCACCTATATCGATCGGTCATCATCTTATCAATTTGAGTTGAGTCGGGGCCGCACCTATATCGATCGGCCATTTCCTTGTCATGTTAGTTCAGTTTCTGGGACCGCACCTATATCGATCGGTCATCATCCTATCAGTTTGAGTTTAAGTCGGGGTCGCACCTATATCGATCAACCATTTCCTTGTCATGTCAGTTCAGTTTTTGGGACCGCACCTATATCGATCGGTCATCATCCTATTAGTTTGAGTTTGAGTCAGGGTCGCACCTATATGGATAGGCCATTTCCTTGTCATGTCAGTTCAGTTTCTTGGACCGCACCTATATCAATCGGTCATCATCCTATCAGTTTGAGTTTGAGTCAGGGCCACACCTATATCGATCGACCATTTCCTTGTCATGTCAGTTTAGTTTCTGGGACCGCACCTATATCGATCGGTCATCATCATGTTAGTTCAGTTTCTGGGACCGCACCTATATCGATCGGTTATTTTCTGTGTCAGTTTGTGTTTTCGGGACCGCACCTATATCAATCGGTTATTTTCCGCGTCAGTTTGTGTTTTCGAGACCGCACCTATATCAATCGGTCATTTTCCATGTCAGTTTGTGTTTAGCTTGAGTCGGGACCACACCCATATCAATTGGTCATTCATCTTATCAGTTCAGTTCGACGTCCAGGGTCTTTGTTCAGTATGACATTCAAAGTCACATCTTCAGTTTTGGCATTCAGAGCCATTGTGCATACTCATCCAGGCATTTTTGGGTCACCATGTATAGTCCATTTTGGGCATTTAGAGTCACTTTTCTCACCTGGCTACTCTGGTGCTTATTTCTTATTCATCATGCTCTTCTAGACTTCCCCTTTCACTACACATGACATAGTTCTTTGAGTCCGTGACACATATTTCGATCATGTTGTTGGGCACCCTACACTTGGCATTCTCGTATAGTTCACATAGGGCAGTTTCCTTTGGGCACATTCTTTCTTGTACTCCAGGGTGGTTCGACCGTTACTCATCTTTGACATCGATCTTTGAGTCACTCTCGGAGACGTCTTAGAAGGAGTCTAGGTCCTCTGTGTGGCTTCAAGGACATTTTGAGACATTATTTCCTTTTAGGATTAGAACCTCGTTGTTCATCCGTTAACCTGAGTGAGTTCGTGTTTCATTAGTGTCCCTATGGGGGTCTCCTTGATTCTTCGGTAGAGCTCACTTCATTCCACTCACTATTCACACTTCCTTTTCACTTCAATGTTCATGTTCTTTGCACTCGTGAACTCTACCGAAGAGGGGCATATTTGTAGACCACCTCTTTGGCTTTGTTTATATATATATATATATGCATTTATATTTAGCCTTCCTGCCACTTGGGAAGCGCCTGGAGGATGACATTTGAAGAAGGGACCGGGCTTCTTAGAGGAGCAACCGCATGGAGCACGTGACGAGGCTGGTGACCCTCGCCCATGGTGGTGGTTGGGGGCTTCAGAAGGATGACGGGTGAACAGAGGAGTAGGGATGGTTGGTAGGAAAAGAAGAAAATAAGGGGAGCTTCTGGAGGACAGGTCTTCGGGAGAGAAGTTTGCCCAAGGAAGAAAGAGCGCAGGTATGGCTTCTATTCAGCTGGACCTTGTTGCTTTCACACCATTTTGTTATGATTCCTGGGATTGCTAGATTTTCTTTTATTTATGCTGATGCCTGGATGAGAATACGTTGGATTTTGTTATGTTCTTGTGGGGTTGGAGCTTGTTTGTGCTTGGTTTTTTAGCTTGGTCTTCAACCTATTTTTGGAGTCCTATTTTGGTATTCATAGCTTGATTCCCCTTTGAAATTTGATTGAGATCCCTTTTCAATATATCCCTGCACCTAAGCACGTTGATTCAAGGATGAAATGTGGATTTTGCAGATTTGTTTCCACTCATACACTCTATGCTCTGTTTTGGGCTATCCTCCCCTATTCATGTGCCTACTCCTGGAACACATCATTTTGCTCATCTCTGCCCATAGGTAGCATGTTTAGTAAGGCGGGACATCAAGGCAAAAATGAACGGTGGGTTGAGGAGAGTTCTCAGGGGGATGGTGACAATTATGGATCTGGTGTTGGTGGGGAATCTGATGACAATTTCACATATATTCATTTTCTTACCATTCATTCCTCTCTCTACACCACACTTTGCTTTTCTCATGCCACTAAACCTCTTCTCTTCCCACATTTGCATGGCCATGCATGGTCACATTAAGTCTATTCCACGTTCACGCCTGTTTCACATCTATGTCTCCCCATTCATAGCTATGCCCATTTCTCTAGGTATACCCACCAAAATATTCCTCTCACTACCCGTCAAGCCAAACCAGTTGCCAAACCTCTCATCCTACATCTTCACACCCTCATGCAATTCTCAACCATCCGTGCCCATGAATGAGATCCACACCCATCACACCCATTTCCAAGCCCTCATTTCTAAATTCTCTCACACCCTCCTGGCCTGTCAACCACACCTGTATCTCATGCATCCCCATCATCCATATACCCATTGGAACTATTTTCGTCCCATTCTTTCACGACCACGCATGGCCATGCAGGGCTCTATTCCCTCTCTCTTTATCTCTCCCTATCTATCAAACCCCTAGTTGTTTTGTTTGTGGGCATTCATCGCAAACTTTGGTATCTTTAAAAATGGAGTCCTTAGACCTAGCAGCTTGTTTCGTGGAGACATTCCTGGACTACCTTCCAATGAGTGTGGAAAGCATCCCCAAGCAACAATAACACCTACAACAGCCCCACTACTATCATGTGCTGTTGCGAGAATTTCTGAGTGCCCAGCCGGTAAGGAGCAAGCGCCGCCGCGGGCACCACAAGGACTTCTTGGACATCCCGGGCCAGCCGTGGTGGCGATGGAGTTAGCTAGGAAGTTTTAAGTTTTGTATGGGCAGCCAATTAGAAGTTGGGCTTCCCATTGCGCACCATCAAGACACTCAAGGCCCATGGGCTTTCTTTAAAAGATATTCTTTTCACTTTGGCCCATACCCACCCTTAATTTTTTTTTTAATGTAATGTTACAAGCTTAGTTTTTATAAAAATTCAATCTTCAACTAACCTTCCAACATTCACATTTATTTTCCAACTTCCGAAATTTTAGTTTTCACCTCGATTTATTAATCATCATCATTTTAATTTATTTACTTATTTGTTTATTTTTAAAACTCAACCTTTAAATAATTTCTCAAATTTCGCTTTTAAATTTAATCCAGATTTTCGAAATTCCAATTTTTTTATATCTATTTATTTAATCGTTATCACTTCATCCATTTATTCATTCGTTTAAATTTAAAACTTACATCTTTAAATAATTCTCCTAAATTCCGTTTTTTTTTTTAAATTTACTCTAGATTTCGAGAATTCTAATTTTCACATCAATTTATTTAGTCATTCTCATTTTATTCATTTATTTGATTATTATTATTATTATTATTATTATTATTATTTAAATCCAATCTTTAAATAACGCTTCAAAATTCTGGTTTCTAAACTTAAATCCAATTTCCGAAATGCTAGTTTTTCGTATCGATTTATTTAAGTCACTACCACCTGTTTTTTATTCATTTATTTATTTGTTTATTTCTAAAATTCAATCTTCAAATAATTCATCAAAATTCTAAATTCCAAATTAAACATCCAAAATTCCTTTTTTTTCTTATTTACTTAATCATCATTATTTTCCTTGTTATCATTATGTTATTTATTTATTTCAAAAATTCTTTCTCTAAATGATTCCAATTTTTTGACTTCCGAATTTAATTGCCAATTTAAAAAATTTCAATACTTACGTACATTTTCCTAAAACCCCAATTTCTGAACCTAATTTCTGAATTCCAAAGTTCTAATTTCCTTCAAATTTAACCCCCTAAATTCCAATTCTTAAATTTAATTCCCAATACTCCAATTTTCAAATAAATTTCAAAATCAAGTTTCCTTTCGAACTGTTTTATTCCCACTTTGGTTCTCAAACAAACCTTATGTTCTTCTTGGTTTTGCATAAGCACGAATGCAACGTTCATAATTCCAGTATAATGAAATTTGTGGGACTAATTCGCGCAAGACAGATCGGGCTTTGGTGGGGGCCCCATATACGTGATTTCACGACTGTCTGATTGATTGATTGACTTGATTACCATGCGTGATTGATTTATTATGTTCCTTAATATGCATATAACCAATCTGTGTTCGTTCACTAATCTCATTTTCATGATAGCGCGCTATGGCTTGTGGTCCAGGTACGTATACACCCTCATTCTGATTATCCCCTATGCATTTTCTAACTCCTGTATGTGCATGACTGACTTGAGTATCTATTGTTTTTCTCGTTGATCGCCGCGTCAGTTTCATTTTATTAGTAGAGACCCACTTTAGGGACTTAGAGGGGTGATACGGTCCTTACCGTACCTTCCTGATAAGTAACCTGACCCCCGAACCCGATCCGGTTTTTCGCAGACCACCTTTTCCAAAATAAGGAGTCACACTTAGGGTTTTCTTTCTTATTTTGTTTTCCCTTTAAAAATTAAACAAAAATAAGTGGCGACTCCAAGTCATTTTCTTAATAAATAAAAATCATAATTTTTCAAAACAAAAAGTGAGTTTCGCCATCGAGTGGGAAACGCATGAGCCGAAATGCGGGGTCCACAGAAAAGCATATCCTTAACATCACATTCCACTTCTATGAAACGACACTGTTTCAAAGCTGCAAAACGTTACACCCAGTTCATACTAAAAGTTGTTATTTTTCAAACGTCCATTACCTCCCTCACCCAAATCCTCATCCATGACTTCTCACTTCAAACCCGCCTAATGTGTTGATCGGTCTCAATTCAATTGATTATACTCGTTTCATCCTTGATCAAACCCTTTCTTCTTGATCAAAGCCTACACCCTCCACGACCCTCTACAAAATTCCCTGTTTCTCTATCTGTAAATGCTTTAGAATAATGCTAAACCAAGTAATTTCACATATCCATTTGTCCTAAAAGCTTGTTCCACCCTTGGTTGGGTGCTTGACGATGAACAAATTCACAGTCTCTCCTACCCCTTCAAATGTTCCAAGATCACAACCCAATATTTTAGCATCAAGATACATGCGACATCTGTCAATGATTACCTGGCTAGTTGTCTTTGCTTTAAGGTTGCTGAGAACAACCTATTTAAGGGTGGGATTAATCAATACAAACATCAACAAATAGTATTCTATTTTGACACGAAGTAAAATTAATGAATATTAATATTAATAACATAATTAATAAATGTTATATATTTTAATTTTATGTGTATACTTTTTGGTTTAACTTCCAATACTATCTTTTTTTTTCAAATAGAAAATCCAGTATCAAAGCCGCTTATTTTGATTGTATGTTTAGAAAATCAAAATCGTTAAACAACATTTAAAAATACTGTTAGGCTTTGGTAGTGATATCTATCGAACAAAAACTTCAAATTGTTAAAATATAATCTGTTGATCAAGAGTACAATCAAATGAGCCCAAAGCAATTAAGATACCATCAATAAATCTTAAAAATAGATACCTAATTGATCATTTTTATTTTTATTTTTGTTGATTAGATGGTTACTGTCGATCATTTTATCAAATTACAAAAACATTCTAAAAAGAATGTCAACCAGCTTGAATTTTTTTTCCCCCTCAATTCATATATTCAGCTCTCTCAACCAAAGACGAAGGATACAACAATAAAACCATACACACAATCAAATTGGCATTCAAAAGAATCAATATAACACATTAAGTGATGATGAAGGTCCGACTACCTAAATAGGATGGCCACAAACACAAACACAAACTGAAACTGAGTTCATTTCCTTCTCTACCTACATATTTCACAAGCTGACACAAACGAAAAAAATAATACACCATTTTTTTTTAGACTTTCAGCATCCATGCTAAAAAAGATGGAGGCAAATAAAGGAAACCCATCATCTAAATCTAAAACGTGGAAAATAAGATAAAGGCGTGAACTTTTTAAATTTTCATACTTCTAAGATCCATGTAATCCCAATCAAACACATATACATCTCAAAACAACAACACCAACTTCCTAAAATTGAACACGAAACTATGAAAGAAACTTATAAATATTCAAACTTTAGGGCATCATAGATCCAGAGAAGCCCTTGAACATAGAGAAGGTTTCACAACAAGAGACTGACCTCTCAATTAAAAAGAATAGAACAAAAATCACATGATGATTCACATCTAAAAACTTGGTTAGCTTGAAATCCTGAAATAGTCTCCTACATTCAACTTATGTCATCAAATCAACCAACCCACTTCCTCAAAACCAATGACATACACAAAAACTAATTCAAAATTTGAACAACCCAAATTTCTTAGTTTGCTCTACCATAGGAAAGGAAAAAATAAACTCAAATTGATAAACATACTCATCAGAAATACAAATCCAATTAAATAAACACTTCAAATTGCGAAAAACTTTGCTCCATAAATCATTCTCGTCTCAATGTAAAAACCTATACTCCAAAATTTGAGACACAACTAGTTGAGAAAAAAGCTAGACAAATAGGAGATTTGAGTGAATGTGAATGCAGATGCAAGAGAAAGAAGGAATGGGTTACCTTGAGGGAGAAAAATTTGAGCCTTCAACCCCACAAAAGCGACTCCCTCTATCACTCACTCCTCTCAATGTCTAGCAAAAATGTGTCTTTCATACTCCAAAACACTCACTATATGTCTCCACAAATCTTAGAGAAAAAATGGTGTGATTTTCGACAGCAAAAGAGAGTAGTGTAAGAAGAGACCTAAATGATGGACCTGATGAGGATGTGGTTGGTTGGAAACATAGTGGGGTTAGGGTAAAATGAAAGCATGAAGTTTTGGGAAAATTGGTATGATTGGGTTCAGATGGTCAAATTTTGATTTTTGTGTTTTTCAGTGGTTCAGTTTCACTTTTGTGCTGACATGGACTCGAGGATGTTGCTGACTTGGAGACCCGGAAGGCCAATCTTGGCACAAAAAATGGAGTCGACTCAAAGTGCATAAAAAATATATTACTTTCCACATTAAAAGTTGGTTATCATATTTCTAAAGTTGGGTTCCAAAAACCATATATTTCCCAAATGACCGCATCAAAACACAAGTTTCCCTTGAATTTAACTTGGGACAATTATTTTCAATACTTTAGTTTTTGTAATTCATAGCCAATTTGGGTTGAGTTTGAGTTAAAGTTCAAATGACTTGAGCCTAACTTGAACCCAATTTAATATATTATCCTATATAATAATACTCATTTTCTTTTTAGATTTTTTTTTAAATATTAAATTTTATTATAACATATACTCTTTCATTTGTTAGAAAAATATATAAATTCATTTTTATTATTTTAAAATATTTTCCTATTTACTATTTAAAAATTTATATAAATATATAAAAAATGTTTTTTTTTTTAAATAAATTATAAATAGATTTGAATAATGTAATTTGGTTAAATGTCTAACTCGAACAATCCGCGGTTAACTCGTTTCGTTCCAACTTAGTATGAGAATTAGTTGGATTCAACTTAAGTTGAAAACCTGTCTGAGTGAAAGTCCGATTGGGTTGGGCTCTCGGGTCACCGATCATCTCGGACATTTTGCAGCCCCGTTTTAGGCGTTGCCCCAATCTCTTCCGTTCATCCTAATTCCGGCACCCACTGAAACCCTTGCTTGAAAAACAGAGACCAGTCGTTACTCTGATAGCCGGTGGTCGCTGCAGTCTCTGGCTCCATTATCTCCGACAGGTACACCTCACTGCAATCACCTCCACAGCCGTTCCTAGCCGCTTCTAGCTGCTCTCATATCCACCATCGTCATTCATCTCCGGCGAGGCACCAACGAGAATAGCTTTCGTTTTCTGGTGCCTTTGGATATACCATCACGACTGTCATCTCACCGACGGCCACCGCTTCCCTGCCATCATTACTCTTTCTGTTCCATAGTTCTGGCACCAGCACCACCATTGCAGTCAATGACTACCAACAATAAGCAACAGTATTTCAGGTTTATATAATTCCCTACTCCATTTAGTTTTCTCATCATGACTCTTCGGTTTTTTCATTGCCTTTCATCTGGTTTTCACTCTCTGAGTTCTCGCTTGTTTATTTTTTATTTTTTATTTTTTGTTGCCTTTCATCTGATTTTTACTCTCCCATTTTCTCTGATTTTCACTCGCTTTTTCACTCTCCGATTTTCTCTGATTTCTTGCCTATCATCTGGTTTTTTTAGGGCATTCCTCAGAGAATTTAGAGGCAGATTTTAGGGTTCGACTGTTGCCAGGTATGACTTCTACATATTTTGCTCTTTACAACACCTATTTTGGTGTCGTGTTCGAGTTGATTGAGTGTTAGGCATTTAGTATTCAATCGATTTCCCCACTTCTTTCCTAATTTGTTCTGTTTTTTCTGGTAGGGTTTTGAGTTGTCAATATTCAGACGTTTCTTAAACGATTTGCTTAAGCATAGTGTGCAGAGAAGACTTTTCTTATTCATTTTTTTAAATGATTTGCTTTGCAATCAGTGAGACTCTTGTGACCACTCACCCCTCTTAAACAAAATACCCTAACGCATGTTTTAATATATTCATAAAAAATGGAATATTAAATGCAACTGATTATTAAAATTTATTTAACTGATTATTAAAAATATAAAAAACCATAGTAAAAATCATGTTAATGAGTTTTTTTAAATATGTTTTTATAATAATTAAATATAAAAGAAACATAAACTTATAAATCAAATTATAAATATTTTTATAGTTATAAATATTTTTGAGCCCATCAAGGTAACCTAGTTGATTAGCGCGAATGTTGGGAAGTGTGGTCCTAGTAAGAGGCACATGGTCCCGAGTTTGAATTTTGCCACTGATGATACCCTGATTTACCCGGTGCTGGTTGTTTCGGGTGTGGTCGGCACCTTAAGTTCTACTATTATTACCTTATGTCACAAATTTTTTTGATAAGTACCCTATGTCACAAATTTTGTCATATATTTATAAAATTGTTTTATTACCCTACTAATAAATGGTATTGGCTTAACTCAACTGATTTAAATAGCCATGTCATGTGTAGTTCAGTATGGTTCTGTTTTCTCAGGTTCAGAATAGTGAAATTTTTTTAGGTTTTACCTGTGTTTCTTCTTTCCCTACATTTTCCTGGCAACCAAGTGGAGCCTAAATATTAATATAAATCCAACCCAACTCTAGAGTGAACATTTTATTACAACATTATACTAATTAAATGATCAAAGCAAAACATCAAATTAATTCCAGTTGGGAGAGTTGCTAATGTGGAGGGATCAGCTTTTGTGTTGGGCTGTTAGGCGGGGAATCTAACCAATAAATACTTAGGCCTGCCTTGGGGGGCTCCTTACAAAACAATTAAGGTTTTGGAACATGGTGGAGGAGAGGTTTAAAGAAGGCTTGGTGCATGGAAAAAAGGTATATATACATATGTGTGTGTGTGTATCAAAAGTAGGGATACTTTGATCAAAAGTATGCTGTTTAGCCTACCTATTTATTTCATGTCTCAGTTCATCATTTTGAAAAAGATGAGCTTAAGATAGGAGTAAATTCAAAGAGATTTCCTTTAAGGTCCACACTTGTGAAAAAACCCCATTGAGTGAATTGGTTTTTTGCCAACTCAAACAAAAAGAATGGGGGCCTGGTTTTTTGCCAGCTTGAACGAAAAGAATGGGGGCCTTGACATTAGAAATCCATTCACTTTAAACAAGGCTATCCTTGGTAAGTGGAGTTGTAGATTCACAACTAAGAGAGAATCCCTTTGGAAATAAGCTAAAATAAAATATTTTGGGGAAGAAGGGGATGGTGCTCAAGGGGTGTGAGGGATGGTTCTAGGGTGGGGTTATGGGAGACAATAGAAATAGGTGGGAGGTCTTTAAAAGTAAATCTCACTTCATAGTTGGTAATAGAAGAAGGGTTAAATTTTGGATAGATAGATGGTGTGGAGACTTATATTTGGAAGTCTTTACCAACATTATTCTCTATGACATCCTAAAGATCTATGCGTAGCAAAAATGTGGGAGCAAGTTAGGGAGGGAGTTCGGTGGAGTCCTTGCTTCTCAAGATAGTTCTAGGACTGGGAATTGAAGGAGTGACACATTTCTTATGAAGATTGCAAATGAACTTAGTTAAGAGATATGAGAAGATAGAATGAGTTAGAAGGAATCTAAGTGTGCCGAATAGATGCTTTATGTGCAAAGATGAGGAAAATCAATTGATCATATGCTTCTTTATTTGTGCTAAAGCAAGTATTAGATGGTAGCTGGTTTTTTCTCTGTTAGGTGTGGTTTGGGTGATGCACTCTACAGTAGAGGATTCTTTTGAGTTGACATGGATCATTCATTCATGGGAAAAAAAGGAAAAAAGATTGGAGGGCCGATGGAAGAAAAGAAATAGAAGGTGTTGGAAGATGTTGAATTGTTGGACTAGGCAATTAAATCTTCTTTTCTGGGAGATGATCATTCATTGGCCATGATAAACTTTGTTGATTGGTTTAGCTTTGAGATGGAATTGGTTTTTTTTTTTGGTTTTCTCTCTTCTTTGGGCTTGCTGATTGTATATATCATTTGTACTTTGCTACACCCTTTGCTTTGGTGTTGTATATATATTTGCTTTGTGTCTATAAAAAAATAAAAGAATCAAAGCTAAAAATTGAAAGAGAAACCCTAAAAAAACCAATGGGACTAGGAGTATCCAATTCCTCCCCGTCTACCCATGTTGACACATGGGTATGGGTGTGGGATCCTTGTTGGATATTCCTCAGTTATGAGTATTTGATTTGGTTGATTTACCTTTTATTTTCAAGTTCTTTGATAGATAATTACATAAAAAAAAACCTTTTGTTTTCAAGTTCTTTGATAGATTATTATATTAAAAAAAGAAAAAGAAAGTTAAGAAGGGATAAGAAAGTGGGGTGAATGAGGTTTCTTTGCCGGTGTTTCTCTATCGGAGGTTGCCATTAACGTGAATGAGGTTTTTGACCAGGGAAAAAGTGGGGTGTCTAAAGGTTTAAGGTTGGACGGAAAGGAGCTTTTTGGTGGAGGGGTCTCTGAGGGTGGACAGCTTGGTCTAAAGACAAGGTGGGTAGGGCCGGTGACTAAAAGGCTGTTGGGTGGGGCTGCTAGCACACAGAAGCTGTCACATACGCAATTTCTAGGTTAAGTTTTTGCGTCTGTGCGACGTCTAGGCACGCCCTAGACTAGCCTTTCCTCAAGCCACATAGCACACACATTATTTACGGGGCTCTCCCCAACTTGAATCTCATTGATTTCCAACAGATTACAAGGGCTCTCTGCAAGGACTCCCACAATCTCATCGGGTAGTTCACTTGCCTTTAGGAGGCACGGGGCTCTCCTTTTATAGAGGTTGCAACAAGCAGTCCTAATCCCACTAGGGAACTGACATTTGAGTCCTGACTCTGATTCCAAGCTCAACAGATGCCACCTTGAGTAGGACTCGGAGTCCTACTCAATCTCAAACTCCCAAGCCACAGCCTGTTGCATGAAGACTCGGTCTTCCAATCTGATTAGGAGTCTTTGCGTGTTAGGAGTCCCTCTCCTCCTGCATCAGGTCTCTGTCTCCCACTTTGACTAGAAGTCCCATGCCAATGGGAGTCTCCCCTGCTATATATACCAACCCACAGTGCTTGTTGCTGCAGATGATCACACCTTGCTCGGCTCATCCCAATGCCAAAACGTGCCTGACTCAGTCTGCCTGCTCAAGACTCATGTTGCTGCATTAATGCATGTTGGGCTCACGCATGAAGACCCTTGCTGCTGAGGCCGTGCTCGCCCCTGTTACAGCAAGGCTCCTTCATCCGAGATGTCCATCTAAGTTCCCTTTAGAACCTGTGTCATTGCGTCCGCAGGTTGCACCACATCGAGGCACCAAGCCTGCACCTGTTTGCTAGTCTCAGGATGCTGCCGCGTCAACCATGTTGTGTGTTGCTGCTGATTAAGCATGCCAACAGCTAGCCTACCATTCCAAGGTAACCTTCCCACACTTTTGCACCTTGCTTTGCTCATGGGTCACTCAGGGGCCAAGGTGCTGCCTGCCTGAAGCCCTAGTGCTGCCAAGCCTAGTTTGAGGGGCTGACAGAAGCCCAGTATTCCCTGGGCCAAGTTTCTTAATAAGAGAGTGGGCTTGGGCTTCTCAAAAATGGTGGAGCGTTGGGCTGTTCCTATTAGGCCCAAAAGCAAGAAAGGGTTTAAAAGGGGGCTGGCCCAAGTCTCTCCCCTAGGGCTCCCCTTTTTTGAGACCGTGAATTTTTTGTTGGAGCTCCCAAAGCTAGTTTCTGTTGAGGAGGGCTCGCTGCAGGAGTTGCCCCCGTTGGACCAAGGTCTTAATCGAGCCATCTTGGAAAGTTGTCTTTCAGGTATGCACCCCATCTCATGTTCTCTTGCTCTTGGGGGTGGTTGGGGACTTTTTTGGTACTTCTTCTCCTTCTCTCTCGAGGTTGGGTGATTCTATGTGGAGCACTTGGACAAGGGACACTAAGAGGGAGATTGAAGATCCTTTGAAGCCTGAGTTAACAAGTGTGCCGCTGTGTATGATTCTCAAGGATGGACGCTCTGTTACCTTGCCAGGTCACAACAGGGTCACCCGTTTGGGGGGAGGGGCTGAGGCAGTAACCTTAAGGGTTCGAAATAAAGAAGCTCTCACCTTGCACGACAATCTTGATTCTTTAAAAGAGGAGACGTCACATCTTCAAATCACACTGTAGCAAGAGAATTGAAGAGGGAGGAATCCCCTTGTGCGAATAAGAAATTCCTTTGGTTTTGCAAGTTTGTGGGGGTTTCAATTGAAGGCTTGGAAGAGGATATTTTGAGAATCCTTATAGAGATTGAGAATAGGAGGTGCTCTGTCAATAAGCCGAAAGGGAGCAAAAGGGGAACAATGTCATGTTCAAGGAAGGATAAAGAGTTGAAGAAGCTCGTCAACACCATTAATTATGATGGCTTGGCTGGAAGAGAAGTAGAGGAGGGGGAGTCGCGAAGGCAAGTTGCTGTGGTCCCTTATGAAGCATAGGATTTTATCCTGGAATGTTAGAGGATTGCATGACCCAGATAAAAGGATGGTCATTAAGTTGATGGTGAGAAAACATAAGCCAGATTTGGTGTGTTTTCAAGAGACAAAAAGGAATGAGATGTTTGATATGTTTGTTAGAAGCTTGGGGGTTGGTAGGAACTTAGGTTGGGTGTCTTTAGACGCAAGGGGCACAACAGGACGGGTGTTATTAATATGGGATAAGAGAGTTTTGGAAGGGTTAGAGGTTGAAAGTTGGTTCTTTTTCTATTTCGTGCCGCTTTAGAAATTGCGAGGAGGGGTTTGTTTGGGTGTTCTTTGGGTATGGCCCTCTTAAAGAAAGGGGGAGGAGGGGCTTGTTGGAGGAGCTAGCCGCTGTCAAGGGGCTTTGGAATGAGCCTTGGTGTATAGCAAGAGACTTTAATGTGGTGCGGTTTCCAAGTAAAACGAGTAATGGTAGGCAGATGTCAATCGCTATGAGAGAGTTCTCTAGCTTTGATGATGATTTCGAACTAGTAGACTCGCCACTAGGCGATGGTGCCTACACTTGAAGTGGAAGGGAAGGAGGTTTGCTAAAGGCTTGGTTGGACTGCTTTTTGTTTTCAGGAGACTAGGAGGATCTTGTGTCGGGGGCAATGCGAATTCTTCTACCAAGACCAGTTTTTGATCACTGTTCTATTTTGTTAGCTTGTTTTTTTTTGATAGGATATTTTGTTAGATTGTGGAGGGGTGAGAAGAGGGAAAAGTCTGTTTAGGTTTGAAAACATGTGGTTGACGGTGGAAGGTTTTACGACTAAGATTAAAGAGTGGTGGCAGTCTTACAATTTTAAGGGAAACCCGAGCTTTGTGCTTGCTAAGAAGTTATAGGCTTTGAAATGTGACTTGAAGAAATGGAACAAAGAGGCCCTTGGTAATATGTCAACTAGGAAGGATGTGGCCTTGGAGCAGTTAAACTATTGGGACAATATAGAAAGGCTAAGACCTCTCTTAGAGGAAGATAGGAGAAGTCAGCGGACAACCAGAGACGAGTATAGTCACGTCGCCATCCTTGAAGAAACTTCTTGGAGTAAGAAATCAAGGGCTTTATGGTTGAAGGAAGGAGACAATAATTCCAAGTTCTTTCATCGCATGGCTAATGCAAGGAGAAGGGGAAATTTTATCAGTAGCCTTATGGTCAGGGGTGTTCAGCCGGATAAAGAGGAGGAGCTTAAAGAGGGAATTAGGTCCTACTTTAAATCCATGTTTGAAGAAACACAAGTGAGAAAACCTGTTGTCGATTCAAGGCTTTTTAGAAATCTTGACCCCTTGGATAATGAGACCTTGGAGGGGCCATTTTCAAAGGAGGGGCAACTAAAGCTCTCTCAGATTTGGGGGGTGACAAGGCGTCAGGGTTGGATGGTTTTTCGCTGGCTTTCTAGAAGTTTTGTTGCCTATAGTTGGGGGGAAGTGATGTAGGTGTTTGAGGAACTCCATATGCAGCATGCTGTTTTTCGAAGCCTTAATGCAACCTTCTTAGTTTTTATCCCAAAGAAAGGTGGGGCTAGTGATGTGCAAGATTTCAAGCCTATTAGTCTTGTGGGTAGCTTTTATAAGATTATTGCAAAAGTCCTAGCTAATAGGCTGAAAAGGGTGATGAGAAAAGTGGTTTCGAATAGCTAGAACACTTTTGTGGGGGGTAGGCAGATTTTGGACGCAGCTTTGGTAGCCAATGAGGTGATTGACTCGAGGAAACGAAGCTCTAGTGCAGGTTTAGTATGCAAATTGGACATTAAAAAGGCTTATGATCACGTAAACTGAAATTTCCTTCTTTTAGTTTTGGAGAAAATGGGATTTGGTCCCAAATGGCGAAAGTGGATTTTTTTTTTTTTTTTTTTTTTGCATTTCAACTGTGAGAATGACAATCTTAGTCAATGACACTTTTATAGATTTCTTCTCAACGTATAGAGGCTTGAGGCAGGGGAATCCAATCTCACCTTATCCGTTTGTGTTGATTATGGAAGCTTTCAGTTGTTTAATTGTAAGAGCTGAGGAGAAAGGTTTCATTAGGGGTTTTAAGGTAATGGGGAGAGGTGGAGAAGGGGTTTATGCCTCTCATCTGTTGTTTGCAAACGATACTTTTCTATTCTGCGAGGATAATGGAGATAGTTGAAATTTTGGAAGTGGGTTGTTATTTGTTTTGAAGTGGTGTAAGGCTTGAAGATAAACCTGCAAAAAAGTGAAATAATACCAGTAGGGGGCACAGAGGATGTGGACAGAGCAATTGCATTTTTTGGGTGTAAAGTATGGAAGCTCCTTACTACTTATCTAGGTTTACCCCTTGGAGCCCCTCATAAATTGTGTAGAGTTTGGGACGTTCTAGGGGAAAGATTCAAGAGGAAATCGACTGCTTGGAAAAAACAATACTTGTCAAAGGGAGGAAGACTTATCCTTATTAAGTGCACTCTTTCAAATCTTCCCATCTATTTTATGTCGCTTTTTGTAATCCCAAAGAAAGTGAGATTTAGATTGGAGAGAATTCAAAGGGAGTTTTTGTGGTGAGATTTGGAGGAGAGAAGAAAGATCCACTTGGTAAGATGGTCGGTTGTTTGTAAAGATAAGAAGCATGGAGGTTTGAGGTTAAGGCATTTGGAGGTTTTCAATCAAGCTTTGCTAGGAAAATGGCTTTGGAGATTTCCCTTAGAAAGGGAGAGTTTTTGGAGGAAAGTCATTGTTGGAAAATTTGGAGAGGAGGAAGGGGGTTGGATCACTAGAGAGGTGAGGGATTCTTTTGGGATGGGCCTTTGGAAAGACATTAGAAAAGGATAGGAGGATTTCCTTCTTAGAACTAGTATTTGTATTGAAAATGGTAGACACACGAGATTTTGGTGGGACATTTGGGTTAGGGATTCTAAGCTGAAGGATCTTTTCCCAAACTGTTCAAAATTGCAACCCATAATTCTGCTGTAGTGGCTGACCTATGGGGAAGGCAAGGAGGTGGAGGCGGATATTGGGAGGTGCACTTTAGAAGATTCTTCCAAGATTGGAAATTAGAGGAGGTGACTCGTTTTTTGGAGCATATATCTACGGTAAAGGTTCAAGAAGGGGAGGATTCCTTAGTTTGGAAGATTGATGGGAGGGGAAAGTTTAATGTCAAATAGTATTATAGGTCTTTAAGGGCTGAGAATAGCTTTTTATTTCCAACGAAAGAGATTTAGAGTTCGTATGCCCTTCTTAGAACTTGTTTTTTTGCTTAGGAAGTGGTTTGGGAAAAATTTTAACAGTAGATATGTTAATGAAGAGGGGTTGGTCCATGTTAGGAATCAATAGATCACATTCTGATTCATTGTGGTAAGACAAAGGAGCTATGAACTTTGCTGCTATCATCTTTTGGACTGGTGTGGGTGTTCTCGAATTCAGTGGGAAATCTGCTTCTGGAATGGAAGTTAAGGGGCAAGGGAAGAAGAGGAGAGCAGTTTGGAGATTGGTGCCTATTTATCTTTTTTGATGTATTTGGGGAGAGTGAAACCGAAGAACGTTCCAAGAGGAAAAGTTGTCAGACCAATGTTTGAGGAACCTTTTTTTCCATTCTCTTCTAGAGTGGTCTCAACAGTTTTTGGATTTAGACTCTCCCTCTTTTCTGAATTTTTTGGGTGATTGGCATGGTGGGTAGCTTTTATCTCTCTAGGTTTTTTTGTTCTTTTTGTATACTGCTTGTATATGTAGGATGCGCCCCCTGTTTTGGCATTTTCTCAATTCAATGTCTTTGTCTATCAAAAAAAGAAAAAAAGAAAAAAAAGAAAAGATAAATGTGAGGGGGTTCTAATGAAATTTGTCTTTTTGCTTTGAGTTGATTTCTAATAATGGGACCCATGCAATATTGGAAAAAACTAATGAAATTTCAGTTTAATTAGTTTCAGGACAATTTGACACATACCCAAAAAAGGCTCAGCTATAAAGGAGCATAAAACTCAAATATACATCAACACTAATGTTTAGTTGAGAGAGTGGCAAGAGACAACATACGCTGACAAAGGGATGATTAAGTTTATTACCAAGAGAGGAGCGAGAATGATCACAAGTTGAGTAAGAGTTGGGAATGGTGACCAGTTAGGATATAGAGTGTAGCAAGGGAGATCAACAAAAAACAAAAAGCATCATATACATATTCTTGTATTTAATTTCTACATTTTTTAGGTAATTAGATTAAAAATTTGTCACATATTGTCCACTCAATTCAACCAAATGCTCTTTTGTATTTTTTTTTGTTGCTAGAAAATTATGGAAATTTAATTTTTTGTACCAGTGGGAAAATACATGAGAAATAGAGAGGAAAAAAGATTTCTACAAAAGTGGACGACATTTTCATAAAGACCATATCACTTAGGCCCCGAGTATAATTCATGTAGATAGAAAGAAAGATAAGGGCCCATAGTGAGATTTCTCCCTTAGAGGGATTAAGCAAACTCCCTTTTGGTCCAGCAAAATCAAACTAAACAAGAGGCTAATAGACTCCTTGGTCATGTTTGCCTAATGAGAGGTCGAGAATACAATATGTTTGTGAAAAAACAGGGTAAAATAGAGTATTTGGAAATCTTTAGTATATTGAACATATCAACTTACAGGGAAGAAGATACATATAGACAAAACATTGGTTAGCCTATTCCAGGAATCTATGTGCAAATAAATCAATTACAATCAATCAAAAATAATCTCCTATATACAATCAAATCTCATCCTGAAATTATGGGATTCTTGATTCTTTTCCCGTAATACTCCCCCTCAAGTTGGAGTGTGTATGTCAAGAGCACCAAACTTGCTGAGAAGGGAATGAAAAATTGATGAACTTAGTGGCTTAGTGAACAAATCAGCAAGTTGGCAAGCTAATGGAACATGAGCAGTTACTATGGCACCTAACTGAATTTGTTCTTGAACAGCATGACAATCGATTTCCATATGCTTGGACATTTATGGTAAACTGGATTAGCAACAACATGGAGTGTTGCTTCACTATCACAAAATAGTTTGGCTGGTTGTGAGTGTTCTACCTGCAAGTCATCCAATAGATACTTGAGCCATGTAAGCTCACATGTAATGGAAGCCATTGCTCGATATTCTGATTCATCTGAGGACCTTGACACTGTTGTTTGTTTCTTGGTTTTCCATGAAATAAGAGCTCTAAGAAAATTTCAATAACCAGTCACAGATCGTCTTGTGATCGAACATCGAGCCTAATCTGCATTGCAAAATCCCCTTAGTAGCAAATTTCCTTTGTCAGGAAAATATAATCCTTGTCTAGGTGCACCTTTAAGATACTGTAAAAGATGATGAACAACATCCATACGAGGCTTTCTTGGTTCTTGCATAAACTGACTTAAAATGTGAACTGAATAACTTATCTCTGGCCTTGTAATAGTAAGATAAATGAGTCGCCCGACTAATCTTATATAAGTGGATGGATTCTTCAATAAATCTCCTATTGTGGACAGGAGTTTAATATTTTCTTCCATAGGTGTCGACAATGGTTTAGCCCCAAGCAAGCCTGCTTCATCTAAGATATCAAGAGTGTATTTTCATTGGGATATCGAAATACCATCAGTAGAACGAGCAACTTCAACACCAAGGAAATATCGTAATTGACCGAGGTCCTTGATGCGAAATTTGGTGTGGAGAGACTCCTTAAGAGTTGCAATTGCATTCTCATCATTGCCGATGATGATCATGTCGTCTACGTAGATGAGCACGATTGTGAAAGAATTACTAGAGATCTTTGTGAAAAGTGAATAGTCAGCCCTTGATTATTCAAAGCCATCTTGATGAATAATGGCAGAAAATTTTTGAAACCAGCTATGAGAGGCTTGTTTAAGCCCATATAATGACTTGTTGAGTTGACATACCATAGGTGTCTCCCCCTGTCGACGAAAATCGGGAGGCAATTGCATATAGACTTCTTCAAGCAAATCACTTTGAATGTCCATTTGGTGAAGTGACCAGTGTCGGATAGCAGCTACAGCAAGTCAACATTGAACTGTAGTTAACTTAGCCATAGGAGCAAAGGTCTCCTTATGGTCAATCCCTTTGTGTTGAGTGAAGCCTTTCGCCACCAACCGAGATTTGTATCGCTCAACTGTGCCATTAGAGTTCTGTTTGATCTTATACACCCATTTGCACTTGATTGGATGATGATCGGAAGGGAGAGGTGTGAGTGTCTAAGTGTGATTTGGTTCAAGAGCATAGAGTTCTGCAGCCATAGCTTCTTGCCATTTTGGATCCAATGCTGCCTGTTCATAAGTTGTAGGTTCCACAATAGTGGTGATGGCACAAACAAAATTTCGATATTTTGGTGAGAGTTGTGCATAAGAAATATACCGAGTCAAAGGGTGACGCGTACTTGACAAGGAAGAAGACTGGTTGGAAGCAACCTTGGCTGTGTGGTAGAGATGAAAATTTTGGAGTTGGACACTTGGTTGCTTGATATGGTTGGAAAGGCGAGTAGTAGGAGGTGGTGGTGGCACAATGGTGTCATGATCAAGTGTCGGTTCATTGGAGGTAGACTCAGGGGATGGAAGTAAGGGTGGTGGAGACAAAGACTGATCATTGACTTGGGGTTTGGTTGTCTCTATGATTATGGGTTCATCTGAGGTTTGTGGTAAAGGAAGAACAATCACATCATGTTGCTCTTCTTGTGGATTAGTGTGGAACGGGAAGATATGTTCATGAAAGACAACATCTCGGGAAGAAAAGAATTTATTATTTTCAAGATCATAAACCCGATAACCTTGATCAAGAGAATAACCAACAAATATGCAACGACGAGCTCTTTGGTCAAATTTATGTGTGGGTAAGAGATTGGTGGCATAACAAAGACATCCAAAAGTTCGTAGATGGTTATATGCAGGTAGCTTGTTGTGGAGAAGTTGGTATGGCGATTTGTGAGAAAGAAGAGGTGTGGGTAAGCGATTGATTAAATAGCAAGCTGTTTGAACACTTTCCCCCCAAAATTTTAACGACAAGTTTGCTTGAAAATGAAGAGCTCTTCCCATATTTAGAAGATGACAATGTTTCCTCTCAACCACCCCATTTTGTTGGGGGGTGTAAGTACATGAATGATGGTAATTGATCCCCTTAGTATCTAAATGCTGTTCCATAGAGGAAATTTCAGCCCCATTATTAGTTTGAAGAGTTTTAATGCGACGATTAAATTGTGTTTCCACCCAAGAAATGAATGATTGCAATATCCCTTGTGTTTCATATTTAAAACTCTTGAAATGCATCCAAGTATATTGAGTATATTCATCAACAATTGTTAGAAAATAACGAGCCCCAAAATAGGAATTTATTCGATGTGGTCCCCAAATATCACAATGTATCAAATCAAAAGGTGTGTGAGAAGAAATTAAACTAGATGGAAAAGATAAACGAGTTTGTTTAGCTAAAGGGCATATTTCATAAACATGCTTGGAATCAAAATAAATTTTAGGATTAATTTTAGCAAGAACTTGAAGAGGACCGGATGATGGGTGCCTAAGACGCTGATGCCAAGGATTGGAATGTTTATGAATGGTGTAAGCCAAGGCTGGATTTTGGTCTTGTGCGAGGTGGTAGAGGCCATTATGTTGCTTGCCCAAGTCAATCGTCTTCCTCGTAGTAGTGTACTGCACAACACAAAATCGGAAAAGAACATCACTATACATTGTAATGCCTGTGTTAGTTTACTAACTGATAGTAAATTAACTCAAAATTGTGGAACTTTGAGTTCTTCATCAAGTTTAATGAGGGGTGTAATATGCAATGAACCAATCGACTCAATATGTGCTTGACCATCATCTGACAAACTAATGGTAGTTGTCCTGGGCAAAATTTTCGAATCTAATAATTCGACTGAGGAAGTCACATGATCCGTGGCTCCACTATCAATAATTCAACACATATTTGAGTGTGGGTAACTTGGAATAATTTTGGATGATGGCATATTTATACCTATGACATTTGCAAAATGCTGTGAATTACCACCATTGTTTTTCTGAATCATAGCCATTAGTTGGTTATATTCCTCAGTTGTGAGCCTTGGTCCATCACTTGTTGGAAGAAATTTTGCTTCAGTCTCCAGAACCTTATTTGTTTCCTCCTTCAAATTGTTTGCATTTGAGTGATGCTGATTGGGAGGCTTCACGTTCTTCCCATGAAGTTTGTGACCTATTGGAAAGCCATGTAGGTAGTAACACTTCTCAATGCTGTGATAATCACAGTCACAATAAGAGCAGTGTAGCGGAGTCTTTTGTCTTTGAACCTGGTGCGCTGGAGTTTCCTTATTGTCCCGTTGCAAGCATGGCATGATGGTTCATGTTGACATGACAGAGAGAAACTTCAACCTGCTTCTCTTGTTGAAGGACAAGTGAGTAAACTTGATGTGTATCGAGTAGAGGTTGCATCAATAAGATTTGTCCATGAATGGCAATATAACTATCATTCAATCCCATGAGAAACTGCATAACTCTCTCTTTCTCATCCCTTTCCTTAAGTTTCTCCAACCCTCCACAAGAGCAGGATAACACTTCATGATAGGATGAAAGTTCATCCCAAAAAGCTTTAAGCTTTGTGTAGTAAACCAAAATTGATTGTTGCCCTTGCCTATGTTCCACGATGTCTCGTTTGATCTGATAAATTCTTGAATTGTTTCCTTGAGAAAAATGTTCTTGTAGATCTGCCCAGATTTCTGCTGTAGTTTCGACATAAATCACATTGCTGGCTATGTTTGGATGAATGGAATTCAATAACCATGAGATTACCATAATGTTGCATCGTTGCCAGGAAGGAAAACTATCATCCGTTGAAGGAGGTGGTTTAATGGAACTTGTGATGAATCCAATTTTGTCTTTAGCACTCAAATTGATTCTTATAGCCCGACTCCATGTGTTGTAGTTATCTCCTTCAAGTACCTTGGAGACAAGTACCATACCCGGGTGGTCGGAGTGGTGTAGAGAGAAGGGATCTAAGGCTTCTATGGTAGTCTTGGATGATGCCAATCCCATTTTGTTGATGTCCATGGCAGCAGTTGTAACAAGGAATTGGGTTGTGGATGTGTTTGGAATAATTCAGAGTCACTAGGTTTGGTGCTCTGATTTGTGAAAAAACATAGTAAAATAGAGTATTTGGAAATCTTTAGTATATTGAACATATGCATACAGATCAATTACAATCAATCAAAAATAATCTCCTATATACAATCAAATCTCATCCTGAAATTATGGGATTCTTGATTCTTGATTCTTTTCCCGTAATACTGTCCCCTCAACTTTAAGGTAGATCTCTATCGAACTTAAAAAAATCCTATCATTCCGTTGAATAAAATCATCCAAAGAGTGGTAAGCAACTTACAATTCCTCCTAAATCCCCTGGAAAGCCCAAAATCACTATTTTATTTTAGTGAAAAGATGTGACATGCATTTTGGAAAAGATGCAACTTACACCATTTGTTGCATGGGTTCAGGTGTTGGTCTATGTACATGTCTGATCCTTAAACTTCCCAAATTTTAGGATATGAGAAATAAACGAAAAACTAAAAAGGATTTCAATGAAGGACATAGGTACTTGGGCACGACTAAAGATTATATATTTGCATGATTAAGGTCTGATTGGTTTATGTAGAGTTATATTTATTTTGTCATTTGTTGCATCCATAATATCAACTTTTTCTAATGCAAGTGACATCATTTCTGATAAAAATGCAAGCCATATTATTGTAAGGTGTAACATAATGTTGTCATGTTATTTGTCATATTTCTATTTTTGAAAATTTTGAATTCTTATTGAGATTTTCTTTCTGTATGATATTATTAATAATTACTGAAGTTTTGTGTTGCTAGAAATTTATGTCTCACCAATTTAAAATCCAAATCAGTTGTTTTGATCAAAATAAATAATATTTATCCTTCTTGTAAGAAGTACACATATATGGATAGCATTAAATCATCAACTTGTGTATTTGTCTATTTTGTGTCTTTTATCACATATCAATCAACATTAGATTTAGGTAGTTGATCTCTTTATTTTTACTTTACTGGGATAGTAATTTATCTCAACAAATAATTAACAAAATCATGCCACTTGGTGATCAACAAGTAATGCTTGATGTCAAAGAGACCTATTCAATTGGGTTTATGTAATTTTATCCATGTCATGTGGTGTCGACATGATGGAATTAAAGAGTCCAAGTATCATATGTTACACCTAAAATGAAGTAGGCTTAATAAAGTTAAGATTAATTTTGTTCTCTCTCTCTCTCTCTCTCTATATATATGTGTGTGTGTGTGTGTGCGCGCGTGCACGCTAATTTAGTTGTGTATTTCATTTTGGTTTTAATTGTCATTTTCCTATACCTTCTTCTTCTTCTTCTTCTTTATTTATTTAGCTTTTACATTTTTTTCATAACTTTCATATGTTTTCTCCTAGAAGTTGTGTGGGTCAACCCCTCAGAAGGCTTACATAGTACATTTTACTGGCTGCCCACCAGCAAGCTCAATATAGTAAATGTGCATAACCTTCACATAATATAAAGAAGGAAGATGAATCGCAAGAAAGAACCCTGCAGAAACTTCCAACGTGGCAGGTATTAACTGTTTCATTGTTTAGCTAGTGGGGAACCTGCAGAAGAGGGTCCTGGTTTTAGTTTTAATGATTGACTCATCAGGAATGATGGATTTTTTACTGCTAGGAGTAGAGTCAATTGAAGCTGCAGTTCTCCCCTTGTGCCCAAATCTCATTTATTTGTTTATTTTTTCTGAGTTCAGAAATAAGATCACTTCCTCCCTGGGAAGCTTAATTTACTCAGTGCAGATGTTTTATCCTTGGCATGTATACTGTAGCTGTTTCTTGGTCTAATCATGGGAAGGTTCTATTAGTGAGCTATTTGTTACTGGCTATTATAAATGCTTCTTTCTTTTAACAATTTTTGCTACTAAACAACAATATTTTGGCTGAATTTGATTGAATGGATATTGAATGACAGCATTTTATGTTGGACTTGATATTCACAATGCAATATAGATGTGAATTTGTAAATTGATTATTGATGCACCTAGAACACTTGTAATTTGACCTGGGGTTCCAGTCAATTCCATCTGTTTATTTCTGAGTCTTTATGATCTTGACTGCTTCCTTTGGGATCTGGATTCCATGGTTCAAGGTTTTTTGCTTTTGTGGTTTGAGTTTGGTATCCATGGTGGGAAACAATTGAGACGCCAGCAGTAGTGGTGGAAGTTTTTGGAAAAGCACAGAAGCCTTCAATCTAACTAATCACTGACTCAAAATGGTGAACTTTGTCTACTAGTAGCTAGTATGTTTTAAAATATAGTTTGATTATAAAATTGTTTTGCACAATTACTATCGGAATCTGAATTTATAATTTGATCCATAAATTAATTGTAAAGGGATATTTCAGCAAGTATCTTAAGTATTTAACAGTAACTAGACATGTTATGAGACCTATTGCCCATTCTAGCAATAGAATATCGACACATAGTTCAGACATTGTGGTGGAGATAGCTGCTGAAAGGAATTTTTCTTATACAGGCTCTTGTCTTTTATAATTAAGGATCTTAAAGGGGATTTGGTATTTTATCCTGTTGCCTATTCTAGCAATAGAATATCAACACATAATTGAGACAATGTGGTGGAGATAGCTGCTGAAAGGAATGTTTCTTATATGGTCTCTTGTCCTTTATAATTAAGGATCTTAAGGGAGATATGGTATTTTATCACAAATGGACAGCATTCTTCAATATGTCCTGTTATGTGTTTGATACATAATTTTTATTGTCTTTTACTTGTACTCAAAGTTTTCGAAAGTGCACTTTAGGTGTGCCTCAAGGCGAGGCTTTCCCAAAATGCATCAAGGTGGAATAAATTCAGCAATAACCATTAAATGTGTAGACTTTAGGGGTTGAGGTGGTGGTTAGGAGCGCCTCAAGCGTGCTTTTGGCACATGAGGTGCGCTAATGGAGACAAATAGCAACCACCTTTAAAAGTTTACCAAAGGTGCATAGGAATGGGCTCCAAGGTCTAAGCTTTAATTTGACATTCTTTAGATGATAATGGGCTTAGCTAGGATCTTATATAATTCAATATGGGTCAACCTAGAAGTACTTTCTAAAAATCAAATTATGGGCCTAGTCAATGGTCATAAGTTACTATTTTTTAGTCATTAATATTGTCATATTTCATGAGCATGGGGCATGAAGGGAGATGATTGAGGATCTTGGAACTCGACTTAATGAAAAGCAGCTGTCAACTGTTATGCAACAAATAAATGTTCATATGAGAGGGCATAAGAGTCTCATATCTTCTTAGGAAAACTTAAGTCCTCATTATTAGAGAAGCATCCTTCTTGAACTGTCAATGTTTTGGTTGAAATAATAGTGTCTTTGAGAAATGTTGTAGCAACTCTTCATTCTTGGCCAACCTTTCTTATTTTATTTTGTCCTTTGCATCTTTTATGCCATGTTTGGCAACTATTTTTTAAAATAGTTTTCAGTTCTATAGAATAAGAAAAAAACAAGAAAACATTTTTAATAACCAAAAAACAAGAAAGAGTTTTTTGTTCTTAGAAATAGAAAACATGGTGTTTTCAAAGAACATATTTTAGTTGTTTTCGCATGTTTGTGAGGGTTGTTTTAAAAAATAATTATATAAATGTGAAGAATGATTAAAAATAAAGCACTATAGATAACAGTTACTTTAAAACATAGAAAACTAGTTCAAGAGTATTTCAAGTTCCTAAACAGACTTTTGTTTTATACAACATCATAGAATAGTTTTCAAAAATTGTTTTTTAGAACTTTTTCGATAACGCTTTTCAAACGGAGCCCTTGTCGTTTTTCCCTTTTAGAAAGGCTCTTCCTTCTCTTTCTTCCTTCAATACTTTTCATTATATTCTTTTTTAAAAAACAAATGATCTTATTTCATCAATACATTTCCTTGTCATTATACTTATAAAAAAAAATAAGAGTAAAAAAAATAAAAAAAATTCCCTTGCCACTTTGTTATAATTTGTTATTGAGTTTTATCATTTATTTGAATGATAATTGTGTTTTATGCTGTCTTGCTGCCTTATCCATAAAATGTCTTGATGCTTTATTTCTAATTGCCACATTGTGCATTTACTTGTTTTACTAGGAAACATTTTTGTGATATTTTTCTTTTCTTTTTCTATTTTTACTATACATTTTCCAGCTGTCAGTATGGCGAACGGTGTAAGTTTCTTCACGTGACTCAGCAGCAGCCAAAACCTAATGTCTCTGGATTTGGTGCACAAACTAGCTCAAATTTTCAGCACACAAATGTACAACAGCAAAAGTCTAATCCTTTTGGATTTGGTGTCCAGAGCAACTCTTTGCCAACAGGGGCCACTGATTTTGGATCCAAGCAGAACCATTTCAAGGTTTTTCCTCCTAAACTTTGAGTTAATATCATTAAGAATGTCACTGGAGGGCACCATGCTCTTTGAGTTTCTTGAGTGAATGAACTCTAAAAGGTTTTAGTTATGCGCATTGCCATTCAAAAAAAATGTTGAAGAGTTTAGCTTTGTTGGTCTTAAATTTTTTGTTGATCAGCCTTTTGAAAACAAGTGGACCCGCTTCTCCCCTCTGACTACTGGTACCTCCTCCTCCTCCCGACAATCTGATAATCAAGCACAACCTGCTAATCATAAGTAAGTGCTTGGTACACAGGCTAGACTACTCTCTTTTTCTGTTTTATGGCTTTGGACATCCTGTTCTTTTACTTCATCATGACTTAAGCGATGTACTTTATGGAAATATTAACTTTGATGTATGTGAAGGTGCACAGATCCTGAGTCATGCAAACGTCAAATTGTTGAAGATTTTGAGCATGAAAGACCAATTTGGAAGCTCACATGTTATGGTCACTGTAAAAGGTATGTTTTTTTATTTATTATTTTATTATTTTTTTATTTTATTTTACCAGAAGTAAAAGGTATGTTCTATTTACCACATGATTCTGGCATTTGATGAATTTGGGGCTTTGGACTTGCTTCCTGGCATAATTGATTGGAATTCAAATGTCAATAGAGACGTAATTAAAAAAAAAAAAGGAAACATGAGAGAGAGCGAGGGTGAACACGCGAGCGAAGATGAGGAAGGGGAAAGCCGGGTGGAAAATCGTGGGAAGAGGAAGGGAAGTAGATTTGTGGTGGAATCGAAGGTGTTCGAGGTAGAAGCTGAGGAGAGAAATGGTAAGATCCATGTTATTATCTCGGAAAGCAAGGGAGAGTTAGTGTCTTGGGTCCGTCTGGGGCCGGCGAGTGTGGGGCTGTTCACAGAAGGGTTGATTCAGTGCATGAGGGATGGGAAAGAAGGAAGATGGGAGAAGGGCTGGAAGGAAAAAGGGAGGAACTATTCTCTGGTGAGAGAGGTCAACAGGGCTGGGAGTTTCATCCGTCTAGGGGTGACAGACATGTAGAAGAGGAGATTTGGTATCTGTATACCAAAAGGTAAGGGGGAAAAGGGAGGATGGGCTTCTATGGTGGAGTCCTTACGAAAGGTAGGACTTTGGCTCGAGAAAAAGGAAATCGATCAAGGAGTAAGGGGTTCAGGCAGGTCGTACGTGGAAGTGGTCAAGGGCCCAGAGTTCAGGGATGCCACAAGGGTCAGAGTGGAGACAAAGGAGGAGGAAATAAGGAACAACGTGAGCAGATTGAAGCAATGCTTGATAGGAAAATGGAACCCTAGATCAGCACGAGAAGAGGAGTTGGCGAGATTGGGGTGGTCAGTGGCAAGAGCGTGGGGTTTG
Organism: Vitis riparia; assembly: GCF_004353265.1. Taxonomy (NCBI): domain Eukaryota; kingdom Viridiplantae; phylum Streptophyta; class Magnoliopsida; order Vitales; family Vitaceae; genus Vitis; species Vitis riparia. The sequence goes on from NC_048439.1 coordinate 13,709,831, forward strand.
AAAGGTAAATTAGGTTTGGCTAGAATGGGTAAGGGTTGTGCTCTTATGGAATTCGAGACTGTGGAGGAAGCCAAGAGGGTTCTAGCCTTGGGGGTGAGATTAGTGGGAGGGATTCAGCTGGGATTGGAGATGTGGAGCCCGAAATTTGGATGTTCTTCAGAGGGTGAAGATAGGAAAGAAGCTTGGGTGAGGATTTTGGGCCTTCCAATCTCGCTGTGGGTGTCGTCGATTCTGAGGAGAGTAGGGGAAGCGTGCGGTGGGTTCTTAGGCATCGATCCCCTAACGGAAAGGAAAGAGGATTTGGAATGGGCAAGGGTCCTGATAAAATTGAATGGGGAGGTTTTGCCGAGTTCGATGGAGATCGGGGTGGAGGGGGAGGTATATGCCTTGTCTTTGTGGTGGGAGATTCCGCTTGCGCTGGCACTGAGGAAAAAACAGGGGGATGGCCGAAATGGGTTTGGGCGGCAGAGAGGGGAGGTTAGGGGTGATGGTCACTCACGCGCGGGATGGCGTGTGGGAGAAATGCTGGGCGTTGGGCCCAAGGAACAGCGTCGGTCAGATGACGTGACGGGAGAGCAGGTGGGAGGTGAGGGCAGGGGCGAGTTTGAAAATTGGGCTCAACTCGAGTGGGTTACCCAGCATAGCTCTGGCTCCGCGGGCGATGGGTCGTGCTCGTCTGGCCCAGGTGTTGGCCCCGTGGGCTTGAAGCGGGACTCTGGGCCAACTACGCAAGGCTCGTCTCTTTCTGCGGGGGCTGAGTTGGCTGCAACAGGGCTAGAGCGTGGGCCGGCTGAGGGACGGGCCTTCGAAGGGTTGGAGCTCTTGTCTCATGGGCCCGCTATTATGTTTGGGGGTTGTCTGGGCCACTCTCAGGCCCAAATCCTTGGCACAGGCAATGAAGACGATCTGGGCCTTAAGTTGGAAATGAAATTCATTAAGTGTCGAGAGAAGGAGGTAAGCGGGAAGCAGCAGCCGGTTCTCCAGTGTTCAATGGCAGAGAGGGTGATTGTGGAAGAAGCCTTAAGGTATGGGTCTATCTCAAACTTAAGGGTTGTGGAGTCCTCTTATTCTTCTTCTATTCTTTTTGGTCGGACTCCGGAGAGGGAGTTTTGCGACCACTCTGAGGAAATAAGGGCGAGCCTCCAGGAAGAAAACAAGATGAAGTTGGCAGCTGCAGGGGGGGCTATAGTGAGTGGAGAGGGCTGCTAGGACTTGGTTGAGGTCAATTGCGCTGCTTTAGAGGTTCAAAACCCGGAATGGATTCCAGTTCTGACTGGGTCCCAGGATCTAAGGGGCAAGAAGGAGACTAATTGGGAGGAAAGTAGTTTGGCCAAGTTTAGCAAGCTTTTGGGATTTTCAATAGAAGGCCTGGAGAGGGAGATACTGGACTTTTTGTCCAAAATTAGAAAAAGACAGGAAAGGATACATAGCAAAGGGTTATTGGAGAAATCAAAATTTGAGAGGGAGCTCAAAAGGTTGGAATGTTCAGTCAAATATAAGGGGAATGCAAGAAGAACAGTCATCTAAAAAGTAGAGGGGACCAATTATTGATTGTCTAATGAATCTCAAACTGTTGAGTTGGAATGTGAGGGGTGCAAACGACATTAATAAAAGAAGGATAATTAAGTATGTGGTTAGAAAACAGAAGGTGGACTTGTTTTGTATCTAGGAGACAAAAATCCAGTTAATGACTAAAGGGGTGGTGAAAAGTTTAGGGGTGGGGAGATTTTTAGACTAGAGAACTCTTGAAGCTATTGGAGCAGCTGGAGGTGTGCTGATTTGTTGGGACAAAAGGTCCTTGGAAATGTTGGAGTGGGAGGAGGGCCAATTTTCCATTTCTTGTAAATTCAAAACTGTGGAAAATGGGGCAGTTTGGGTGTTTACGGGTGTTTATGGCCCTTTCACCAAAGAGGATAGGGAGTGTCTTTGGGACGAATTTGGAGCAATCAGAGGTCTTTGGGGAGAACCCTGGTGTGTAGGGGGAGACTTTAATGTTATTCTATCTCAAGGGGAAAGAAGCAGGCAAGGGAGGGTTACCTTAGCTATGAGGAGGTTTGCTCAGGTTATGGATGACCTTGAGCTTATTGACCTTCCTCTACAAGGTGGTTCCTTTACTTGGAGTGGGGGGCTACATAATCAAGCTTGGGCGAGGTTGGACAAATTTATGGTTTCTCCCAGCTGGCTTGATCAGTTCAGCAATGTGACTCAGAAGAGATTATCTCGGCCTATATCGGATCATTTTCCAATTCTAATCGAGGGGGTGGCAAAAGAAGAGGTCCTTCACCTTTTAGGTTCGAGAACATGTGGCTGAAAGTGGAAGGGTTTAAAGACCTCATGCGGAGTTGGTGGCAGGGGATGTCGGTTAGTGGAAGGGCTAGCTATAAGTTGGCTACAAAATTGAAGGAGATTAAACATAACTTAAAATTATGGAATAGGGAGGTGTTTGGGAACTTGGAGAGTAATAAATTGGCTGCTTTACAACAAGTGGAATACTGGGACCAAGTGGAAAGCGAGAGGAGACTGACAGAGGAGGAATTCTCCAGCAAAAAAGAAGCAAAAGAAGGATATGCTAAGTGGGTTAAGCTGGAGGAGATACACTGGAGACAACTCTCAAGGGAGCTTTGGCTAAGAGAAGGGGATAGAAATACGGGGTATTTTCATCGAATGGCAAACGCGCACCGAAGGAGGCATACCATGGAAAGAATAAAAATCAGTGGGGTTTGGCTGTCAGAGGAGCAAGAAGTAAGGACCGAAATAGTAGACGCTTTTCAACGGTTACTAACGGAAGACTCGGAGTGGAAGGTGGATATAGGGGGGTTAAATTTGAATCAGATTAGTCAACAAGAAGCGGACACCTTGGAGCTTCCCTTCATGGAAGAGGAGGTCCATTCGGCCCTAATGGACATGAATGGGGACAAGGCTCCAGGTCCGGATGGCTTCACGGTGGCCTTTTGGCAATACTGCTGGGAGTTTGTGAAGGAGGAGGTTTTGGAGATGTTCAAGGAGTTCCTTGAGCAAAATGTCTTTCTCAAGAGTCTCAATAACACGTTTCTGGTTCTTATCCCAAAAAAAGGAGGGGCGGAGGAGCTGGGGGACTTCAGGCCTATCAGTCTCTTGGATGGGCTGTATAAACTTTTGGCCAAGGTGCTGGCCAATAGGATTAAAAACGTGATTGGTAGAGTGGTCTCTTTAGATCAGAATGCCTTTGTCATGGGTAGGCAGATTTTGGATGCATCTCTAATCGCAAATGAGGTGATTGACTCATGGCAAAAAAAAGAGAGAAAGACCTGATCTGCAAATTAGATATTGAAAAGGCGTACGACAGCGTTAATTGATAGTTTTTGATGAGGGTTATGCAAAAAATGGGATTTGGGGCTAAGTGGAGGGAGTGGATATGGAGCTACATCTCGACTGCTAAATTCTTAGTGTTAGTAAATGGGGAGCCAGCTGGGTTCTTTTCTAGCTTTAAGGGGCTTCGGCAAGGCGACCCTCTATCCCCATATTTGTTTATCATGGGAATGGAGGTGCTGAGTGCCCTTATTCGGAGGGCTGTGGAAGGGGGCTGCATCTCCGGGTGCAGAATCCGGAGGGGCAGGGGGTAGGCTGTTAATATTTCCCACCTCCTTTTTGCGGACGATGCAATAGTTTTCTGTGAGGCTAGGAAAGATGACATGACCTATTTGAGCTGGATTTTATGTTGGTTTGAAGCCGTCCCAGGGATGAGGATTAATCTGGCTAAAAGCGAAATTATTCTAGTAGGAGAGGTGGATGAGATCCTTGAGATGGCTGTGGAGTTGGGATGCAAGGTAGGTCAGCTGCCATCAACTTACCTGGGGCTGCCCTTGGGTGCGCCCAATAAAGCTGCTTGTGTGTGGGATGCGGTGGAAGAAAGGATGAGGTGGAAATTAGCCCTTTGGAAACAACAATACATCTCCAAGGGTGGTAGAATCACACTCATAAAGAGTACTTTGGCTAGCATGCCATTATATCAATTGTCCCTCTTCCGTATGCCTAGGACAGTGGCAAGAAGACTAGAAAAGTTGCAAAGAGATTTCTTGTGGGGAGGGGGAAGTATGAAAAGAAAAGCCCACCTAGTCAATTGGGAGAGGGTGTGTGTGGGTAAGGAGAAGGGGGGGCTTGGTTTGAGGAAGTTAGTCCCCTTTGAACAAAGCTCTACTTGGAAAATGGGTGTGGAGATTTCCTCGTGCCAAGGAGGAGATGTGGAAACGTGTTCTTGTGGCAAAATATGGGCAAGAGGAATTTGGGTGGAGAACTAAAAAGGCAAATGGGGCGTTTGGTGTTGGGGTTTGGAAGGAGATTCTGAAAGAAGCTGATTGGTGTTGGGATAATATGACTTTTAAGGTAGGAAAAGGCACCAAAATCAGGTTTTGGAAGGACCCTTGGTGTGGGGATGTGGAGCTGGCTCGGAGGTTCCCTCAACTCTTCAATGTGGCTGCCCAAAGGAGTGCCACAGTGGGGGATATGTGGGACCAGAATTCTGGCCAAGGAGGTTGGAATCTAAGGTTCATTAGAGGCTTCAATGATTAGGAGCTGAACATGGTAGACGAATTGCTTCAAATCTTAAGGAGTCAAAGAATTACCTTGGAGGAGGACTTGGCCTTATGGAACGGAGGAAAAAATGGGAAGTTTGGCGTTAAGGAAGCGTATGGGTTGATGATCAGCCATAATGTCCCTTTGTTTCCTAAAAAGGGTATTTGGGTGGAGAATGTTCCTTCCAAGCTAGCGTTCTTTGCGTGGGAAGCTACTTGGGGGAGGGTTCTTACCCTTGATAGGCTTCAAAAGAGAGGATGACAGCTTCCTAATCGTTGTTATTTATGTGGTAGTGATGAGGAAAACGTCAATCATCTTCTTATTCATTGTACAGTGGCTAGTGTGTTGTGGGGGATTGTTCTTAGTTTGTTTGGAGCCCAGTGGGTCTTTCCAGAAACTGTAAGGGAGGCGGTTCTCAGCTGGAAGGGTTCTTTTGTGGGTAAAAAGAGGGAGAAAATCAGTTAAGGGTCGGTGGGTTTTTTTATTCCTTTTGTTTTTTGGTTGTGAGGCTCTCGTTGCCTCGTATACTCCCTGTATGCTATGCGGCGTTTTGCCTTTTGCTATTATATGTGTTTACTTATTGAAAAAAAAATAGAGACGTGATTGTAAATAAGCTGGTGAAAAGAAAAAAAGAAAAAAAAAAAAACCAGTTTTAGGCTATTCTCAAGGATTCCGACAAGATAGCATTTGATTCTGTAATGAGCACAAAAGCAAGCTTTAGCGGATGGCACATGCTTCAGTCCAGGAATTTTAATATACACACAGAGAGTTGTGCCAAATTGGTGGTGGGCATTATTAATGATGAAACCAATTTCCACTGGCCAATTTAAACCTATCAGTTAGTCCTTTTCACTTTCTTTTTTTTTTTGTTCAATTTGCAAATCGCATACAAAACAAGCTTGAAAACTTGGCTTTTGAGGGCTCAAAATATTTATGGCTTGTTTGATTGCTTGATATGCTATTGCTCAGTGAAGGCTCAAGTTTGCATGCTTTACTTTGTATGCCCTTGCCAGCACATTCTCTGGTTTGACATTTGGTTTTCAGCTCCTATTCTTTTATGCAATTAGTTAAATATTTAAAACATGCGGGGAAAGGCAATGCATTTTACTGAAAAGAAGTTGCATGTTCTAGTGATTTGTTCAGTATAGGTTGGAAGTACCACATATAACTCAACAATTATTCATAATGATCTTATGTGGCTGTGAATAATCATGGGTTTTGAAACTATTTTTAATAAACTCTAGTCAAATATACTTATTGATTAGTCAATTTAGTCTTAAGGAATAATGCAAAGAAAAATGGGCAATTTTGTTATATTTTCATAATGAGAGGGAGAATAAAGGAATAACCATCTATGCTCTTTTATTCATTTATCTCTTCCTTCTTCAATTGACTCTATCATATTCTGCTTGTTTCTTGTGATTATAAGAGTGGATCAAGCATAGGAAACTGGTGGCCTTGGTTATGAGTTTTTTTATTTTATTTATTTTTGTTTTTGCAGTGCTCCTTGTGACATTGTTGGCGACATTAGCTATGAAGAATTGAGGTTGGCTGCATATGATGATGCTGGGCGTGGGTTGAACTTGCAGTCCATTGTAAGATCTGATTTGCTAATTTTTATTTTTTTGATAAGCAAACAGAGAATCTATTAAGAGCGCCAGTGAAAGGGAGCACACCCTTATGTATATATGAAGTATAACAGTTGGTATTTACCAAGCCTCAAAACCAACTATCCAGCACTATGACTATCTATGAAGGCCATCATTGAGAATTTCCCATTTCTAATGACAATTAAGAAGGGGTTTAATGAAGCTCTCCTTTAACCTCTGATATGCAAGCACTTCTCCATTAAGATTTTGTGGTGTCTCTCTTTCTATATACACCAGAACAAGCATAGGGGTACCATTCTCCTAACATTGCGACTCTTCTTATTCGAACTCCTAACTTCCATTAGAGGAGTAAATTCCTCATTGTAGTTGGAAACACCTATTTCTGACCAAAACTTGATTAAAAAAAAAAAAAAAGTCCACAATGCCTTTGTCCTTGCACAATAATTCAAAATGTGATCAGTAGGCTCTCCATTCTCTTTGCCAAGACTACATCTATTAATCATTGTCCATCCCCTTTTTGTTAACGTTTCTATAGTTGAGATCTGCCCCCATACCACTACCTAGTGAAAAAACGTTATCTCATAGGAGCTCGGGAACCCCAAATTCCTTTGGTTGGGAAGTCCACTCTAGATTCAAACCTACAATGAATTCTAGTATGAATTTACATTGAAGATTCCCTTCCAATCCTCCTTCCAAACTAAGATATCTTCTCATTCTTCTTGCACTTTCTCTACATAAATAAGCTTTAAAAATTGGGACACTCCCTCTATTTCCCAATCTTGGAAAGGCCTTCTGAAATGCACTAGCTCTTGGCCTTCACAACCTCTCCCTTCCCATAGGTTAGAAATAGTAGCATTCTTATGAGAAGCTAGTTTGAACAATCAAGGAAATGCTTCTTTTAGATAGATCTCCCCTAACCACCTATACCATCAAAATTTGTTTGTCTTCCATTTTTAACATGGGTAGCTATCTTATGGCTAATTCCCTCCCAACCTTTTCTTATGTCTTTCCATAGACTCATACCAAAAGTCTCCCTCACCTCACAGCTTGACCCATTCCTCGAAGTTTCCTTGGATGATCTTCCTCCACAAGCACTCTTGCTCAAGGGCAAACCCCTATATCACTTAATAGTTGTAAAGTTTTAGAGTGGCCACTATTTTATTTGGGTCTTCCTTTATGAGGGAATCCAAGGGAGGGGGGGGGTATAACCTTAATTCAATCTTGTTTGTTTTGCATCTAGTTATTTTCTTGCTCTTTTCAAGATTCCAATTTCATTAGTCTTAAAGATTGAGAAAATGCAAAGGGATTTCCTTTGGTCAAGGACTGGGGAGGGGAAGAAAGATCATCTTATCAGTTGGGATGTAGTGTGTAGGCCAAAGGAATTTGGGAATTGGGAAGACTTCCTTGAGAAATCATGCTCTTTTAGGGAAGTGGCTTTGGAGGTTTCCTAAGGAAAGCTATGGTCACATAGAGTTATATGACTTTGGAGGTGCTCTTTGTTGCAAGTTTTTTCGAGCATTTATGCAACACGTCCTAATGGATGGGATAACAACATTTCGGTTAGATGGTTACATAGATGTCCTTGGAAGGTTATTGCATAAATTTTTTAAGTCTTTTCCCCATACACTCGCTTTGTGGTGGGGAATGGGGAGAGAATCCGATTTTGGGAAGATTTATGGTGGGGAGATCAACCTTTGTGTTCACAATTTTTAGGTTTTTATAAAGTTGTCTCAGTGAGAAATCTCACCATCTCAATCGTCCTTGGTAATTCCTATCAATCTTGTTATTTTAACTTCTGATGCAATCTTATTGATTTAGAAATTGTACTTATCGAAAGACTCATGTCTTCACTTACCATAGTGCACTTATTCTACCATAGATTCAAGAACTTGATCCTTATCTTCCTTTGGTTTATTCTTAGTAAAATCTTTTTTCACAGTTTTGTCCAAGTCTTTGAATCTAATCCCATTCCTTTTGGCTAATTTTGTTTGGAAATCAAAAGCCCCTTCAAAGGTCAAATCCTTTGCTTGTTAGTTGTGCACAAGAAGGTAAATACCAATGACATGCTATAGTTAAGAAGATCCTACAAGTCTCTAAGTACTCATTGGTGCATTCTTCACCAAGGGAGTGGAGAATCAATTGATCACCTTTTCCTACATTACCTAATAATGTTGGGGCTTTGGCATAAGCTCTTCACGATAGCTAACATGGATTGGGTTCCCTTTAGGAGTATTGGAGATAGGTTGGTTATTTCATTTAGAGGGTTGGGGAATTTAATCAGAGGCAAGACTCTTTGCCATAGCGCTTGCCTCACTGTATTGTGGATTGTGTGGTAAGAGCGAAATGCTAAGATTTTTTAGGATAGGTACAAAACATAAGGGATGTTGTGAAATCTTCTTCACTTCTACTCCTTTTGAGTCTCTTGTATTGTCGCTTTTAGAGGAATCCCACTTAATGTTATTCAACTAAGTTGGACATCGGTTTGTAATTCGAAAGGGGTGGATAACGTTTGAGAGAGTTTGATTTTGGTTTCTTAATGATATTTTCATATGTAGTTATCATTATATAGTGGAGGAGTATATTCTTACTTTGATCAGGTTTTATATTTTAATCAAGTTTCGTTTTTGATTAAAAAAAAATAGCATTTAATTCTAATAAAAATCCAAACAACTTAAAAACTTAATGACATTAAGCTCTATTCTGATTTAAGTTAAATGCAGGTCCATACATATTTTAGACAAAAAAAGAAAAAAAAGAAAAAAGAAAAACAAACATGATCTTACTATGTGGTTTTTTTTTAAAATAATTCTCCTTTTTAGGAAGTCAAACTTAAGCCTTGACTGAAGAATTGAAGGTGCTAGACATTTTTTTCCCTTCAAATAATTCTCCTTTTTCCTAGTAAGTTAATTTGGGAAGCCAAGCTTAAGCATACTGAAGAATTAAAGGTGCTAAACATTTTTTCTCCTTCAGATTATTCTCCTTTCCTGGTAAGTTAATTAGGGAAGCCAAACTTAAGCCTGGGCTGAAGAATTAAAGGTTCTAGACATTTTTTTCTCTTTCAGATAATTATCCTTTTCATGGTAAACTATTAGGGAAATCAAAGCTCCCCCAGAGGTTAAAAATTTGGCCTGGACTAAAAAATTAAAGGTGCTAAACATTTGTGACCTTCAAAGGCACTTACTAACTGGTCTTTGTTTTCTGTGCTAAACATTTGTGAGCTTCTGTAAAAGATGAGGTTTAAGGTTCTTCTGGCGTTTGCAGAATGTGAAAAGTCAATAATGAGACAATTAATAACTGGTACCTCGCTCAGTATGCGGTCTTTGTTTTTGGTGGTGGGTACTTGTTGGGTCAACTCTAGGGACACAATTGTATTTTGGTTCTCTATGTTCAAAAAAATTGATGGGCTAAAAGTAGAATGCTATGGGATTGATTTGGCCATCATTTTGATGTTGTGGGAAAGAACTATAAAAGAATTTTTTACAATGTCTACAGGTCATAATATTCAATTTAGGAAAGGGTGGCTTCTTTTGCTTTAGTCTCGCCTGAATCACTTAAGTCATATACGAGCTTTCTTTTCATGCATTAACTGAGACTTGTCTTTTGTGACTAATCCTCTCCATCACAGTATCTTCTATGTGAATATCATTGATTGGTTGTGTTTGGATTTAATTATGGAGGTAAGGAGTTCATCCATGGATAGCTGTCTTCAATTTAGTCGGGGCCAAGGTTTGGAACTCTCCTCTTTTGAGAGGCATGGAAGTTCTGCAAGCTTCGAGTAGGATTCAAGGTTCAATATACAGAGGGAGATCATTTTAAATAGGCAACCCCCACCAACATCATGTGTCAACATAAATTACTGATGGGTGATCTAAAGGAAATCCTTGGATGGCTAGGGCGGGGGCATGTTGTGAGATGAAATCAAGTGGATTCAAGGATTAACTCTCAAGATTAAAAGGTACAGGGCTTCTAAATCTGAGCTGTGACCATTCTCCTGGGTAATCTTTGCTTTTGGACCTTGCCCTTACCTTTAAAAAAAACGGAAAAAACTGAAGAGAAATAGGAAGAAGAAGAAAGGAATGCAGAACTGGGAATTATCAAAATGGAGCGTGTGATTGCTCTAATGTCATCAATTGGATAGAGGAGAGGGGTGTCTGCACATGCACCCCACATTTTTATTAATTTGAGTGGAGTTAGGAATAAGGTTTCATGGGCATAAATTTTGGAAGTTAACTAGTTTCTGTGAAAGTTTCACGTTTTGCCCTTTGTGAAAATTCCCTGCATCTGGTTTTTGGTAGTTTCCTATAACTTTCTTCAGGAATACTAAAGATATTGATGTTTCAGTACATGTTTATCTATTATTGCTTTCTTAGATGATTTGCTGACTAAATTTATCTTTATACAGGTTGAGAGGGAGAGGAGTTTGCTCAATTCCAAGTTAATTGAATTTGATAGCCTCCTCCGTAAACCCTATGCAGCTCCACCAAATTCTACTCTTGCCATCCAAAGTCCTGCTCCCAATCCAGATGCATCCTCACTAACTGCTCAAAATAATACTCCTCCTTCAGCCTCAAGTTTTAGTCAACTGAGCACATCACCTAATATGGGATTTGGAACGAGGCAAGATCTCTTCCTAACATTTGATTTTCACATGGTTATTTTTTAGGAATTCACAGAATCCTTCCATTCAAATGAAGAAAAAAAAGAAGAAAAACTTGAGTTAATGCCGATATTTCATTAGTCCTATTCCTGGCATGCCATTTGGCCTTTATTGACCTAATGAGCAATTTTTCCTCAGGCCCTCTACACCATCAAATAATGCTTTTGGGCAATCAAATTCCTTTCAATTCTCCAGCCAGACTTCAGGTGCATTTGGGACAAACAACTTGGCATTTGGAAATGCAGGTGTTTTAACGCTTTTGTGCAAGAACTCTAAGGTTGTATACTTATGGACATACTGCTTCTGACTTCAATTATGTTATAGGTTCATTTGGCAGCCAACTTCCTGTGCAGATGCATGGAAGTCCCCTTCCCTCCAATACAGCAGGCTTCAGCCATAATAACATGAGTGCTGGAAGTAAAGCATTTTCTCCTGCAGCAGCGCCTCCACAGATCATCAGTTTAGCAAATAACCAGTCACCTATCCTTTCCAATGGGACTAACTCTATGTTTGGTGCAGAGTCAACCATGCATGCTCAGCTGTAAGTTAATGGAGAAATCTTCTATCTGCAAGCTATTAGAAAGAGAACCTGTTAATTAACAATTTTTGGATTCAAAAGGTTAGAGACAATTATAAGATTTGAGTTTTGGTTTCTGGGCTGAAGTTGTTTATTCAGCTATCAATCTATTTCAAATCAAACTCTTTCCTTTATTTCTCTTTAACTGAAACAGAAAAGTTTCCGAACTTTGGATGATGCATCTGTGGCCTCTAATATTGAAGCTTGACTAAGCATGATAAAACCTTAAATCCTGATTCCTTCAGCTTAGCAAAATGAACCCTTTTGCTATTCTGCATAATCTAGGGCCATATACCTAGTCAAATCTTATACCATATGATGATGGCTTTTCCCACTACATGGGTCAATGTGCTTTTTAACATTCATCATGTTCTTGTGACACCCTTGACTCAATCAAGTCATTTTTTTACTCATTCATTCATTGGATGGTAGCCCTTAATGGATATGTAATTTTAAAGAAATTTGTGTTCTTAATGATTGAAAATTTGTGATTTTCTTATAGTTTGGTTTTGGTCTGTCTTCTCCATGCCGCAGAGAGAAAATGCAGAGAGATAACTTTTCTGGGGATACGAGTATTTGGTTGAAAGAGGAATGGAATCCTGGAGAGGTAAAGATCTTAATGTTGGCTATATTTTGTGAATTTTTCTCATGATTAGTTTTGTGGCTTTGTAGCTTTATGGGAGGATTGATATCCTGATAATCTGTTTACAAAGGGCTGAGAATTGACTGGGAAATTGAGATGCCCTTCCTTTGCACGATAACTCAAAAAAAAAAAAAAAAAAAAAAAAATGGAAAAGAAAAAAAAAGAATAGAGAGAGTAATGCATTGTGTTTTAGCATTTTATGTCTTCCTTGTCTTTTGTTAGAATTAAAAATCAACAAATAAGCAACAAAAACAACAAAATAATAATTGTTATTATTATTTTCTGTCAGGCATCGTCTTGAAGGCCTCCAGATTAACCAGACAGAACATAAAAATAAATGGAAATACCACTTTGCCTACTGTAAATGTGTCTTTCAGCCTTGATTTGATGATCTTTACTATATCTTATTTCGGTAAAAAGGAAAACCATTAAGTGCCCGTTTGGATATACTTTCTGTTTTGTTTCTAAAAATAGAGAATAGGAAAAAGAAATTTCTATATAAAATATAAAATCTTCTAGAGGCTTGCATTGAAAAGATAATTGTTTTTCAAGATTGATTAATAATATTGAGCTAGTAAAATTTTTTTACCTCAAATCTTAAGATTTTTTAAAGTAATTTTAAGGAGACAGGTTAAGCTTATACATTTTCCATAAGAGTTTCTACTTTTTATATAAAAGTTTCTATTTTTAAAAACAAAGAACAAAAAGTATTAGCCAAATGAAGCTTAAATAAACTACTTTGTGTTTTTGTTGTTGTCTTTTTTTACTAATTTTTTTTTGGCTTCCAGATTCCAGAAGAAGAGCCTCCGGCTGCTTTTGTTTAACAGGTATACTTGGGTAATGAAGACTTATAAAGCATCATAGTTGAAAGGCTAGAAGAGCACACAGCTTATTGGCGTCACTTGCAAGATTGATAAAGCTGTCATGGCCATGGAGTGGGAAGAAGGGATGATTAATTTTGGTATGATAATTTTCTGGCATGCTGAAGAAGTCACTTGTTGCTACAATAGTTAAATCATTCTGATGCCTGGGCCCCTGTTCTTGCTTTAGAGTCTTAAGTTCTCTAGCCGTGGCAAGTGAAATGTGGGATTATCTTTTCCATTAATCACACATATCTTGCCATGCACTGGCCTTTAAAGCGGCATCTGAATTGTGGCTATGTTGCTGTGCAAATTTTTGGATTATCTATAAATGCATTAATTGATGCACATAATTGCTGATATTTTCTATTGAACATATTGCTTTTCAAATAGGTGCAGAAATTAAGTGTTCAGTTGATATGTATGCGTATCTGTTTAATGCAAAGAGCTTAGGTTTTAGTTGTTTTCTGATTTCTCAGAGGCAAAAAAAAAAAATATAGGATTGGAAGCTCTCAAATTGCATAGATGGCTGCAAATCGAGAATGGAAGAAACCAATTATTTCTAGCTTGTCCATGATTAGATGCCATGCTTCCTACTTGAGGGACAAATTAAAATTGAAGTTTTTTTTTTATAACTGTGGATGTCCGGGCTAGCTTACGCGCCCTTCGACTAATCCCACGGAGCCTTGAAGTTAACGACGGGGTAAACCTCCGATGGCCCTGAGGGGACTCTAAGATGGATGAATGGCATATAAGAAAAACTAAAATAAAAACTAATGCAGTGGAAGGGTGTTTGGGTGGTGACATTTTGTTTAAATGGTTTGCATCTGTCATCTTTCCGTGTATGTATGTATGTATCCAGGGCCAATCCTTTCGATAAATTTAGCACAGCCCCTATCCTCCTCCTGCTGTTGATGTGTATTCACTATTCAAGCCCAAAACTTGATTCAAGTTGTACAAACCTCACTGTCAAAACAAAAGTAAGACAATGGGTGTTGAATCATTTGGTTTGGTTTGTTTTGTTTTTCAAATTGTCAAATCCAGACAGGCAGAATGCATTTTGTGCTTGACAACTCTTAATCTACTTGTTATATTGCCTTTTTGTAGGCTTGAAATGACAAGTTTACAGCCCACGTTTACCTTTTTTCTTTTATAAAGGGTCAAGGAAACTTTCTCATCAGTCGGGGCCGTTGGGCGACTTGGATGGGTTTTTATTTGGTTGAAGATTTTGTTTACCTACAAACAGGGGAAAATCAGAAATAATTGGTCAGAGTGAAAAGGAGTTGCAAAGGATGGGTGCCCATTTCGAAAAATAAAAAAATGCCACTCTGGACCACATGGGTGATGAGGAGGGACGGCCATTTTCCCTTTCCTTTTAATGGAACCTGAGTGACTCCTGTCCTTCAAGACTCGGTTGCCCAGATGGCACAGGTTAATACTCCTACTCAACCGCGTTTTTTGAATTTGATAATTGATTGCAAAAGATTCGAAATTGAAAAGGTCTCAAAGATCGTGCAGACATTGTATCCGTGGGGCCCGTTTGTCTCCCGGCTGACTAAACTACAGAACTTCCCTGTGGTTTCCTTTTTCCCTCTCGCAAATTGAGGTTTTCCCTCTCTGTAACTTATTTCCTGTATGGCATAGCGAGGGATGCGGTCTAATTAAATCCCTCTCTACGCCCGTCCTCCCTTCCTCCCAAGTGCTTTAATGTCGTTACTGACACCAACCCAAAATAGAAGAAATATTCTAATTTGAATGGTTGGGCTAAAAAGATCATTAACTTGGTGATATTTAACTATATACGTTTTAACATAATATTGGAAAAAATTTCAATGAGCAGAGAAAATGTGTAGGGCTTCAGGCCGTGGAGTAGTGCATTTACTTGGATTATCCAATTACTATGGGAGTAGATGGGCTGAGCTTTTAATGCCCAATTTAACACACCTCTGTTTTGTCAATCCCCGTAGACGTGCCAGCATGTCATGACTCATGGCAGGGACTTGACACCAACACTGCTCTGGTGGTGTGGTTATGAAATTGTGAACCCAAGTAATAATTTAAGAAAATAAAATATAGGCGTAGGGGTTTATAAAAATAAAAGGCAGGAAGGCAATGAGGGATGGCCTTGGCCAGCTGCCACACACATCAAGCACCCCAAACAGGAGTCTAGTCAGGACTGAAGAGGAGACCGCAGAGGCTTTTGATAGGGGCATGTGACTTCTCCAAACTCCATCCATCCAGTAGTACAAGCAGCAATGTCTCGCCCTCCTGCTGCTCGCCTCTTGCTCTTCATCTTTTCCTTTTGGTTTGGTGCTTCTTTCATTCAGATCTGTTGTGCACAAAGCGTGGTGGTTGATCCAAAGTTGAAGTTTGAGAATCCAAGACTTCGGCAAGCCTACATTGCCCTCCAAGCATGGAAGATGGCCATTTTCTCAGACCCCTTCAACTTCACCTCCAACTGGGTTGGTCCCCAAGTCTGCTCCTACATGGGTGTGTATTGTGCCCCTTCTCTCTCCAATCCCTCCCTCAAAGTGGTTGCTGGCATCGACCTCAACCATGCGGATATCGCCGGTTATCTGCCTCTGAGCTGGGCCTCCTCTCCGACTTGGCTCTCTTCCATCTCAACTCCAACCGCTTCTGCGGCATTGTTCCCAGCTCTTTGAAGCGCATGAAGCTCCTCTACGAGCTGGACATCAGTAACAACCGCTTCGTGGGGAGCTTCCCCAATGTGGTGTTGTCCATGCCCTCCCTCAAGTTCCTGGATCTCCGATTCAATGAGTTCGAGGGTCCAGTTCCATCCCAGCTCTTCAATAAGGATCTGGATGCAGTTTTCCTCAATGACAACAGATTCCATTTCGGCATCCCTCAGAATCTGGGCAATTCACCCGTCTCTGTTCTGGTCTTGGCCAACAACAATCTTGGGGGTTGCATTCCAGGCAGCATTGGTAAGATGGGAAAAACCCTAAATGAGATCATCCTCATGAACGACAATCTCACTTCATGCTTACCTCCTCAAATCGGCCTTCTCAAAGAGGTTACCGTGTTTGATGTGAGCTTCAATCATCTCCAAGGCTCACTGCCACCCGCCATTGGCAAGATGAAGAGCTTGGAGCAGCTGGATGTTGCCCACAACAGTTTCACCGGTGCGATTCCGCCCACCATCTGTCAGCTGCCCAGATTGGAAAACTTCACCTATTCTTTCAACTACTTCACCGGAGAGGCTCCTGTTTGTGCTGCCATTACTGGTGATGGTCGCCAGAATTGTATCCCAGGAAAGACGGACCAGCGGTCCTCTAGTATGTGTTCCTCTCAAGCTGCACGTCCTGTGGATTGCAGCAAGTCCAAATGCGGCGGCGGCAGCACCAACGCTGGTGGTTCCCCTCCCAAGAAAACCCCTCCTGTGCCCAGCCCAACAACGCCAGTTGGTCCTTCCCCGCCACCACCACCTTCTTCAAAGTCTTCGCCTTCCACCAGATCACACCCACCACCACCCCAATCACAACACTCGTCCGTGCCTCCTCCCGCCAAATCATATCATTCCCCACCTCCTCCAAAGCAGTCCCCCATGACATCCCCGCCACCGCCCCCACCTACTGAAAAGGTATCACCAAGGACGCATCTTCCGCCACCGCCGCCGCCGCCTCCACCACCACCACCACCTCCATCATCAAACCAGTATCGTTATTCGCCACCACCCCCACCCCCACCATCCTCATCAGAACATTACAGTTCACCACCTCCATCATCGAATCATTACCACTATTCATCACCACCACCGCCACCATCCACATCAGGACATTACAGTTCGCCACCTCCGTCATCAAACCACTATCATTATTCACCACCACCACCACCACCACAATCATCGAGCCATTATACTTCCCCACCTCCCCCACCCACCGAAAAAGGATCACCAAATACCCATTTTGTACCACCACCGCCACCACCTGTCTATCCACATATGACACCGCCATCCCCACCCCCGCCCTCACCTTCATCACCAAATCCGCCCCCAGAGTCTGAGATGCCTCCGTCACATCAACAACAGCCTCCATCACCTGGGCCTTTGCATCCTCTTCCTCCGCCACCATCTGGATGTGGCACTCCTGGATCCCTACTCCCACCACCACCACCGCCACATTCTCTACCAGTACCATTGGCACCAGCACCCAGCCATCACCACTCACAATCATACCCACCTCCCTCACAACATTGGCATCATCCACCACCGTTACACCATCAAAATTCTCCACCACCCACCAAAAACCCATATTCGCCCCCTCCACCGCCTCCGGATAACGTGCCATTGCCACCAGTTATCGGGGTATCGTATGCATCTCCTCCTCCCCAGGAATCCCCTACTACTGATCTATTTGATATCCAATTTTAAATCTCTTCCATTCAATCATATCTTTCCTGTGTATTTGTCTAAAGGACAAAGACACCGAAGCGAGAATTCTATGCTGCAACAAAGAGCAATGAACGAAGGATCGCAGCAAGGAAGAGTTCCATCTCGTGTGTCTTTTATTGTAATGCTGCTTTGTGTCTTTTTTGAGGGTTGCTTTCCTAGCAATAATCTAGCTTCACCTTTCTGCTTCTTGTTACTTATGTATTCTTATTAATTTATATGATGAAGATAATGATACAGACATGGGTTTTGGAAGAGGGGCATGATATGGGCTTTTGTTGTACTATTATAGTCTAGTGTACAATTTCATTTCAGTTGGGCATGATTTGTGCCTCGGATTTGGTGCCCTAGAAGTTTAGGTAGAGATGGATATAAGTTTGAGTTCATGATGGCTTCTATGTTGCCTGCATGAGTTCGAGGTGCCTCAGGCTTGCTTAGGCATTTCCCCTGTATAGATTCACTTAGCTCTGGCTTGCTTAGTGATTTTCTCTATGCAAGTTCTCTTTCTCTTTCAAATTTGAACTTGTTAGCTCTTGCCGCCTTCTACCTTCTCCTCAACCTTTCACGCATCAAAGTCCTATTGAAATTTGAACTTAGATTGGACCTAAAAATCTACAACACAAACATAAAAGCATCAAATGTAACTTGCTAAGGCACTAACAACAAGATTAAGCTTGGATGAATTTTAAGCACCTTGAACACACTATGATAGGCTCCTTAGAGTCTATTGAGGTGTTGAGTTTGGGCCCTTGTTGCAAGTCCCTCAACACCTTTAAAGGGAAAATAAAAGAGAAGTACACAAACAAAGCTAAACTCTTATAACCAGCTTGCATAGGGTTTAAAGGAGTAGAAGCCATGATCAAGGGCTTGTTTGGGAAGTGTTTTCAAGAACTGTATTTTGTTCTCAAGAACAAAAAACACCAAAAAACATGTTTGGTAACTTGAGTGATGTTTTGTTCTGGTGTTCTTTGTGTTCTTAAAATCCTATTTTTAGAGAACATCTTCAACTTGTTTTTCCTTTTTTTTTGCACTATTTCAAGAACTAAAAGAAGGGCTTGTTCTTCGTGTTTTCATTAGGAGTGTTCTTTGTGTTCTCAAGTGTTCCCTCTCAGTCTACATCGTGAATATCTTCACCAACATCCAAAATAGAGAAAAATCTCTAAAGAAACATAAAAATCTCAAAGAAAAATCTATGAAAATACCAAGAAAAATCCTAGAAAAAATCTCTGGGCAGATAAAAAAATTTCTGAAAAAAAAAACAAGGAAACTATACGAGAAAAATAGAGAAAAATCTCTAAAAAACATCAAATAATATTTGAAAAATCAGAGATTTTCTCAAAAAGGAAAACTTTCAATACCCATAAGATGAAGAATAAACAAATCCAAATAATTGACCAATTGAGAACAATTCCTTTGTGTGTATGCCCTTGTGGTGTTTGTGAACGGGGAATGAAAAGCAGGCAGACAACTGATGATATATATAATAATAGTTTATATATATATATATATATATATATGTGTGTGTGTGTGTGTGTGTGTGTGTGTGTGGAGTGAATTCTATAAATTCTAATGACATTGTAGGACTTGAATAAGAATCGGTAATATATTATTTTGTATGTAAAGATGTATTATTTTATATGTTAATGGTATGATGTTACTGAATAATGTGAATTTAATGATATTGTATCATGATGTAAATTTAATAATATGATATAAATTTAATGATTAAACTTATATAATTATAATTATTTTTAATAATTTTAATAATATTTTTATAATTTTTTGAACTTTTTAATTATTATATTTTGCATTTCACCCTATATCATAGACATGAAAAATGATGCAGTTAATGATCAAAACCAAAAAATTGAATAATGTACTACTCCTTGAGAATATCCTCACCAACATATCTCTATTAAGACACCTAATATACCTTTGATGTATTTTCATTATTTATAATTATTTTAAAAAATTGAAAATGATGCAAATAATTTTTGAAATTGGTACAATTTCTTAAATTTTAATGAAGAGTAAAGATAAAAATTATTTATATTTATAAAATAAAATTAATCGAAGAAAACACTTAGTTTAAAAAACAACTTCCAAACATGTTTTTTGTTTAACTTGTTCTATTATTTTTTTTATTAACTCAACCAAATATGTTCTTTTTATTTTTTATTTATTTATTTTTGAGAACAAAAATTGTTTTCTAGAATTCAATTCTCAAACACTATTTATTTTCCTGAAAACATCAAAAACTGTTCTTAAAAATTGTTTTCCAAAACAATTTTCAAAAATAGTAACCAAACAAACCCTAAGTTTGCTTCAAAATCTATGCTAGGAATCCCTTATTCATCGCCAAGGTCAAAGTCTCCTCATTAGCTACCCCTATTAACATGCAAAACTTAGTTTGAAGTGATTCTCTAAGTTTCTTGTTTAAGTTAGAATATCATTAGAACTTCCATAGATGTCTCTAGTGTTAATTTGGAGTACTCCTTGCCCTTAATGTTGCTAAGTTACATTGTAACTTAGGTACTTAAGTTTTTATTAGTTACTTTTTATTCACTTTCACTTTTTTTTTTTAATGTCTTTTCATTTTATTCATTTTTTCTCTTTTTACTTATGCCTTCATTTTTTTTTCTTTTTCTCTATATTATTTAAATAATTCAAGTAGTCATTCTATCTTGGCTTATTTGCTTATATAATGACTTTTAGCTTGTGATTCCCAAGCTAGTTAACCTAAGGCTTCATGTGATGAACCACCCTTGGGACTTACTACCAAGCCTCAAAAGACTAAACTATTGATAAAGTTGTGCAAACTATATTGATAAGTAAGCATAAAACAATAATAATCACCATACCAAAATTCTCAAACAAAAATAATGAATACAACAAATAATCATACATTAAGGATAATCACCATGCCAAAACTCTCACCATGCTAAAAACATATGAACATGCAATACAAAGGCACAATAAGAGTGTATTCATTGATTGGCCAATCAAACACCATATTTTCCTTAATTGGAGTTCAAGCTTGACCTTTTTCTATCCCTAATAAATTAGTACCATATTATGTGTTAGAAACCTTGGATTACTTTGTTCCCATGCCCTGGATCTCATAGGGTACATGTATCTATTCTTAGAGCTCTCTAGATCTAATGCAACGGAAAATAATAACTTCAAAAACCATTACAAAATAAAGATTTGGAGAAAAAAGTTGCTAATTGATTAATTAACCATACAAGGTCGTGATTAATCAATTAGCCAAGTCCAAAGATACTACTCACTTATCCTTGTGCAAAAAATATAATGATCAAAATGCCCTTATGCATAGAAGTGAATTAAAAACCCATCCAACCCTCATAAATCATGTCATCAAGGAATATGAGCTTAGAGCAGGAATCACTAGGACCCATAGGAGTACTAGTTTCCTCAGAATCAAATTCTGAAATTGACTCAACATCCCACTACAAAGAGTTAATTGCACTCCAATGTCCTATGTATATTACAACAAGACACCAAGTGCTTAGGTCTGTGACTTTCTATCCATTGCATGTAGACTTCCCATGAAATGGTGTCTGTAATATAACAAGGTAGTGTTATCATTTATCAATATTACCTCTTAAATCTTTGAGTTACAGATCCTACTTATTATGTGATCAAATGATATACTCTAGTTTCAAAGAGCATATGTCAAATTCCACAAAAAGAGTTATCGTGGCCATAGATTCCATGATCACATGTCCTTTAGATCACCTAAAGGGATACACTATCTTAGTCTCATGAGATATCATGGTGCCTCTATTGAGAATACTTGTTGCCATTAGCCTCCATCAATAGTGACCCAATTCATAGGGATATATGACCACTTTAGGGAATCACTCATAGGTCAAAGCCTCCTATTGATTTTAGCACAAGCTCAATATCTTCTCAAGGTTGAGAGTCCATGTGGTAGCTTGGTGAATCATGACAATTGATAACCTAGCATTATGATTCACCATAGATCCTGTCTAGTGTGCATCACATACACTAGTGCACTCACCATGAGAAACTCATCTTGACGGCCAAGACAAGTCATCCTTCCAATTAGGAGGTGGTGTTCTACAGTATCTACTAGATTGCTCAAATCCATGAACCGATTGTGGACAACTTATTTACTTACAATGAACCCATGACTTGTATCTTTTATGCAATTCTTAATACACCAAAGTTATGTACAATATAAGAGACATGAGCTGAATGCTCAAATCAATGTCAATACACCAAAAAGAATAGCAAGGGGATAGTTATGTATTTAAAACTAAGTCATAAATGAATGTATTTAAAAAGATATGAATGTATCCCACATCAATATACATGAATTAATCCACAACTTTTCTTCAAATGATCATAAAGGGAAGCTCATAAAAGGACAAAGAGTATTCCTTTGTTTTGGAATTGCAAGATTCATTCATGTAATTAAATTTGAGAAAATAAAAAAAATCCTTAAAATCAAAGAAAACTAGGAATAGTGCATGTCATAGAAAAATGGCAGCATCTGGGATTGAAAGCAAAATTTTATCAACCTAGGGGGTTTAAAGATCAAATATGAAAAGGAAAATAGAGTTAGAAATCAATTTAAAAATCATGAAACGAACATAAAAAACAGAAATTGTACCTAAAGAAAATAGCACAAAAGAAACATAGTACACTATGTGCATGGGCATTGCGCATGCGGAAAAAAAGTGTAGTTGGGAAAAACACACTTAAAAGCTGAAGGATTAAGTGCACAAAGGTTGTGCTCCAGAGTGTGGACTAGATAAAGGATGAAAGAGCATGCACAAATGAATTGCCCACTGAAGGGGGTTGTGCATTGAGTGTGCGCAAGGGAAAAGGTGCACGATAGCATAACAAAGAGGATTATGTACCTAGGTTTGCACACTGAAGAACAAGGTTGCATAGGAAATGTGCATTGAGGAATACAAGTGCACGCAAGATTTCACATCAGATATTAAGGAAAAAGTGTGCATAAAGATTATGCACTAACAATCTATAATAATGTGCACAATAGCGCACTGAAGGGAGCTTGACTGCACACTAAAGAGGGCGCAATGCACATTGAAGGGAGTTAGATCAGGCATTAAAAGAGGTAGAATATGTACTGAATTACACAAGGGGAAGGCCAAGAAAGGGGTATTGTGTGGGCAAAGTTTGTGCACTAGAGTGTGCATTAGAGAGGGAGAAGAGTGTGTGTAGGAGGATTGTATACTAAATTAGCTTGGATGCTTGGGAAATAACATGGCTAAGATGCGTTGTCAAGAAGAAAAAAATATGCTAAATAAAGTGCATCGGAAGGTAAAACAACATGCACATTGAGAATGTGCATTGAAGAGTGCACACTTTGAAAAGTGCACTAAGAGCACTACGTAGGTAAATTACGGGTTTGAAGAACTATAGAACAAAAAGTGTACTAACAAAATGTACAAAAACAAGATTGCATATAAAAAAAGACACCAAACTTGTGCAACTCATGTTTGCGTAGACTAGAGTACATACATAAGTAGTGCACAAACCTACAGTGGAATGCACACTAAACATTATGTGAACAAATATAGCAAGCTACTAATGCACAAACATTGTGCATAAACTAAAAATGAGCATCAACAAAATGAAGAGACATGCATGAATATATGTTGCATACTTGAACAATGCATAAACTCAAACTGCACACCCGAGTAATGCACTAACTCAACTCACAATGTGCAAACCATTTGCTCAAACAAAAGGACTGGAACGAAGAGGCATACAAAAAAAACAATGTACAATAGTGCACAAGAAATGCATAAACCTACACATAAAACAGTGGGAGCTAGGCGCACACTAACTAGTGTGCAAAAAAGCAACAAACACAAAAAATGAAAACGCATTAATTGGTGCACAATTAAGAGCATCCTTAAGAGGAGATGCGTAATTTGATGCCCAATGAGAAACAAACACTAGAAACATAGAAAAAAAAACAACAAATACAAAGTACAACTAAAGAGAACAAATAAACAAACAAGCCATTGAACGAAGCCTCATTTTATGTTTTATCAACGAGCTAAGAACAAGTGAGAGAGCTAAAGTGGTTTTGAAGCGAAAATGAAAATGAGATTTATAGATATCAAACAGTGAAGATGAAACAATAATAACAAATCTATAGACAACTCGAAAATCAAGAGAACAACATGTGGCCTCTAATATCCACATTCAACCCACAAGCAGTCTTCAATAAGAGCAGATGAAAGAGAAAGAAAACAACGCTAAGTATGGGTTTCACAATGAAAAGAACTTACTTGAGAAGAGATTGTTGGTGAACCATTTTTTCTCTTCATTTGGCTCATTAATTTTCTCATTTTTTTTACTTTCCAAGCTTTCTCTCTCTACCTAACAATTTCCAACCACAAAATATTCTCCTCTTCCTCTCTTTCTCACACACAACAATGTTGAATGTTCTCACCCCATCCTAAAAAAGAGAAGAAGAGAATTCACTAAATGCTAAAATGGTATTTTTAAAGGGTCAAGGACTGATAATCCAAGCATAAAAAGCTTTCTAAAAACCTTAAAAAGAAACCTCATAACTGAAACCAAAAAAAAAAAAAAAAAAAAACTAAATAAGGGTCCTAAGCTAAGGCTCACGACCAAATTAATGAATCTAGACTAAACCTAAGGGGCTATTAAAAGCCATGTTAGGATCCACAAAAATCTCCCTAATGGTCTCCAAAATTGGCTCGAGTATCATTAACGAGTCAAGTAACAGCGGACTACCAAGGGACATGATGAATGACTAAACAAAAAGATCCTAGGCACGCATTACAAGGGAACACAAAGTGAGAGAAAAATGAATATGAAATGACATGTGCTAACAGAAAAATGAAAGATCTACAAATATACCCCTTTTCGGTGTAGATTACAAGTATAATGAATACAAACAATGAAATGTGAGTGATGAATGGAATGAAGTGATTTATACTGAAGAATAAAAAAGACCAAAAATTTTATCCTAGCACATGACATGATAAGTTCTAAGATTAGTCAAGCAAAAGAGAAGAAACTCGAGATAAAGATGATGACAGAGTGGAGAGCATATACAAAATAAAGTAAAGAAAATAGTGGATGTGAAACCATGAGAGCAAGATATAGAAAGCTAGTAACCATGAATGTTGAAAGCCATGACTTTGAATGCCAAAAATGGGTAAAGGTGGATTTGAATGCCCAAAAAAAAAAAAAAAGACTCTTAACATCAAAATTAAAAAAAAAAAAAAAAAAACCTTGGACACCAAACTGAAAAAATGTGGCTCTAAATGCCAAATTGAAAGATAATGACCCTGAACGCTAATACTATGGCTCTGGATGCCTGAACTAAAAAAAAAAAATGTCTCTGAATACCAAAACTAACAAAAAATGGCTTTGAATGCCAAAATTTAAAAAATGGCTTTGAAAACCAATACTATGGCTTTGAACGCTTGAAATGTGGCTTTGAACACCAAAATCGACCAAAAAAGGAGATATAGTCTACGATTCTAGGTTGAACCTCTCAAAGGTGACCAAAATGGTGTAGGCTCTAAATGTGTATACTGTAGCTTTAAACACCAAACTAAAAAATAATGGCTTTGAATGCCAAATTAAAAATAATGACTTTGAATGCCTAACTAAAAAAATGTGGCTCTGAACACCAAACTATGAAAAAAAAAAACTCTAAATTTTACTAATATAGGTTTAAACATTAATGATATGGCTTTGAACACCTAAAACATGGCTCTTAATGCCAAAATCAGTTGAAGAGGGAGATAAAATCTACTACTCTAGGTCAAACCTCTCAAGGGTGACCAAAATGATGTAGGCTCTAAACGCTTATACTATCACTTTAAATGAAAAACTGAAAAAGAAGGATTCTGAATGCTAAAATTGAGAATGACTCTAAATGCTAAAATTGAAAAAGAGTGGCTCTGAACACCAAGATGAAAATAATGGCTCTGAACATCAATACTACAACTTTGAACTCCTAAAATGTAGTTTTGAATGCCAAATCTACGGCTTTGCATGCCAAAACTATGACTCTAAATGCCTAAAATAAAAATGGGAATGAGAGGAATATGCCCCAATATATAGGATCCTCACACTACTTAATGATCCAATGAAAAACATTATCAACCGAAAGCAACTACCCTTTAAAAGGGTGAAAACAAGACTCCACGTGTCTCAAAAGATGCTTCGCTAGTGATTTGAAATGATCCAATCGACCGATGGGCTTAGTCATCACAACTCATCTAACTAGCTCCAAACACTCCATTGGGGAATCATGATAGCCTAGACATCTCTGAATTAGAGTACTCCATTGAGGAGTCAGAATGGTACAATCAACAATATCTAGGAAAGTACTCTATTGGGAGTTGTCTCTATCACAATGAATAATCCATTGAGGACTAAGAGAGCAAATTTATCCATCTCAAAATTGATCTACTAAAGAAACTGTCACTATGTTAAAACACTCGACTAATAGTTGTCTCTGTATCTTAAAATATACTTCACTGGGGATTGTCTCTATCTCATGAGATACTCCTTTAGAGATCGGGGTAACAAAGTAGTCAAACGAATCTATCACAAAAGTACTCCTCTAGGGAACTACAATTGCATTGAAACATACCCACTGAAAGCCATTTACATCTCAACATACACTCCATTGGGGAAACTATCACTATCTCTAAGAAATACTCCACTAGGTACTTTAGATAGTGAAAATATCAAAGCTCAATGAAAGTGCTCCATGGAAAGCTTTGAGCAACAAAAATATCAAAATTATGACTAGCAATGTGAATGAAAATCCTTCAATCGACTAAAGGGGCCGTTGAAACTAAATGAAAAGCCTACCATCTCAACAAGAAAATGGGGAATATGCCTAGAAAAGCAGCTAATGCAAGGTCGTGTATGCAACCAAATGACACTAGCTAATCATCTTAGTGCTAAGAGCTTAAAGATCAACAACTAAGAGAGTAAAGACATAATGGTTTGTCATGCTAGCTTGATGGAACCTTAACAAGGATTGAGATAATCATACTGAACTACTCTATTAGGATCAATGAGTGAGAGCCCACCCATCATTGGCTCAAGAGTACTCCATTAGGAACAATGAATGAGAGCTTATCCATTTCTGGCTCAAGAGTACTCCACTAAGGAGGCGTAGTAATCAACATCATCACAAACATGAGACTATGCAAATCAATGAAGAGCTAACAATCTTAATGATAAGGGGGTATGCCCCAATGTAACATTTGATGCATGGTAAGTCAAACAATATCCACTATCTAACTTCCAATAGGAAATCAATCATCATCTATATCCACTACTGAACTAGATCCAAGGATTAAAGAGGTGTGTCCTAAAAGAGAAATCATGATGGACATCTATACATCTACCAAGTCCCCAAGCATCCACCCAAGTAGAGACTCTCAAAGATGACATTTGATCTTATGGCTCCAGAGTGGCCTTAAAACACATGATGTAATGTAGCCTAAGGGCGATAAGGTAAGAGAAATGAAGGAAAACTAGGCTCAAATACCTAACAATAAAACCCATACCCTCATGTATAAGATGCAATATGTAGAGAGAATCTCATAAACAATGGACCTAAATCTGTCCAATGCGAAAATACTGATGAGAAGAAGGAAAAAAGAAGATTTGATTGATAATGAGATGTGTAAGAATAATGTGAAGGATATATTAGGCCTCAAATAGATCAATGTGAGAGAAAAACAAGAAGGTGAAATGAATGGGATAAGTAAAAAATAATAACAAGAGTAAAGCAAAATGATGAAAGGAATGAGGATCAAACCATGTCATAGCATAGAGAAAAATCACATTATCAATGGATGGAATAGAAATGATAATGGTCTGATGCCCCCAGGAAAAGCCACTCATCTCTTACACTAAAAAAAATATGAGAAGGTAGACACAAGGAGAAGAGGGTTTCAAAAAGCTCACATACAAGCTCTCATCAATAAATAAACTCAATTAAGCAACCTTAAATGCTAGTATACATGCTCAATGGAGAAGGGTACTATATACATACATACATACATGTGCTTACTTTTTTTTTTAATTTTTTTTTTATAAATGCACATACTTTAAACATACATTGATGAGCTATAGTGAGAAAGACATGATGAATGAATACACTCTTAGAATTTGATGTAATACAAACTCTCTCTCTAATGAGATGACCCTTTTAAACAGAGGGTCTCCAAATCAATGTCCATGGAATAGAGTAGAGGAGATGATTTGACCATCCTTCATATAATGAAATGTGAAGGATCACCACTCGGGATGAATGAGAAGATGAAGTGAAACAAGTAGTAATACAAACAAATAAGGGGATGAAGAATACAAACAATGAGATGTGATGAAATGTAATTGTTTGATGACAACAAATGATGATAAAAGTATGCATGTAGGTCCAAAGCTCATGAGACTCCTAAACAAAGTGTACATACACTAAAGGGGGCCCCTATCTTGGTGTAGAAATGTGAGCAAGGCAATGAGAAAGAAAAAGGTTATGATGCTCATGCAAGGCTTAAAGGACTAGCAACAATCTATATGTCAATAAAAAATGATAAGGTATAAGGCTAACCAAAACAAATGCCACCTATCCTGTGACCATGGTCTCAAACATAGTACTTCTTCAACATATCTACATTGGTCGGCTCTAAGAATTGGTTTCCATCTATATCCATAAACCATGCAAACCCCTATAGGGTCAACTCTCTAATGGCATAAGGTCCGCTCCAATAAGGTCTAAACTACTATCTAGGATCTCCAACCAACCTCTAAGGGCTCTCAAAACTAAATCACCTCTTTCTAGGTTTAGGCTAAACCTTTTTTTTGAAAGGATGGAACATCTTCCTTTGATAAGCATGAACATGATCTACCCTCTCAATTTTTTCTCATATAAGAGGCTAAGCTTATCAAATCAAGCTTGACTATACTCAGTCTTAAAGATCTGTTGCTCTAGTGCTACTCTCAATGATCCTATCTCTATCTTAACAAGTAACACGACCTCCATATGATACACCAAAGAGTATGGTGTAGATCCTATAAAGGTATGAAAAGAACCACGATAAGCCTATAATGCAAAGGGAAGCTTCTTTGACCAATCTTAAGAAGTTTGAACCATTTTCCACATAATCATTTTAATGTTCTTATTTGTGGCCTCTATTGCCTCATTAGTCTCTGGCCTATATGTAGACGATTTATGATACTAGATGCCATATCCCTGAAGCAAAGTATTAACCTCAACTTTGAAATGCACACCTTTGTCTAAAATAAACTCATGAGGGACTCCATAATGATAGATGATATGTGATCTAATAAAACTAACAACTCTAGTTACAGTCAATCTTGCATATGAGTTAGCCTCCACCCACTTGGTGAAGTAATTAATGGCAACAAGGATGAACTCGTAACTACTAGAAGATTTCTTTGAAATATTCCCAATAACATCAATCCAAACAAAAAAATGGCCATGATGAAGTTAATGCATGCAACTCTGATGGTGGCACATGGACGAGATCACCATGTTTCTGACACTCTAGACATCTCTAAGCGAATTGCCAACAATATGTTTCCATAGTCTACCAAAAATAGCTAGTCTTCATGATCTTCTAAGCTAGCATTTATCCTCTTATATGTGGTCCACATACTCTCGCAAGAACCTTTCTTATTGCTTGATTAGTAAAGGTGTGGTCTAAGCATAATAATAACATACCATCAACCGAGCATCTATATAATGACGCCACAAATCATAAATCTAGTAGTTAACTGCCTCAATGCTTTCTTATCCTTGGCTATCATAACCTCAGGATGTGCCAGATATGAGAAGATGATAGATATCATGGTACCAAGGCAAATCATCCTAGACCTTGGTCTTGCCAATCAAGCAATAGTAAGCAGGAACAATTCTCAACTCAATTAGTAAAGAATGAACAACAACATTAGTAGGAATATCAATCATGGAAGCTAGAGTAGCTAAGACATAGACAAATTGGTTCTACGCTCTAGGTAGATGTGTATATCTCAAATCATTAAATCTCTTAACTAATATCTTTAAGTAAGCATAGTAAGACCTAAGCTTCATATTTTTAGTCCTCCAATCATTGTGAATCTATTTAACTATCAAATTGGAGTCATTAAACACCTTCATTTGTCTAATTCCAAGATCAAGAGCAATCTCTAAACTAAGGATGCATGCCTCATACTTAACAATGTTGTTTGTAGTAGAATGATGGTTAGAAAATTCCAAACAAACTAATCTTGGGATGTGACCACCATGAGAGGATAATAAAACACTTATCCCATATCCAGAATGGTTAATTGTGCCATCAAGATACATGCACCAACAGGACAAACTAGTCACTAAAACGATCTTCTTATCTGGAAAAACATTATCAATCACTCTACCATCTAATATTGGAAGTGAGGCCAAATGATTCGCAACAATACACCATTTGATAGACTTCTGAGAGACATATTGGATATCAAACTTGATCAATAACACTAAGCATCTCATTAGTCTACTAGTCAATGCAGGCCTAGCAAACAAATATCTCAATGGATTTAGACTGAAAATTAGATGTACAGAATACTCAATCACATAGTGTCTCAATCTCCTAGTAGCCCAAACTAATGCCAAGCAAGGGCATTCAATCATGACATATATTACCTCATACTCTACAATCCTTTTACTTAAGCAGTAAGTTACTTGTTTTTTTCTCGAATCCTCAAGCTAAGCTAACATGCTATAGGATTAAATAACATGTTTAAGGCAATGTATGAAACTGACAGGTATAGGAGTAGAGGGCGACCTAGTGTAGGAGACACCAAAATTGGAGGAGACAACAAATGCTCTTTAATAATTTCAAATGCATGCTGACAATAATCACCCAAAATAATAGGATGATTATTCTTGACTAGAGCTTTAAGCGGATGTCAAACATATACTCCAATATCTTTGGAGAACGATGGATTATATGTTTGTGAGTCTTTGCGATGAGTTTGTACTCCTTTTGTACTAGGAATTAGACTATCATTTTGATAAGGACTCTCACAAGTCTACTTTTGGGTATGTATACACTCTAAGTGGTTTTTGTTGCTTCTATAGCAACAAATGAAGCCTTTTGGCTTATGGGTAGTTCCCTTGGTATATGGTCTAAGATCTTGTTATGTGATAATAGTAGGACGGTGGCATGGTCTAAAAATCTAGAGTACCACTAGAAAAGAAAACATATAAAGAGAAAGTACTACCATACTTAGTGAGATAGTACAGAGATGTGTCATGACTGTGGAGTAGATTTTTTTTGCAATGCCCAGTCTACTTTTGTATTGGATTCTAAGGGAGCCAATACTCCTATGGGTCCCATTAGTTCCTACTCTAAGCACATATACTATCATTGCATAATTTATGAAGGTTGGATTAGCTCTAAGTTCACTCCTATACATAAGGGCATTTTGGTAATTATGCAAGGGTGGTATATCAAATGTGGCATTAGACGGATCAGAAGATCAAGTGTCTTATGCTTGGATCTTTAGATAATGTGTTGCAATAGCAATACATGTCTATTACTAAAGACTTTAATATTCTTTCTCATTTGCAAAGATTGTTTGGTGATAAGTATAGGTCAACTTTGACAAACTACCCTTAAGACTATTATGAACATCAATATTGATATGCTCTTAGAGACCTTGTCATTTTCTTTGGGATGGCTAAGGGGATTCTCATAGATTATTGGGTGTTCATATGGAAATCAAAGGCTCTTTAAGTTCTTCTGCCAAGAAGAAGAACAAACAACACCAAATAAGGAAAGTTCAAAAAAAGAATAAGAGAGCAAGCTCAGGGGCAAGTGATTCATTTGTGACTTTTTAGGGCACTAGAAAAGGAATGCCCAATTTACCTAAAGGAAAATAAAAGTATACATTATTTTCTCATTGTTGAATATTTAACGGTGGATTTCACCATTTATGGTGGATAGATTCTAGGCCCACTATCTGTAAGTCCTTACAAGGTATTCAATAAGTGAGAAGGTTAAATGATGGGATTACATTTTCCTTGGCTTCAAGTGCAAGGATAGTTATGCAGGGTAGTGGAGGTAATATCTTCATTTTTTATATGTATTTTGTTATCACTTTGCCAAGGGATGAAAATAGTCAAATCTCAAGATTAAACCTAGAATTAATCAAACATTTGGTATCTAGACTTAGGTCATATTAATCTAAATAGGATCCAAAGACTGATCAAGTCTAGACTCTTTGATTCCAGTTTGCAAATCTTGTATAGATGATAAAATGACCAAGGAGACTAAAGCCAAGGAATGATTGGAGTTAGCGCATATTGACATGTATGAAACTTTTAGTGTCCATGCATGGGAAGGGTATGAGTATTTCATCACTTTTAGTGATGATTATTCTAGGTTTGGATATGTACATTTCGAATATCATGCCTTGGATAAATTCTTTGAATTTAAGGCAAGATCAGATAACCTATTTGGTATACATACCAAGTCACTTCGATTAAATAGTACTAGTATGCCTAGTAAGTTTGATTCTTTCCATTATATCCCAGCTATGTGTACTAGGGACTCCATTGCAAAATGGAGAAGTGGAAAAAAAAAATGTCAAACTTGGATAGACATAGTGAGATTGATAATTATCTTCTTATCACTTCCTATATTCTTTTATAGATGTCTTAGAGACTTTGTTATACATTTTCTTTTTATCTTAAGAGGTATATAAGTTTATAAGATATCTAAGAGGATTTTTGGGTTATTACCTTTATAGTCAGAATCATTAGAAAATGTTTGTTGGTATAAATGTTAGATTTCTGATGAAGACTATATGATAATGAATAAAGCAAAGAGTGGTATAGATTGGAGGATACATTAGAAAATAGTCCCACTCTTCCACATGATGATACTATAGATCTAGAAGGTTAGAGACATACCATTCCTATGATTTTTAATACATCAGTACCTCATCATAGTAGGAGGTTTATATTTCATGGATTATGATGAAGCAATGAGCAGTGTTTGTGCTCACTTGAGGTAACAAGCTATGAAGACGTAGTTAAAATCTTTGTATTCTAACATAGTTTCAACTCCTGTAGAAACACTTAAAATAATAAAACCCATAGGTATAAGTTGGTTTACACGAGGAACAAAGGAGTAGATGGAAAGCTTGAGTTTTATGTGGCTAGTCTGTAGTTAATGGTTATAGTTTGAAACTTTGTTTCAACTATAGACAACCTTTTCAACATTGGTCATACTCAAATCCATCAGAGTACTCCTATCTATTACTATATGTCTCATTTATGAGATACAACAACTAAGCATTTTCTTAACAAAGTCCTTTTGTATACAAGAAGGCACAGGGAAGCATAGTGATGCTCGAATATCTTGTAAGTAGATGACATATGATGTAGGGATATTATCATCAGTTAAGATCTAGTAGTCTACCCAATTCTAAATGAAAATCTAGGAGGCGCAATATATATTCTTGGGTTTAAGGCCCTTCGGGACTAAGAATAGGAAAATTGTGCAATATCACCTACATTGATAAGCATTTGGTCAAATGGATAATGCAAAACTTCAAAAAGGGTTTTCTACCCTTTGGGTTTGGAGTTATCTTTCTCAGGATTAATGTCCTTGGACATCTAAGGAGAGATGTTGCATTAAGGTGATATCCTATGCTTTTGTAATGGGTAGCCATAAGTATGCGATGTTATGTTTTAAACTAGATATTTGTTTTGTTATAGGAATAATGGGTGGATATTAGTCAATTTCTTGATTAGAACTTTGGGTGGATATCAAACATATACTCAAGTATCTTTGGAGAATGAGGAATTATATGTTTGTGAGTCTTTGTGATGAGTTGGTACTCATTTCATACCAGGAATTAGACTTTCAGTTTTATAAGGACTCTCGTAGGTTTATCTTTGGGTATGTGTACACTCTAAGTGGTTTTTGTTGCATCTATAACAACAAAGGAATCCTTTTGGCTTGTAGGTAGCTCCTTTGGCTATATAGTCTAAGATCCTGTAATGTGATAATAGTGGGACAGTAGCATGGTCTAAAGAACTAGAGTATCACTAGAAGAGAAAACACATAGAGAGGAAGTACTACTAGACTTAATGAGATAGTATAGAGATGTGATGTGACTATGAAGAATATTCTTTCTTTAGTGCCCAATCTGCTTTTAGGGCTAGTGGGAGTTTGTTGGGATTGAGTCCCTAAAAGCAAAACATGATGTAACAAAGTCAAACTTGATTATCTCTTTTCTATCCCTTTCATGCATTGAGATTGATTTGACCATGCAACCTATATCTTTTACATTATACATGACTTGGTTACATTTGAAGCTGGACAAAGGATATAAGTCATGGGTTCTTATAAGTAGATAAGTTATCCACGGTTAGTTTATGGATTTGGGCAATCCAATAGAGACTATAGTGTACCACCTTCCAATTGGAGGGATGACTTATCTTGGCCGTTGGGATGGTTTTCCCATGGTGAATGTACTAACGTATGTGATACACACTAGATAGGACCTATGGTGAATCATGAGGCAAGGCTATCAATTGGCATGATTCACCAAGCTACTATATTGCATGAATTCTTAACTTTCAGAGGATATTGAGCTTGTACCAAAATTAATAGGAGGTTTTGACCTATAGGTGAGATCTTAAAGTGGTCATATATCCTTATGGATTGGGTCACTATTGATGGAGGTTGGTGGCAATAAGTATTCTCAATAAAGACACCATAATATCTCATGAATTGAGACAATGTGTCCCCTTGGGTGATCCAAGGGACATGTGATCATGAAATCTTTGGCTACAGTAATTCCTTTAGTGGAATTTGACATGCTCATTGAAGCTACAGTATGTTAGTTGATCACATAGACTCAAGGACTTGAGAAGTGATAATACTACCTTGTTATATGTTAGACACTTGTTCATTAGGAGTCTACATGTAGTGCATAGTAAGTCATGAACCCAAGTTTACTCTCGTTGTTATTTACATATGGTATTAGAATGCAGATGATTTTCTTTAGTAGAATGTTGATCAACTTCATAATTGATTTTGAGGAAGTTAGTACTCTTATGTGTCCCAATAATCCCTACTTTGAGCTCATATACCATGATGACACGGTTTATGAGGGTTGGATTGACACTAAATTCACTCTTATGCATAAGGGCATTTGGGTAATTACATAAGGTTGCACAGTTGAACAAGGTCTTTGGATTAGGCTAATTGATTAATTAGATGGTCCTATGTGGTTAATTAATCAATTATGACCCATTTTAAGCTAAATTAAGTGACCCAAACCTTAGTGGGCTCAAGTCATTTAATCCCAGTAGGGGAATCCTTTAAATACCCCCTTAGGGATTAGGGTTTCTATCACTTTTTGGTGAGAGTTGTCTTCCACCTCCAAAGAAAGAAGGAGTCATAACTTCCTTCCTTCCAAAGCCCACACTTTAAAGTGTCAAGATCATGGTTTGAGTCATCGAGTGGAAGATCTTGGGTACGAGACCTCTAGACTCTTCAGGCTTCATTTTCATCGGATGGATTTTGATATGGGAACATCCAAATCCAAGTATGAGTTTCAAATATCTAAATCTTTATTCTAAAATGGTTTTGAAGCCTTTATTTTATGTTGTGATAGATTTAGAGATGTCTAAAGATAGATGCATGTACCCTATGAGATCTAAGGCATATGAATAAAGTAATCTAGGGTCCCCAACATATATCTCTTGATCCTCTAAAAAAAAACTATAAAGTTACCAAGTGATCTGCTCTACCTCGAGATTTCACTATCATATCATCAACATAAACCTCAACATCTCGATGCATCATGTTATGGAATAGTGTGGTCGTTGCTCACTGGTAGGTAGCTCATGTATTCTTTAGCCCAAATGGCATCACTCTATAACAGTAAGTACCTCACTTAGTAATAAAAAATGTCTTCTCCATGTCCTGTGTAGCCATTAAAATATGATTATAACTAGAAAAACCATCTATGACGGACAACATCAAATGACCTCCAATATTGTTAACCAATAAATTGATATGAGGTAGAGAAAAGTCATCCTTAGTGTTGGCCTTGTTGAGATCTTGAAAGTTAACACACACTCTAACTCTGCTTTCAATTGTTGGGAATAAGGGCAACATTAACTAGTCTCTTGGGACACTCAACCATTGATATCCACCAACAATGAGCTGCTTCTGAATCTTCTCTTTCACTTGTAAACTCCATCAAGGGTTCAATTGCCTTAACTTTTGCTTAACTAGTCTATCATGAGATAGAAGTAGTAGGCAAAGCTAAACTATAGAAGGATTAAGACTCGACATGTCCACATAAGACCATGCAAAAACATCCAGATATGATTTCAACAATTGAAGGAGTCCATCTCTCTCATTTGTAGACAAGACTAATCCAATCCTCAACTTTTTAGGTTAATCCCTTGTACTAAGATCAACAATCTCACCCTCTCCTTGAGAAAGGGCAATTTTCTAATATGCGGAACTTGGATTAGAATAAAAGGCATCCTCATATGAATCATATTGTATGGGCTCATCATATATGCCAAATACATGTAATGTGTGTGAATGTGATGCACATGAGGAAACATCATCATTATGAGAGCTAGACAAATACTAAAAAAAAAAATGCTTAAATCCATATATGAAAATGTGAGTACA